>NW_026607018.1:0-442500 GCF_029890125.1 Rhinichthys klamathensis goyatoka
GTTTAATACTCTGCATGTAATTAATTAGGTAATAGATGTTCACGTGCACCAAGTGAGTGTACCAAAAACATATTATTACATAATTCAATAATTTCTTCATTTACAATTTACAATGTGTATAGGCCTAAAACTAACTCTTTGCCTCACCTCCCAATGGCCGGTAACTTCAGAAAATGTATCAGCCATAAATACGTTTTACTGGCCATTAAACTGGTTTTGCAAAAACAGGCAGTAATGACACCAAAACATTAGATACTAGTGAAAATTCACAATTTTCTATTCCAATTTCAATACCACAACTAAAACTACTAGCTATAATTAATATATTTTTTTAATATTAAAGACAAGTAAACAGTTAGTAGTAAAATAAAAACAAATAATCAAATTACAAGCAAAAGCACAAAATAAATAAAATATAACAAAGATACTGTGAAACTGTGCTTTTCAGGTTTTTCAGGTACTGTAGGTCTGACAGTAGTTTTCAGGTACAGAAATTTAATAAAGTAAGCAAATGTAAAATAACACTGCATAGTTTTCACTGTATAAATTAAAGTTAAACATCCTTATTAAAGTTACAAAAGTTTAGTCAAGACCAGTGAGTGATTTTTTTTTTGTTTTTTGTTTTGTGTGATTAACATTAAATAAAAAAAAATTTTACATACAAATTTGAATTTGTCTGCTCAAGTGCAAGAAGACGTGAAAGAAAGCGTGCAAATACTAAACTGAGCTCTCTGAGACGCGGCTTTCAGGGCTCGGCTACGAATGTTTGTGCTTTTCACACAGCGTGCGAGAAAATGAGCTCCCTTTCGCATCATCTTGAATATTGTCAAGGCTTAAACTTTTGTGACGATGCAATACTGGCCTGTCAACTGAGCGTCTTTCACGTTTGTTCATGTTTCATGCATTGTTAGAATTCATTAAAAATAAAATTCTCTTAGAGCCTTGGGATCTGATACAGGAGGCTCTACACGAAACCCTGGTTCTCTCTGTGGGGTCGTGGCTCTGAAACCCTCTTACGGCCTACTCTCTCGGCACGGCCTCATCCCTCTGGTCAACTCAATGGACGTGCCGGGAATCATGACCAGGAGTGTCCATGATGCTGCCACTGTCTTGAGTAGGAGAGCTTTTGTTCATTAACAAATGAGAGTCACTGATTTAAATTTGGTACTTTACGTTTTTGGGTGGTTTTGTTTTTCAGGGATACTGCAGGGCCGAGATGAGAGGGACTCAACGACTGTCCAGGCACCCGACACCCCACCTAGCCTTCCTGAACACTTTGACATTAGAGACATATGTGTTGGCATACCGAAGGTAAAGCTGCCTTCAGACCATCCACTGGGTGACATCAGCTCGGTGTGGTTAACAGAAAAAGGGTCTAGCCTGGTAACTCAAATATTCAAACAAGCATTGTTTGTAAAGTTGGACAAATTATCTTACCATATACAAAAAATATTATATTTAGATAACGATTAATTTAATATGTAATGCAGCATTTGAGAGAATCTCACTGTCAAGTAAAAAAAAAAACGTCAACCTAAAAATTTTAGGTTAATATTTAATTTCATTAATTATTATATTTTTTATAAAGTATTAATTACTTTTTTCATAAAGTATTAATTACTTTTTTCCGTAAATTAATTGAACCTATTTATTATGTAACTGTAATGTCAAAAAATACTTAATTTGCATAGTACATTAAAAGTAGTTATCACATTTGTAATTATTTCATTTAAATTTAATTTATTCTGCTTTAAATAAAACTTAATTGTGTCCAGGCAGGATTACTGTAATACAATAATGAAATGGACTTTACTGTATTATGTTTATTTCTTATGACTGTAATGAGAATATGGGGCAAAATATGCTTAACTGTCATAATACTATCACAATGCAACAATGGTCTTCATTTTCTTTTTTTCAAAATAAATTTGATTGTAAGATTCAGCTATGTTTGTATGATATTTTAATAGAGTTTCTATGATGTTAGGAGTATCATGCTCCGGGCCTGTCTAAGGACACTCTGGCCCAGTGGAGTCGAGTCGCAGCCATGTTTGAGCAGGCAGGGGCGCGGGTACAAGAAGTATCTCTTCCACACACACAGCACTCCATCGTCTGTTACCACGTCCTATGTTGCTGTGAGGTTGCATCAAACATGGCACGTTTCGATGGGCTTGAATACGGTATTTAAAGCCTAAACATTTTCAAAACCATCACATAACAATTAGATCTACATGGTGGGTTTAAAATGTTGGTGTTATTTTTAAAGCTACAATTACAAAATAAAAAGTTACATCTCCATTTGAGTTTTGAAAAGGTTTTTTGTTGTTGTAATTGTCACTTTTTCTCCTCAGGCCATCGCAGTGCAGTTGACAGCTCCACAGATGCCATGTACGCCACCACACGACATGAAGGCTTCAACAATGTGGTCCGCAGAAGAATCCTCTCAGGGAACTACTTCCTTCTGAAATCGTGAGGGCCTCAAAAACAGAACCACAATTGAACACTGAATTCCGTTGAACACTTTTACTTTATTTATAGTTTGTACAGCCCCTCTCATGCACACTCTATTTAAAGATGCACAAATTTGCTCACTTGCTTAGTTTCTACTAATGCATCGGTACTACATTGTCACTGACATAATAATTTTATTCAGCAAAGATGCATTAAACTGATCAAAAATTACAGTAAAGACTTTTACATTGAAACAAAAGGTTTCAATTTCAAATAATTCTATTTAGCAAAGTTTCCTGAAATGAAACTGTATTAGTTTCCACAAAAATATTAAACCGCACAACTGTTTTCAACATTGATAATAAGAAGAAACGTTTCTTAAGCACCAAATCATCATATTAGAATGATTTCTGTAGGATCATGTGACACTGAAGACTGGAGTAATGGCTGCTTAAAATTCAGCTTTGCCATTGCAGGGAATAAATTACATTTGAAAATATATTAAAACAGAGAACAGTTATTTTCAATTGTAAAAATATTTCACACCAGGGGCGTAGCCAGTATTGGGCCAGGGCGGCACTGGCCCGCCCACATTACTCACTGGCCCGCCCAGGCAAGTTTGATAAAAATAAATTTTTAGTTTATTTTTATTCAAATGTATTTAAGAAAATATATTAATATATACCGGATTTATTGTTGACTGCTGTGTGTGTTTAATTCGTTTTCCGAATAAAATGGAACTGTCAAAGCAAGTTATAGAAAGCCTCTCTCCGGAACGTTATTGGTTGCTATGGTTGCTGGGGGTTCCGACAGGAAAACTCACAGCGGCGTCGGCGCCACAATAATGGCTAAACAACTTTCTTTAATGTGCTATTTGAAAAAAGCAAGAGTTGAGGAAGAAGACACGCCACTGCCTTCATCTTCCGAGTCCACACAGCCCAGTTATTCAGACTCATTACCCCAGGAGAAGGCTAGTCAGGTGCTGGTGGCGGCTGCTTCTTGCTCCCTCTCTCCCGGTCAGCCTGACGCGGGTTTACCCGCCCATCTAACTGCGATATTATTATTTTAGCTTACTTTATTTTCGGGTGAACTGTCTTTGCACTGCTGACTAGCCTGAATAAAATAGACAGGTTATTGTCTACACTGGTTTGTCCAGCCTTTATTAAGCTCTGTTGGTTGAACATGATGATTTGCCGAATATAAAGGTGTAACTGTTTTTTGCAGTTTGTCTATTAATTGTTCTACTCTCTAAGGTTAATTATTACTGAAGTCATTTTTTTCTATGAAAAACTATAGGCCCACTCACATTTTCACTGGCCCACCCAAAATACAATTTCTGCCTACGCCACTGTTTCACACTATTACTGTTTTTATGGAGCCCCTAAAGGGACATGGTGATGGAAAAAAATATGAGATTAGAGGAAAAATTGTCAATGCTCTGTGTTGAATGAATGAATTAATGTTTGCGTTCCCCCAAGAGATTTGTGTTCGCTTGCAAAACATTTGAATTCTTTGTGAGTAAATGCAAAGTTTCTCAGGGGAACAAATATGAGATGGGAGGAAAAAATATATTTCAATCATCAAGTCCCTTTAGAGGCTCCATAGTTTTTACTGTATTTTTGACCAAATAAATGCAGTCTTGGTGAGCACAAGAGACTTCTTTCAAAATCTTACCGATGCCAAACTATTGGACAGTAGTGTACATTAGTTCCCAATTTGAGTCTTAGCTACCTGCAGAAGTTATTCTTATTAACACATGGCCTGCACTTTTTTTGTTACGAAACTGTGCCAAAAGAGAAATGTCAATCACTTATACAGAGATTTTCAATATGCAGAACATTAGGTTGGCTAGTACTAGTACAAAAAAAAAGTAGCACTTCCAAAATTTTACCATGGTGCAATATCGATTTGCTAAAAAAAACACAAAAAAAATTGGTATCAATCCAACCCTACTGTACTGTAGTGTGTTTTGCAGCTTTGTCTTGGTTTTGCTCTCATAGAGTGGTTTCAAATCTTCACATTTCATACCCTGTCTTTTCAGGAACTATGAGCGTTACTTTGTGAAGGCTCAGCAAATCCGCCGTCTTATCACTGAAGATTTTAAAACAGTCTTCCGCTCTGGCATAGACGTTCTCCTCACACCCACAACGCTGAGTGATGCAGCCCGCTACTCTGACTTCATACAGGAAGACAACCGAACACGCAGTGCTCAGGAGGATGTCTTCACCCAGCCTGTCAACATGGCAGGTATGCACAGGAAGTGGATATGAGAGAGAAATTACTCCTCTCCATGGAGTGAGATTCCATAGAGGTCCTGCATGTCCTTGCATGTCCATATCTGGTTTTACCTGTGCAGATGTGGTTTGTTTATCACCTGTTTTGAGGTAATTCAGGGAGTTTTGCGTGATCACAACAATCGTCAAGGACGTGTGAACTCCAGCTAAATGACCTCTGAGTACAGCAGGGTTGTCTCCTGAAGCAGTATAAACAAACTCACAGCTGAGTTTAATGGGTCAATGAACCAACAAATCAAAAGTCCATCCATCTTCTTGTGATCTTTTTCTAAGCCAAAATAAGTCCTATACCATATGTATCCTTGTTAATATGTATTTCCTCCACAGGTTTGCCTGCTGTGACAGTGCCAACAGCCCTTTCACCCCGAGGTCTTCCCATTGGCCTGCAGCTGATTGGTCAGGAACTACAGGACTGGAAGTTGTTGACAGTAGCCCACTGGATGGAGCAACAACTTAACTTTCCATTGGTCCGTTTTCATGAAGACTCAAATAAGAGAGAGCTGGACCAATCATTCAGAGAAAGGACACATACAGTAGGATTATAACCAAAACACAAAGAACAAGTAGAGTTAGGAAGAAATGAAACCTTTGACAGTTAAATTTAGTATGAAGTGAGAATGTTTGTTGTAGTATGTAACGGCACACTGGAACTATATGAGTCTCTATTTTGGACTTTGGGCTGCATCATTCATTCTCCTTTGCTTCTCAAAATTCAAGCGACATTTATTCTGCAGGATTGGCATAAGTGAAGCCACTGAATTAAATTCATTACTGCTGATAAAAGATAAAAATGCAAATATCTCAAGAAATCCATTTTTATTTTGTAACAATATTTTATTTGTCAAACATTATGGAGACAATAAAGTGTAAACCATATTTGGGAAAAAGATTCCAATTTTAATCAATTATATGTGATAATTTATTTGAATTAAATGGCATTGTATTATAAACATATAAACTCACATACACACAACACATGGTTTTTGCTACGCTGTTTTTTTTTTAAATCTATATGAGATAAAAACAGCTGTTTTAAGCTAGTTCTTTTTTTCTTTATTAATGAGGAATATCATCATCAGGAAACAGGGATTAGTGACAGAGCGCGTGTCACATTTTGGCAAAATTTCACTGGCAAAAAATGTCTGTTGTCAGTAGTGTAGCGATGTATAGACCAGATCTCACACAGAATTCACTCAAAGAAAGCAAATTTCTGTTGGTCAACCCGCCGAAATCGCGTGAACAACTTGAGCTGGTTGCGAAACGTGCCTTTGGGAATCTTTCACCTTCACGACATTCGATTATATGTGATATTTAAATGACTTCTGTAAATCCTTATATTGCAGCTTTTGCTGCAGCTGTGGTTACTTTTCAGATTTTGTGAAAGCATAAAAATAAATCAGTTAGGAAAAACTTGAGTGAAGGTAAAATAATTCTCATTTATACAGTCAGACAATATGGGCATGCTTGTAAAACAACTTGTATTCAAAGAGAATGGTTGTAGGTCTCCAACAGAACCATATTGAATTCAGTTTGTACCACAACCAAAGCAGAAGTTTGCAAGCAAACCGCAGGTGTGGTGCTGTTTTAACCATTCTATGAAAGTGCACACATCCTGTTTCTAACGAATGACAATTCTTTCTTAGACTGAAAATGAGCTTCAAGTAGGCTATGTCTAGAGTATGAAGTCATTATTTATAATTTCTTTTTATGGCTAAGGTTATTAACTGAATAAAGGGAGCTGGCCGTGAATTATTGTCTCTCCATCACATCACAAATTGTGTTGTGAATTTTTTTTGTTCTGTTCTTACATTAAGGTTGAACACATAAGGTTACCATGGTTAAGTTAGAACTAAATAGTGTGTTGAATTGTATAATCACAATCATATTCAACACTGATAAACAACATCTTCACACAAATGAAAGAATGTGAATTATAGATTTATCCTTGGACAAAGCTTAATGTTGTGTATATGATGAAGCTGGAATCAGTCATTCTTGTTCAGTGGTATCTTTTGATTAGTGCTGGAAGGGTGCTCTTTATTTTGTTAAAACTTAATGTGATTCACTCAGCAGCACCACAGGAAGCTGGTGTATCTAATTTAGTCAATGAAGAACCGCACTTATTTCCATTTAACCATTTCATTCCACAAGAAAAAATGTACTGACCATCTGTGACCACACACACAACACATAGCTCACACAGAAGTCACTTTCAAAGAAAGGAGCTTTCTGTTGGTCAGCGCAGTGAATTTAATTGAAAAACTTGAACCAATTGTAAAAAAATGCCTGTGGGAATCTTTCATCTTCACATGAAATTCTAGATGGCATGGATTTCAATTGAAATGGCTGGATTTTGCCCCTTCAAAATTCAACAAACAATGGTAAATGTAATGCCACCGCACATGAATTAGTCAGGGTAGACCCTATATTAAATTTTACATGGATGCACAGGTTGTGAGGGATAGACTTACAGTCTTTATAATGGCACAGACTGTTATAGGCCTAAAGGTCCTAGATCATGTCATTTTCACAACTCACAACTGTTTTTTGGCTTTGTTATCTAAGGTTTTGTGACGTATATTGTGACGTATGTCCGAGTGAAAACGCTTCTCAAACCAGAAACAATGTAGGGCGGGACTTTTTTTCCCATTTAGAATTGATTGAATTGTTGTGGTTTGCTGTTGTCGTGATGTCATGTGAGTGACAGGTTGTACCTCCCTCGTGCCAAAAAACGTGTTCTTTATTTTGATTAAAGGTTATGGGGGCAAAACATTATGTGCATAGTTAAATCATTTAGAATAAATACTGCAATATTCCACAAAAAAAAACGAATTGTCAATTTTGATTTAATGGTGACTTTAAACAACTCTCTTTGACAGTTTTACCATGTCTCACTGCTTTTTTGCACGTCTTTTCTCAAACAGTCTCAAATTAGATCCTAAGTTTCAATTGGCTGAAACAAAAACAACTTCCATCAATGAAATCAGTGTTGTAATGTCTCTAGACGTCACTTCAGTGCGTGTGTCATTCCTAATAATATGATTAAATAGATAAATATGAATAGATAATGGACCTTTTTTTGCTCACGGAATTTCACTAAATGTTTGCATTTAATTTTATCTGTAAAAATGCTACATTAAATACCTGTTAGTTTGTTAACAGTAAGGTCCCTTACAATTTTACGGGGGAAAACAAATAGATAACCTTACATCTGTACCATTTTTGGAAGTAAAATCTTATAATTTACATTGAAAAGCTGTAAAGTGACATTCCTAGAATTCCCTGTGTGACAATTCACATTTGATGGCTTTTCATTTAAATAATTATTTCTTAGTTTCTGTTATCAGTTTTGTACATTAGGGTTTTTTGTTACATCTTATTTTGTTAATAGAATGTTAGAAATAGTATGTTAGTATTTACCTCAGCTTGTGGATAAGCTGCTTGTGATGAACTTTAGTTCATCATGTGGCTTTCTCTTTACCACTTGTGTCAATATAGTGATTGTCAGACTTTGGTAGCAGCGTGGCCATGCTAATTCAGAAGAAAAAGGCTGTTGGATTTACCCATTTAACACATTGTTTTTTTGTTTTGTTTTTAAATTACAGTTTTAAATTGTCAATGTTCTCATTGTTCATCATTTGGAAAAAAAGATGTTGTGAAAGTGATTCCAATGATATCGCTCCTTGTGTTGTTATCATTACAGCTCTCATAGAATCAGAGTGATTATTAGTGAAGTTCACAACGTAATTTCGGGAGGAGTGAACCCATCTAATCTTTCAATGAACTGCCGGAGCATATAAACAGCCGCTCACCTTGCTCTGCCATCAGCTGTTTTGGCATCCTTCCACCTCCCCAACCCTACCAACATAATTTAGGCATCTTGCTACCATACTCATCATCCAAGCATTGGTAGTCCCATAGTTAATATCTAAGCTTGAGTTGAAGCTGCTTTCTCGAGCCTCTCCACTGCGGACAGCAAGCCAAATACGCTTAATCTTATTAGCTTAAAGATTATATGGGTAAAGGAAAAACTTGTGGAAAACTTTATAGTTTTAGTTATTAGTTATTATGCTTGGTGTAAACAGACCTTAACTGAGACGTTCTCTGATTGTAAGATTGACTATCACTGTAGGGTGATATGAGCCACTGCTGTGGGTTTTTGTATAGCCACACAAAATCTGGCAATTGGTGGGTTTCTGTTTCCAATTACTCTAACCACAGATCAACCATATAACGTTTCACCTTTTGTCCGATATTTTGATTGGTAGGTTATACAAAAAGAGAAAGAGGGAATCTCTGCAAGAAAAGAAATAAGATGGACTATCCTATCCTAGGGCAATATGAGGTGACCTATAGGGCCGATGTGGCAGGGGGTCTCGTGAGGTAGTCAAAGGAGCCAACAGCAGAACTACTGGTGTAATGACACTCTGACTTGAATAAAGGCCCATTATTGATAGCTTCAGTCAACACAAACAGTGTTCTGCCTTAATGTTTACACAACAGACTGAAAGATATCAGAGAGACAGAGGGAGGGGTTACAGATGCTCTCATTCATGTCATCTCGATCTGTTGAGGTACATGATGTTTAGCTGCTTGTCTGTGCTCTCACCTCAGGGACAAAACACCCTTATTGTTCTGATTCCTCCGAAATAGCGTTTCAGAACGTGGTGATCGGACTTTAGTGTTTTTGAACAAAAGTAAAAGATTGTTTTCCTTGAACACATAACCATATCAACACTAGAATAGTCACGTTGAAGGCTCTATAGCTGTTTTTTTTTTTTCAATATCTACTCTACATGACCAAATCAGGGGTCAAATACACTGCAAATTATCCCACATTCTCTTTTGTTTATGAGCAACCATATGTATGATGTTAACTGTAAATATTCAACACAGCTTAGTCATTCTGTTTACCATCACTTTGGCCCCTATGGGATCGTTATGAGGAACAATACAGTCTTTAATTGAAATGGCCCAAGGTAATTGAAACCTAAGAATAAATACTCACTTTTATTGACCAAACATCTTGAGTGTGTCTAGGAATGTCCATTGATAGGCTGTTTTAGACACTTCTAACATACATGAGCCAAGTTCCCTGCTTGAGTTTCGGGTGAGTTCTCACTTACTGTATGCCATTACATCAGTGGCAAAAAGACATCAGCATCTCAAAAGTGACCTTATTCTCTTAAATACAGTAACAGAAACTGTTGTTTAAAATTGCTTAATTTAGCTTAAGTGTACTATAAGAATTTTTTTTATAAGATAATAGAAGATGGAAGAGTAGTATGCTTAAATCTGGATGGAGAGAAAGAAGTATAGGAACTAAGGGGGTTTTGTAACCTGCCTTTATAGTGTTTAAACTGAAATAACACTTGCACACTTGCCCCTTCTTTCCTTTAAACACAGGTTGGCCCAAAAAGTGACAGTGTTTCAAAGATCAAACTGACTATTTTAACAATTGTTAAAAGAATTATAAAATATCAGTGCAATACTGGAATCTAAATGCATGAATAAAACTCTTTTATAGCATTTTTAAAAACACAATATGAATTTGGATAAAAGATGACACGCAAACATATACATTCATCCACTTTAATTGTGCATATAGACACATTCTTAATTATTACAATTAATAGCTCATCACAATCATTACAAAAACGTTGTGGAGGAAATGAATTACAGTGGTCAGATTACAAGAGAAGTGAGCCCTATCTAAAACTGACTTGATGGGGACAAAACACAACTGAGAGCCCAATTGTGTGGTTTTGTTGGGGTTTGGAGGACGCTCGGTACAGTATGCAATGGCAAATTTCCTTTAAATTCCCAGTTTAAAAAAAAAATCAATTACAAGGTGTGGCATCTTTCTCTCTTCTGTGTGTCTTCTATATTCACGAATTGTGGAAAAGTTGGCTCTTCATGTGACTGGCTGTTCATCGCGGTCATCTCAACATTCTCCAACTAGTTTAGGATCTACTGTGGATGAAGGCCAGAATGGCTGGTGGGATCAGCAGGCACAGCGCGGTGGGCCACGGACCTAATCCTGCAGCGTTGACCACAGGAGGATCAGAAACTGATTCAGTGGTGGTGTTTTCAGTGCTGACCTACACCAACATGAAAGAAAAGTCAGAATATGCAAGCAGATTATTGTACATTACTTTAATGTACACTGTTAAAAGTAAAAATGTGCAGTTGTTAACTTAAAGAACAATTTATGCCTGATCTGAACCTTATAAATAATGTTTGTTGCTGTAACCAAGTTTAGTCAGGTTGATTTTGCTATATTTAACAATAATTTTGTTTTCAAAAAAGCCAGTTCATCCATCCCTTTTTTTTTGTAACAGTGTATGTTTATATTAATGTTTATTTGCAGTAGCTGCTTAAAAATGCACTTTGTATGGTAGGCCTATTATTATTATTGTTGTTGGTATATTTTTAACCAATATGATTGACACTTGTTGAATTAACAGACACTATATCGTGTATAAGTATAGTAAAAAGTAAATCCACTCCAGCAAAAGACCCAAGCTTCTGCTTCTACACATTATAAAGAGAAGTGGTGACACCTTTCTAGTATAATCTACATTTTGCATGCACATACAACTAATTATTACCAAATGTATCAAAGGTTATTAAAAATGTATTAACAAAATGATCAAAGATAAATGAGAAAGATGGGAAAAATGCTAGAAAAACTTCTAATGCAAGAGATGAACAAATCATATCGCCTACCTGAGTTGAACAAAGTAAGGTAATCAGTATCCCAAGGCACAATATCAATATTTTATTCATTTTTATGCCGCCTTCTTCCAGATACGTTTTTTTGTGGGGAAGAGAGTCTGTGTTCAGTGATGGCGGACAGGAGGGGAGTTTTATTCTCACAGTGGTTGACGTTTGACTTGTTTAAACACCTGCCCACCAGTTTTTGGAGGAGGATCACATCCTCTGTAGAGACTTCATCTCTGTCTGAGGAAATCTCAAAATAAAAGTTGTGCTTTCAAAATGTCAAATACACTAAATTCTCTAATACATTTCGATCTATACTCCTTTTTTCTACTCTACATACTAGAATCTAAAGCATTACTAATACTCTGTGTGAAGAGAACACACATTAATACCAAATTGAATAAAAGATGACATACAAGACATATACAATCATCCACTTTAATTGTGCATACAGTACAGACACATTCTGAGATGGATTACATTGATCATATTCATATAGTAAAATTTGTAGTACACAATATCATTATAGAAATGGAAATTGGGCTGTTATTTTAAATGCATAGTGATTACTGGTTTAAGTAAAGGAGTTATTTAACCTACTTGACCTCAATCATTGAGTATAGGAGAAACAAACTCTTCCACGAGAAGTTGCCATTGAGTATGTGAGCCCTCCCTAAAACAGTGACTTTGAGACAAAACATGACAAAGAGCCCATGGGTGAGGTTCAGTTGGTTCAGAGGTTCATGGGTGAGGACCCTCTGTATGGGGTTGCAGGCAGCAGATGTATTCATTTTCATTAGTTAAAAATCCATTTTAAAATGAGCTGTTGTGCGTTAGGCTATATCTTTATGAATTGTGGAAGAATTTGCTCTTTGGATGAACGCTGTCCATTTCGCCACTGTCTCAGTTTTGGTCATCTATGGCGAACACTCTCCATCCATCAGGATCTACTGTGGATGAAGCCCAGGGTGGCTGCTGGGATCAGCATGTACAGTGTGGTGGGCACAGGACCCAATCCTACAGCACTGGAATTTGTGGAAGGATTAGAGGGTGTGTCGCCTGACTTCTGATCAGAGCTCACCTAAACCAAACATGAAGAAAGTCAGAAAAAAGTGCTCACATGTTACAGTGTGACTTCAGAAGTGATAACTTCTTTTTGGAGCTACTTGTAGATGCACTTTGCTATCATTATTGTAATGAATTATATAGAGGCTAACTATGAAAAACATGAACACAGTAAACAATTAGTGAACAAATCTGCCATCCTCTTCTAAAAACCTAAGAATAAATAAATGGGGGACAAAATCATAGTGCCTACCTGAGTTGAAAATGGTATGGTTATGATCAGCACCGCAAAGCACAATATCCAAATTTTATTCATTTCTGTGCCTGTGTTGTCTTCTTCCAGAGAAGTTTACTGCTGGACCAAGGGTCTGTGCTCAGTGAGGGGGCAGGACAGAAACTTTTATTCTCAAAGTGACGTCAAAAACACCCGCCCATGACTAGATTTAGCTGCAGGTGAGATCTCCAAAAGGGGGAGGAGAACTCGCCCCTACTCACAAAGTAGGCTACATTGACAAAACAAGTAGGTAGGCCTACACTACTCAGCACAAGTGAATAACAAAAACTGTAGTGTTTTGTTTAAAATATATTGCCAAAAAAAGCTTACGTTTAGCTAACCACGGATCTAATAAGATATTAAGATACAGTTTAATAGCTGTTTATGCAACTGGCCCCAGGTTGTGGTGTAGGCAGGGGTGCGGGCGGCCAGGGATTTTGGGCCCCATGAAAAAATAGGTACTACTGCACCCGTTCAATTAATAAAATCAATCTCTGGGGCCCCTAAAAGTGTGTGGGCCCTTAGAATCGTCCTAACCCCCCGCCCCCCCCCCCCCCCCCCCCCCTTAGCGGCGTCCCTCTTTAATGACTTATAAGAGACATTTTCTATTGTTAGTAACAGCTACCTCAAAATGAGCATTTACTGGACTAAAGGAACTCGGAATTACATACATTTAAATGTATGCTCATTTTGAGGTAGCTGTTAAAATGATTTATGCATTTGGCAGATGCGTATCCAAAGCAACTCATTGCAAGGTATACATTTTTTTTTTATCAGTTCATAATATACATTCCCCGGGAATCGAACCTTGCTCTCTGTTTGAGCTACGGAATGGGTTTACAGGAGGGTTTACTCAATTATTCATACATAATTATTTATATTAAAAAATCGTGTTAAAATGTGTGTATCGAACATGACTGAATAAAACTGGGCTGTTTTTTTACTCTGCTGTTTTTTACTCTACTCTTACTATAGTGTGAGCTTAAACTATATCATTCTACATGGGCCACAAAACCTATTGCTACCTATGCCACCTTCAAGCTCAAGCTCCTCATTAGTGACCCTACAACGCCCTCTTACGTTTCAAATCCGCTGTCACAACAAGAAAAAGCCGTATTCGTTTTATGTGAATGGTTAAGAGAATGTCTCTTCCTGGCTTCCGTAGTTCCGTCGTTTTTTTCTATCATTCCGGTTGAGATCGAGTGCCGCCCATGCGGAGGAGGAGGTCACATCCCATAACAAACTCTTACCCTGGTCGGAAACTCACCTGTCAGAGTCCCTCATGCTGCTGGTTCGGCGTTCGGCAGTAGGTTTCGGCGGTGTGGCTCGATGGGGACTCCGCTGTCTGTGCTCCGGAGACGCAGCGGGCCGGTACCGGGACACTGTGTTGCTGCCCCGCACTGAGTTCCCCATGAAAGTGAACGGGCCAAACCTTCTGGAGCGAGAGATCCAGATCCAGCAGGTAAGAGTGATCGGATCCAGGACCTGCCACATGCTGTTAAAACTGAGCGGTTCTGTTTTGTTACGTTCCCAAATCACACTGAATGATTAAGATGACAGTATCTGTTGCACTTCTATAAAGCCACAACTCTCTGGTTTGTCTTGTGTTGGTGTTTGAACTTTGTTGTGTTGTTCTACAGAAATGTGGTTTTGACCAGCTGTACACATGGCAGAGAGAGAGAAAAGCTAAGAAGGTGTACTGCCTTCATGATGGACCACCGTACGCCAACGGGGACCCGCATGTTGGGCACGCTCTCAATAAGGTAAGTTACTGTCAGTTCATAGTCACACAAGTAGATGTTCCTGAATCCTTCACTTGTCCTTCAAAGACATCATACAATAATATCCCTGAACCTATATGAATGGAGATACACTCTCATGACCTTCATAATATGCCATCAGCGTCTTTGTTTTGATCTCTCCTGCAGATCCTCAAAGACATCCGGAACCGTTTCGAGGTGCTGAAAGGCAGGCTGGTGCACTATGTGCCCGGCTGGGACTGCCATGGCCTGCCCATTGAGCTCAAAGCACTGGGAGACCTGGGAACCAGTGGGCTGACTCCTCTACAGATCAGACAGAAAGGTCAGGAAGTCACTAATGAATGTTCTGGTGAAAAAGTCATTTGTTTTATTATTAAAAGCTTATGTGCTATTCTGCTTAATCAAAAACTGTCTCTCCGTTCAGCTCGGGAGTTTGCAGAGAGGGCCATCTCTCGGCAGCGTGCTGCATTCCAGCGCTGGGGCGTGATGGCTGACTGGGACAATTGTTATTACACTTTTGATGGGAAATATGAAGCGGCCCAGCTGAAAGTCTTCCTGGAGATGCACAACAAGGTGAGAGAAGCTCTTTCTGTACAACACAGCTTGACATGCCCCCATGAATTTAAGTTTAGTTAAATTCAAGATTAAGAGTTAAGTGCAAGATGTTTAAAATATTTTTTAAAGAAGTCTGGCTGCATTTACTCGATAAAAAAACAATATTGTGAAATATTTATACAATTTAAAACTACATTTATAAAGTTTTCTATTTTAAAACTAAAGTAGTATTTTCTTTTCTTATTGTAACATATAAATCCTTGTGAAAAGTTTTTTGTTCAAGAAATACTTGATTGGGACTTGATTTTATCCATTGGGTATTGATTGGATCGTTGGATGGTTGTGGTTTGCTTTTCCTGAGATCTCATGAGAGTGACAAGTTGTCTCGCCCTCACGCCAGTAAACACGTCATCAGAGAAGAGAATAGATGTCGCTGCAAGAGGGAGAAGTTATTTCGATTAAAGATTATGTGGACATATGAATATAAAAATAATAATAATGTGCAGTGTGCACGGATAAATCCTTTATAATAAATACTGCAATTATGGGTGGGCGATGTGATCAAAATCTTATATGACGATATGAGTCATTTTATTTCACGATAACGATATCACAACAATATAGATATCATTGCTAGCTTTAAATAAGGTTTTTATGTTATACTATGTTTTATAATACTAACCTAACTAAGTAAAAAAAAAACTCACAAGCTTACTGAAGACAAGTAAACAGTCAGTGATAAAATAAGAACGAAGAAACTAATTGCAAGCAATAGGCTAAAACATCATTAGAAACAAATGAAATGGACCTACCTGAAAAACTTCAAGCATTAAATAAGAAATACTACATAGTGTATAAAGTAATTCAATGTACAAAAAACACTGCATAGTCTTCACTGTGTAAATTAAATATAAATGTATTCTTATTAAAGTTACAAAAGTGATTCTGTCAGGAGCAGTGAGTTATTTTCCGTCTTTTGGTGTGGCTGATTAACATTAGTGACAGGTTTATTAGGCTGCTGTCACTTTAAGACCGAATGCACTGATCTAACATACTGCTAAACTCAACTGTTTACATTCACTTAAGACGTAAATGACAGTGGATACTTGCAAAGCCAGGCATTTTGAGACATAAGTGTGTGTATTTGACCTGTTCAAGCCCAATAAGGCAGCAAAAATAACTGCTATAATCAGTTCTCACGGGATCTATTAGTAGCGGCTTCATGGACAGCAGCACACATATACCGAAATGAGTTCTCTTTCGCTGCTTATTGTGCTTCCACAGTGTAAAATCACTTGTTTTTAAATGGCAATGCTTAAAAACGCATACAAAATGATAAGCTTTCATGACTGCACAGCAACGTCACATGCAATACAGTATTTCAAAACAAAAAAAATCGCAAATTTTTATTTAATGCTAACATTAACTTTTGATCAAACGTCGAATGATAAAAAGTTCATCCTTGCTGGCTGAAAGTATTAATTTCTTTAATATATATACATTTTACTGACCCCAAACCTATTTGTGTACTTACCCTCATGTCATTGAAAAGATTCTCACTTTCCCTTTCTCTTCCTATCTTTGTGTACAGGGTTTAATTTATCAGGACTATAAGCCTGTTTTCTGGTCACCATCATCCAGGTAGTAGAAGCTCAGTGTTTGCAGCCTTACATAAAGACATTTAATAAAGCTTAACAGAAAGCCTTGGTTTTGAGGTTTTATATGTTAATGTCAGTATATGGTATATTTTTCTGCTGTATCTGCCTCTGTAAAGGACTGCGCTTGCAGAAGCTGAGCTGGAGTATGATCCAGAACACGTGAGCCGTGCTCTGTACATCACTTTCCCCCTGCTCACCCTGCCAGCCAAACTCGCTTTGATAGCAGGTGTGTGTATATCATGTCTATATCTGTGCCATGTGCTTTATACAGGTCAGGTCACATACACAGAGTTAAAGTTACATTGCTATTTCTGATGTCAGTATCTTCGTCTGTGATTTAGAAAGTTGGGGTCGTGTGTCTGTTCTGATATGGACGACCCAGCCATGGACTATTCCAGCCAATCAGGCAGTGTGTTACATGCCCAAAGTACAGTAAGTCACACACCTATGAATCTGTGGGATGAACATGATAGGATTTCATGGAAACGTTCATGATCACATGCTTTTCCTCTTCTCAGGTACTCTGTAGTGAAGCGAGCTGATAATGAGCAGGTACTCCTAGTGGCAACAGAGCGCATGAACAACCTCGCCTCTATACTGGGGACAAATCTGGAGAGTTTGGCTACGTTCGCAGGTAGATCCTAGTCTGGGTTTCCCCATACTGCCTTCCCGCAGCGCGATTTTATTCACGCTGAAAGGCGGTATGGATACCATGGACCAAATTTTCGCCTCATTTAGGGAACCAATCACAGAACGGGGAGGGAGCAGCAAGACGATGACGCGTCTATGCGACACACCGAAGCAGTTTGTTTATACCTATGGATCAAACATGGCAGTAGACGCAAAGTTACCTTTCGATGCAGCCTTACGGCCGTTTCACACATAGGTTTCACACCGCAAGCGTGAGCGGCACTTGAGCAGCGCGTCAGCGTAACATCGTCACTGCAGCTGCAGACGCGCGAGAGTATTCACACTGGAAGCGTTTGTACAGTGTCACAGCAGCGGCTCCAAAGCTACATATCGTTAGCCTCATAGCATAATTGCTTAAGTCATTTTGTGTTTTTTCTTGTTTTCCAAAGACATTGAAATATGACTTCGGCATTATATATAAGCGAGCAATTCTTTACAAAGACAACTATACATTTGTTTTTAGAAGTTGGTCATTTTATAACATTGATAGTCTTGAAAGTTTGTAATGGGGAGGTGTACAACATTCGCATATAAGTTAAATGTAATACAACAAAACAACCCAGAAAATGGCTCCAATCTATTAGTTTCAGTCATACTTTCGATGTTTACAAGACCGCAACTCCGCGGATAAAAAACAAAACACAAATAAACCACACACTCAGGTTTGATTTGGGTTGTGCTAGCCTGTAGCTGTCTGTGTGTTAACGATACATAAACTAACGTTTATATATATTTTCTGGCTAGTTTACTTTAGTTTTTTTAAATTTATATAATGCACAACTTTCACCCAAACTGAATAATTAAAAACAAGTTTTTACCGGGTAAATCTTCTATAAATATTTTAGAGTCTTTATTTTCTTTTATTTGCCTAGTCAAGTTCTTGTTAAAAGTTTTTGTGGCAATTTTTGTGTGAAATCACTTTTATTTTTGTCCATCAAAAGTGTGCTTTCACTTTAATTTAGCGTGAGCAATGCAGCAAAAAACAGATTCGAAACCCCCGCTTCACTGCTGCTCACGCGCCGCTCCTGCTCGACGCTCACGCGCTGCTCCCGGTGTGAATGCACTCATTGCTTAACATGCACGCCGAAAAAAATACGCGCTGCTCACGCATGCGGTGTGAAACGGCTGTTAGATACACGCCATCGTGTAGGCTACACATAAATCTCTGACCCATCGGCCATCGTCGTCTCCCTCGTCTAATTTCTGTCGCTCTACATACGTCATCTGGTATAATCGAAACGATTGGCTATGAGCTACGTACAGGCGCATTTGATAGACACTTTCTTAGCACCCAATAAACGGCTCTGGGCATTCGTAAACCACGCCTCAAATACGAGAAAATGAACATGTGGTTCCCAGACCCAAGTCTCAACAAGAATTGGGTCTGGCGTTAGCCAGGCTAGGTAGAACCACTGTTATTGGCCAAAATGATGCCTTCTGAACTGGCCTAAGCATTTATCTGCCTCTCTTTCACTCATCTCTAGGGTCAGATCTTGAAGGTGGAGTTTGTCAGCATCCCACAATTCCTTCAAAAGAAGTGCCTTTGTTGCCGGCTAATCATGTGACCTTGACTAAGGGAACTGGATTGGTCCACACTGCTCCTGCTCATGGCATGGAGGACTATAGTGTTGCAACACACTTTAATCTGCCAGTAGTATGTCACCCACACCTGTACAATATATGCTGGAATAGTAAGAATCTTGGGTTGTTTTTGATTTTAAACTTGCTGTCTCTCTCTCTTTCTAGGAGTGCATGGTGGATGAAGAGGGCAGGTTTACAGAACTTGCTGGGGCTGAACTGCAGAATAAATCTGTAATGACTGAAGGCAATTCCATAGGTGAGAGAGAAAGATGGAGGAAAGAGAGAATATATATGCATATGATAAAAGAAAATGCATGTTAGTAACCAATGTTGTGTGTGGACAGTAATCTCAATGTTGCAGGCAGCGGGTGCAGTTGTGAAGGAGGAGGACTGTGTCCACAATTACCCGTATGACTGGAGGACCAAACAGCCAGTCATTACCAGAGCCAGTAAACAGTGGTTTATCAACACAGGCAGCCTCAAAGACAAAGCTAAGGTGAGCCAATATACTCTGCAGCATCAGCTGGATGAAACCCATCAAAATGCGTCTGGGTCATATTTAGACCCCAAATTTAGCAGAATAATGCAGAAAAAAAACCCCTCATTCTCATTACTGTAATGTGAAAAAAAATCAAGAATGTCATAATTGACATTAAATGACCTTAATGAGTCATAATTCACCCCCAAATATTTATTTTTATATTTGTTTCAAGTAAATTATGCATGTTTTTAGGACTTTTTTTTTGTCTTTTTACACAGTGAGATTTTTTTATTTCTTCTTATTATTATTATTATTTGCATAGCTAGTAAATTCTCATTGCCATGATGTAGAAAATATTCTCATTACTGTAATGTGGGAAAAAATAGGAGGGCTGACATTTTCTGCATGCAAGTGAAGCTCTTAGAAATTATATAAAAATTGTCATGGAAATAATGTGACAATGCAAAAAATTTCATGATCCTCCTAAAATAGTATTAATTGGGATAAGTGCGTTAAAAGTAACTTTTTATTTGTGAGTGAGAGAAATGAGCGTATATTTTAGTGTGTGTGTTTGTAAAATATGCACACACAGCTGGTCAAGTTACTTAACGCGTGTTCTTTTTCTTGAAATGGACATGTTTTTGTGAGTGCACATTCTGCATTTATTAGATTTTTTATTTAGTTACTTTTGTTAGAAGTATAAGACATTAAACAGACTTCCTAGTAAGTTTCCAGTTATGTTTTCTGCAGAAAATAAACTGTGAGTGTGTTTGCATAGGACGCCCTGCAGAAGGTGCGTGTGATACCCGAATCGTCTAGGTCCAGTTTGTTGGCGATGTTGGACAGAAGAACATACTGGTGTATATCTCGGCAGAGGAGCTGGGGCGTCCCCATCCCAGTGTTCTACCATAAAGAGACCGGAGAGCCACTCTTAAACAAGTATATACTTACACTGTCATAGACATACTCAAGAAATGCATATAAACTACAAGTTTAAAAATACCCTCTTTCTTTCTCAGACATTCAGTTACACACATCGCTAAAGTTTTCTCTGAGAAGGGAAGTGACAGCTGGTGGGCGGAGCCAGTGGAGACATTTCTGACTCCAGAGGTTCTTCAGAAGGTACTTTTCCCCTACATTTTCATTCAAACGTTTGGGGTCGGAAGGATTTTTTTTTTTTTTGTGTGTGTGTGTGTGTGTGTGTGTGTTGTTTTTAAAAAAGAAGTCTCTAATGCTCACAAAGTCTGGATTTATTTTATCAAAAATACTGTAAAACGGTAATATTGTAAAATATTACAATTTAAAATAACTACTTTCTATTTTAAAATGTCATTCAATTATTCCTGTGATGGCAAAGAGGAATTTTCAGCAGCCATACTCCAGTTTTCAGTGTCACATGGCCCTTCAGAAATCATTCTAATATGCTGATTTGCAACACAAGAAACATTTCTTATTATTATCAATGATAAAAACTGTGATACATTTGTTTTTTCATGGAAACTGTGATAGGCCTTTTTTTTTAGCATTCTTCAAAAAAACATTTTAAAATGTCTTTACTATTACTTTTGATCAATTTAATGTGTCATTTCAAATTATTATTATTATTATTATTATTTAAATCTTACTGACACCAAACGTTTGAACTAGTGTATGTTTATGCCACAAATACTCTTTAGTGCAAAATGAAATGTAAAGTAGTGAAATAAAATTTAGTATAAGTTAGTGCTGCCGCGATTAGTCGACTTAGTCGACGTAATCGACCATGCAAATTAGTCGACGCCAATTTTTTTAGTCGACGTGTCGTTTTACTATTGACCGCATATTTATTTTTGGTCTCCCGTCTCAAACGGCTCACTGTAATTCACCTCCACACACCAGTCTGTGCGCTGTGCGCGCCCTGCTGGTTAATCTGCCATCCTCTTCCTTCCCCCTCCCCCGCCTTCACTGCTTTGATATGAAAAGTTGCGGAGGCAGGTGACGGTGCTTTCACACTGGGCTCGTTTGCTGCGGTCCGAGCCCGCGCGCGATTGTTCCCGGCGCTCCCGCAGCGTTGGTCTGGTTTCACACTCAACTTAATTCTACCGAACCCTGGTGTGTTTGCGTGCATCTTACGCAATCGCAAACGTACATGATAGAAAACAGAACGCGGGTCAATATATATATATATATATATATATATATATATATATATATATATATAAATTAATTCTGTGCTATTATGCGCAGCTGAGTGAACAACACAGGTGCGTGTGTCGCATAAGCCGTCTGCTGCTTGCAAATTGACTCTTTTGAGGAGACACTTTTCCAAATGTGTTGCCCTGATTCCACGGGCTAAGCGCGAATACACTGCAGGCTCACTCTCGCTCGTATCCAAGGTAAATCAGCAACACTATCATCCCTCACAAGTGTTTTATTTAACTAAATACATAATCAGCTAAAACGTGCACCCGAGTCCGTGTTGCTTTCACATTCACATTCACGCGAACCGCGGCACGGGCCCGGCATGCACGCAAGTGTAAACGAGAGCTGCATATCTGCGTGCCTGCCTGCTTCAGCGCGATTTATTATAAGGCAGAGCTAAGCGTAGTAGGCTAGTCCAGACTCTTTCAATTCAATTCCAATTTATTTGTATAGCGCTTTTCACAATACATATTGTTTCAAAGCAGCTTTACCTAAAATGCATGAGTGCATCTACTTTAGCCTACAATTCACAGTGATGTTATCAGTTATGCATTTCAGAAATGTACATATAAAAATGTACAGTAAGCTAATGTATTAATTTAAGGCAGGACAAAGAGCTAATTTAAGTAATGAATACATGCATGTTTGTTAATAGAGGATTAGATTAGGACTCTGACAGCGCTCTGATAATGGTATAGCCTAATGGAAATGCAGATACTTATGCTTAGATTGTTAATACATAATGTTTTTCAACAGGTGATATTTTATATTTTGGCCCTTCAGTTCAAAATAAAATGGACACAACGAAATGACAAACAATGTTTTTTTTTTAATTAGTCGTTTAGATTAGTCCACTAATCGAAAAATTAGTCGAAAGATTAGTCGTTAGAAAATTAGTCGTTAGTGGCAGCACTAGTATAAGTTATAAATTGTTTGTGTGTTTTGTAAGAGTAAAGCAGGTGCACTATCTGATTATGTGCGGGGTGAAGATGTCCTGGATATCTGGTTTGACAGTGGTGTCTCATGGGCCGCTGTACTACAGGGTGAGTCATCAAAGTGGTCCTTATCAATACATGTATTTCTGGTTATTTAAGCAATCAATAAGTATATTGCTGATTGCTTGTCTGGGGTCCTTTGGTATGCTTTGTTGCATTGTAGTGTTATGTCACTTCTCTCTCACTCTCTTTCTTTCAGAATCAGACCCGCGTGCAGACTCGTATGTGGAAGGGAAAGATCAAATCGGCGGTTGGTTTCAGTCGTCGCTCCTCACCAGTGTAGCTGTACGAAATAAAGCCCCTTACAAGTGAGTAATAAAAATGCATTTCTATCGTCACAAAAGAGTTCAGCATTGTAATGGATATGGCATTATTAATGTATTTATTGCTGCTGTTGCAGAGGAAGTACAGAGACTTGCTCCTCCCAATACATACACAGGCACACTGTTGTGAGCATTTACTGCTTCAGCACAAATAGCATGCATTACAGGTGGAGCTGGGGAAGGTGGAGGGTTTCTGAAAGCTGCTACAGCAAACACTGACCAGTATTTGAATGTAGAGCAGCAAGCTCATTGGCTGCTGATGCAACAGAAACCAATCAGCCGCGCCATTTAGAGAACAATGTGATCGCTAGCAGATTGAGTTAAGGACAGCCTGCGCCATCTATAGTTTCATGACAGACCTTTGTATGTGTATGTGACAAATACATTTGTTAAAAAATATGTCAATCACCTTCTGTGTGTATTTCAGAGCTCTAGTGGTCCATGGATTTGCTGTGAGTGAGAGAGGAGAAAAAATGTCTAAGTCTATAGGCAACGTGGTCGACCCAGATGTTATTATTAATGGAGGGAAGGTGAGATACGATCAACCAATGCTAGAATTAAATTGTCATCCAGTCAGTGTTTTCAAACATCCATTTCTCTCTCTCAGGACTTGTCTGTCTGTCCTCCATATGGTGCTGATGTTTTGAGATGGTGGGTTGCAGAGTCGAACGTGTTTTCTGAGGTTCAGATCGGACCGAACACACTGAACGCTGCTAAAGACAGCATCAACAAGGTCTGGCACATATCAAAGCAGTTAAATTGTTGCAGTGATTTGCTGCCAGTCAATGCTAATTTTGAATTCACTTTGAGATTCTTACATATACGCTACTGTTCTAAAGTTTTAGTAAGGTCTGTAAGATTTATTTTTTAAATGAATAATTTTATTCAGCAAGGATGCGTCAAATTGATCAAAAGTTATAGTAAAGACATTTATAATGTTACAAAAGTTTTCTTTCAAAACACTGTTCTTTTTTATCTTTCTGTTTATCAAAGAATCCTGGAAAAAAAATTGTCACAGTTTACACAAAAAATATTAACCAGCACAACTGTTCAACATTGTTAATAATAAGAAATGTTTGAGCACCAAATCAGCATATTAGAATGATTTCTGAAGGATCATGTGACCGCGTTTCCACTGCCTGGCCAGGGCCGAGCCGTGCTAGTGCGTGCCAGAGCCAGTCGCGTTTCCACTGTCACTTCCGGGGCTTGATCGGGGCTTACTCGGGGCCAACGGCCAGGATTTCTGGCCCGTCGAATACCTTGGGCCAAAGCAGGCCAGCTCGGGCTAGAGGCATGGTCAAGGTAAAAGGCGGAGTTTATCGGTGTTATGGAACGTTATGACCTGAAGAAAGATGCACATTTCACTTTTTTATATCGCGCAAAATAATCGCTGCTCGAAATGGTGAATCGCCTGTACTGGTCTGTCGAAGATACCAAAGCTCTTCTGAGCATTTGGGCAGAAGAAAGGGTACAACGTCAATTTGACGGTGTGTGAAGAAACGAAGACGTTATAAAATACATCGATGCTGAACTTTCTAAGCTAAGCATTCAGTGAGCAACACTTCAAGTTCAGGAAAAAAAAAAGTTGCGGGTGCAGTATTGTACAAGGCGATTCAAACGCACAATGGACAAAGCGGAGCTCAGAAAAGGAATTTTCCAAATTCCATGATTCGACTTGATGGACGGTGTGCTGGGTCACCGTCCCTCTGTTAGTGGCGACTCGCGAGACAATCTGGACACTATTGCAGGCTGCAGCCACGGCCGGTGATACATGCTATCTTCCTAACTTAAAAAATAAATAAATTCATAATACCCGCTGAAATGGGTTGGGTTGTATGACGTTTAATCCAGAAAGGCGTGTTAGGGGCGGGGTTTTAGGGCAGCGCTGCGGGGCTACTGGCCCGGCAGTGGAAGCGCAAACCCGGTGCTTGAGGCCCGAGGCCACTGGCTCGGCTCGGCTCGCTGTTAGCCCTGGCCCGGCAGTGGAAACGCGGCTACTGAAGACTGGAGTAATAGCTACTATAACTATAACTTTAACTATATTCAAATAGGAAAGTCATTTTAAATTGTAGTGTTTCACAATATTATGGTTTTACTGTGTTTTAATCCTTTGTAAGTTTAAAATACATTTTTTCCAAAACATCTTACTGACCACAAATTTATGAACAGTAAGTATAGATCAAAGTGTTTATGAGCTAATGACCTCTCATTAACCTGCTATTCTCTGTCACCAGCTGAGGAACACACTGAAGTTTCTCTTGGGGAATCTCCAGGGTTTTGATCCTCGTTCCCAGGCTGTGGACACTAAACAAATGCACTACATAGATCAGTACATGCTACACCTGCTCAGAGACTTCAGCATGAAGGTGAGTCTAAATGTTAACAGGTTACAATGTTTGTACGGGCTGGGCTTAAACCAGCTGTGCATTGTTGTCGCTCACGTGACACGTGTTTGTGTGGGCTGTAGGTAACTGATGCCTACAATGAGTTTGACAGCGGCCGCGTCATCCGCCTGCTGCAATCCTTTATCACTAGGGAATTATCCAACTTCTATTTCAGCATCATTAAAGATCGGTAACCACTCATTCAATTATGTAACTTTCTGTTTGAAAATTAAGCTATTTTTTATGCTCCGTGGCAAAACTTCTCACTCACTGCCTCTCTCTCAGGCTTTATTGTGACCCTGAGGACTCCCTTGGTCGGAGGTCGTGTCAAACGGCTCTAGAAGAGATTCTGGATGGAGTGAGTCGCTCTATCGCTCCTGTCCTCCCTCACCTCGCTGAGGAGGTGTACCTGCACTCTCCTGGACATGATGGTACTCACCCAATTTTCGTGCAACTGATGCTGTACGGCTACAGACTGGCTACCTCACTGTAATGCTTCTCACCTCTCTCTTTGTCTGTAGAGGGGGACACTTTGTTTCGTAGTGGCTGGATTAAGACCGATTCAGTGTGGCGGAAGCCAGGACTGGAGGAAGCAGTAGAGGGCGCATGTGCTATCAGAGATTCCTTCCTGTCGTCTATTCCGGGACGTAACGCTGCTGAGTATGACCTCATCATTGCCATTGAACCCGGCCTGTTCTTTGAAATCATTGAGGTACATCATGGATTTTAAAGCCTGTTTACAACAACTCAGATGTTCGGTTTTTGCTTGCGATTTGTCCGTTTAGAGCAGAAGTGTCAAACTCGGTTCCTGAAGGGCCACTGTACTTCAGAGTTGGAGTTGAGCTCCAACCCACTTGAACGAGCTAATCAATGTCTTCAGGATTACTAGAAACTTCTTGGGAGCTGTTTTAGAGCTGGTTGGACCTCCAGGAACTGAGTTTGATACCCCTGGTTTAGACCAAATCATAACAAATGACAGACAGGCTGAATGAACATGCAAATTATTTTTCTGACAGTATGTGGCACTTGTATAGATGCAGAAATACCAGGGTAACCCCGTACACAACTTTACGATTCTGACACCCAATTTTCACAAAGAAGGAAATTGACATGTTTTCAAACAGCCATTCAGATTTCTGCATTTACCATCATGTAATAGATTTATGTAACAGCAGTGGCTCTGGGTATGTGACAAAAAGCACATCTTATTGGATGGGGAGTTTTCTTTACAGTGTAATGGAAAAGAAATTAGAACACCTGCGTAAAGAAATTCTGTCACATTGACCACATGCAAATGTTTTTCTCAGTCTGAACACAGGTATGAAAAGGGATACCGTAATAGATACTTTAAATAGATAATAATTTGTGCTTCATTTGCTTGCGACTACATTTTATAAGTTGTTTTTTCCCCCACCCTTTTCTGCCAGTCTCTTCAAGAGGAGCCCACTTCCACCTGCTCTCAGCTGACAGAGCTCATGATGGCCTCACGCACGACGCTGACAAACTCCCTCCCGCGGGATTTGCCATCGGATTCTGTCACAAGCACAGGAAACTTCCTCATCAACCTGGAAGGTGAGATGCTTTTCTTCTGATATAAATTACCCAGTGTTTCTATCATAAAAACTAACACCACATACTCATTACTACCCCTTTTTGTACCAGTTAGTTTAGACCAGTGGTTTGTCATGGAAATTCTAAATAAAACCTTACGAAAACTGATCTCAGAGTTTTCGTCCAAAACTTTCAGTGCCTTAAATCTTTAGCACTTTTAGTTCCAACCTGCGGCATATGACACCACTTCCAAGTTGCCCTTTGCAGGAACAAAGTTTTATTGACAGCCGGCTAAGAGTTTTCTCCACTGTTATTAGTTATACTAATCTGGTGATTGGTTATAATCATATGATATAAATATAAACGTTTTTTAAGTCGAAACTGATCTGATCACCTGGTATGTATATAGATAGCATTCAGAATGTACATGACGCATTCTCGTCTGCACGTTTTCTGCACATTTTAGTTTCCTTGCTGGTTTAAAATACTCTTGTACCCTTTCTTGAGTGTGCTGGTCATTACATAATTTCTTTATTGCAACATAAGCATATTCTTCCAAAGCAAAGGTAGGAACTAAGTTAAACTGATTAAAGAATTAACAAAAGTATACATCTTCTTAAAACGCCTTCTTTGCCACTCTAAGTAAACATTTCATTCTCCATTAAACATTTTCCAACACAAGTTCTGAATAAACTTCAAATGACTTTAAACTATTTATTATTTATTTTTTATTATATTTATATCTTGCCTTATCTTGGGTAGGTGCTTTGAATGTTGTGTTGGACAATGCTGTCACAGAAGTTGAGAACCACAGGTTTAGACAGAATTGGCAACATTTGGTTTTAATTTAGAAGCAGTTAAACTAAACTTGCCTTTACTTTGGAAAAATTCCTAGAAATATTACGGAACTCTAAAGTAATTGGGTATTGATCTGCTCATCTGTGTGTTCTGTAGGGGGAATGATCCGTGAAGAGAGTTCATACAGCGTAGCCGCGATGCCCACCTCTCTTTCACGCTGTCCGAGATGTCGGCGATACACTGCAGATGAGCCAGACTGCCTCTGCCCACGATGCCAAACCGTGCTGGAAAATACAAAGTAATCACCCTGACTGTTGCCATGACTACTGCCCACCCACTGGCCCTCCTCCTCCTCCTTTGTTGAAAAAGGCTGCAAGGGCTACCATGGACCAGTATGAAGCTGCTATTGTTGTGGGAGAGGGGGTACCATGTTACTCAGGGGTCGGACAGGAGACAAACTTATAAATGAATAAAGCAAAAATTTAGAAGGAAAAACCAAACAGGAAATTCTCAACTTAGAAAACGTATACAAAAACCCATTTCAGATCATGCTTACAATATTAGCTCTGACCTGGGGTCTGTGTTAAGTTGGCAAACTTAACAGTGCAGTTCTCTGCGACAGGTTTAAACCAACTTATAGTCAGTACGCTGAAAAGAGCGTTTGAATACGTTAATTTGAGCTTGTTTGCGGTGGGTGGAAGGTTTGGTTGAACACGTCTAACTGTACTTTCTGTATATTCAAGTCATGAGCGTATATTTTATTGTGACATTTTGCATTGAAGATGTACTTAACATGCAGATGCAATTTGTAAAACCATTCTTTAATTGTGACGTCGATTGAATGTGGCAGTTTTATCAAAGAGTGGGTTTACAAAATGTAGACATTCATTCTGCTATTTTCATAAATGAGGCTCAGTGCGAGGAGAGTTTGTCAATTTTAGTTTCTCTGTTTACCTGTAAATTATGCTTTATGACATGAGTTTTATTGCTAAGCCAATAAACAATGCATACAGAAAAAGATAATGTCTCTTAATGTGAATCTTCATGGGTTCACTGTCATGAACATTAAAATCTTATGTTTACAGGGATTGTAATGTTTACTTGGCCCTAAAATATCTATTTTAATAAGTTGTGTGAGAACTAATCATTTTCTAAAGCCAGCACGTTTGAGCTTAAGTGTTCCCCATATTTGATGAACTCTATGTGCATTGGTCAATGTTTAAATGGGGTTAAAAGTGATTGTATCTCTGTCTTGAATTTAACCGTTTGAATCATGTTTTTGATCCTTGAAAGTTTTGGCTGAGTGGACTTTCAATGAACAGACAAGAATTATGAAAGAATATTCAAATCTGACTTGCACTCGTTTAATTTGCTCATAAGGTAGTTTTCTTAATTTTACATTTATTCAAATACAAATTATTAACAAGTTAAGTAAATGTTTTATATCTGTAGTTCTTTTTTCTAGCTGACTAACGAGCTATAGTGGACATTGAATGGGTTTCCTGAGATAAAGGTACTGTTACGTGACATTTTCGAGCTTTTTTATTGGCTTCTTTCCGTGGATAAAACACTGATTGGGTGATTACATGAGAGTTAATACATTTCAGTAATTAGTTGTTTATCTTTCAACATACCTTCCTTACATTCATGATTACAAGTTGTCTCTACGAGGACATGAACACTTTTTACAAGTCGGAATCCCCAGGTTTATTCTTGCCTATTACTTGGGAAAATCGTATTAAAACCAAAATGTATTGATATTTAATTTTGGATAAAATGTAGTGTCCCATTCGTTGACAACCATTTAAGCATTCACAGTGCTTTCTAGATAGCTTGCTGACGATTCTGGAATTTCGTTCATATACAAATGGGATGCCTTGGAGAGCCCTGAGGACCATAGACAGATCCCCAGGTCGGAACTGTGTGGGGACGAGGCGGGTTCAGCCTTCTAGCCCACCGAAGGAACTTCACAATAAGGTTGTTCCTCACAACTGATTGGGGCATGCCATGATGGCAGCCACATATACCTTGAGCGTGAATGGGTTGTGTCCCTTATCTTTTTGAAAAAAAGTAGCGATTCTTTTTGGAAAAGTAGCAATTCTTTTTGAAAAAAGTAGTGTAAAAAAATGTAATTATACATTTGTTACAGTCTTATTATAAATTTATTACAATGTAATTATAGGTTTTTTGCAATGTAATTATACATTTATTACAGTGTGTTTATACATTTATTACAATGTAATTATACATTAGTTTTAATATACGACAAATAGCAATGTAATTATACGTTTATTACATTGTAATTATACATTAGTGTAATAATAATTATTTTACAATGTAATTATACATTTATTAGTGTTATTGTAGATTTATTACAATATAATTATACATTTATTACAATGTAATTATACATTACAGTGTTATTATAAGTTTATTACACATTATACATTTATTACAGTGTTATTATACATTTGTTACATTATTATTTTGTTACATTATTATTTTTGAAAAAAGTAGCGATTCTTTTTGAAAAAATTAGCAATTCTTTTTGAAACGCTCAACGTTATCGTTTTCTCAGAGTTTAGGCTCCCGTGTAATAGTAGCCTAGGCTATTCAGCAACTCAAACATACCAAACCAACAAATTATTTTTAAAAAAACCCACACAAAACCTGATTTTGCACGGGCATTGCACTAGTTATAATAATTTCTTACTAGGACACTCGTATTTGCCAACTAAAAAACTCAAATTTTCCTACTAGGAAATCTTTTCCAACTGGGAAATTTGATTTGTAAGGTAGTTCATATCCAATTTCATGAGCAAAGACAAAAATTTATAATCATTCCTACTAGGAAACATGTTAAACAGAGTTTCCTAGTAGGAAAATACGAGTTACCATGTAGAAAATGATTATATTGTTGCTTTTACTTGTGAAATTGGACATGAACTCCATATCAAATCATATTTGCCAGTTGGAAACTCAGATATCCAACTGGGAAATTTGATTTGAGAGGTAGTTCACATCCAATTTCATGATTAAAGGCAACATTATAATAATTTCCTACTGGAAAACTCGTATTTTCCTTGTAGGAAACTTTTTTTCAACAGTCCTAGGAAATCTGAGTGTCCTACATTTACATTTTTACATTTTCCTACTGGGAAATCTTGAGTAGGAAACTCCAGTCCAGTAAGAACTGAGTGTCCTAGTTGGAAATGTATTTGATTTGAGAGCGAGTTCATGAAGGCAATAAATTATAATAATTTTCTACTAGGAAACTCTTGAAAATACTAGTTTCCCATAAGGAAGTTATTGTCATTTTTTGCCTTTACTCATGAACTCCTTCTCAAATCATATTTCCTACTAGGTGTTCTACAACTTCCCACATTAAGGACATGTTGCTGATAATTTAATGCTCCAGTTTCATTTTCAAGACAATGAGCTGCACAACAGTTCTCGGAAATCGTCTTTAATTTTGGTATCACGTATTATATGAGTAGCCAGGCACAGCTGGTACAGGACTGCATAAAAGGTCAGCACTACAGAAGAGGTCTTTCTTTTCTCTCACCTTGCAACCACACCTAAAGTTGAACATTTAAAATAAACACATACATTAACAGATGACATTTTAGTGCTTGTTGACTAATAAACAGCATCAATTAGACATTACAGACACATTTATTTGGCAGAATAAATGAACGAGAACATCTAGAATTTGAAATAGAAAATATACCCCTCATGGTGTTAATATACTGTAATGTTTTGATTATACTGATTAAAGCACAATATTATTTTAAGGCTTCCTTGTAAAGAATGCCCTTCTTTAATTACAGGACTACTGTACATGAATAACATAGTTTTTATCCTAATAACACTCTAGACACTAGAGACTCCAGGCCCTTTGTTCGTGACACGTTCAATGTGCACAGGCATTGTGGGGTAGCAGATCCTCTAGAAGTGCGAGTGTTCTTGATATGTTATTTTAGTGACAGTTGGGAAAAGAGATTAAAGCCTGCTAAATTAAGCAGATTACTGATGATAATGATGATGATGCATTTATTTAGGCTGCTGACTGGATGGTTTTCCAGGTCTTTGGGCTCCTGGGAAGGTTTTTGAGTCTGGAATATTTAAAAAAAAAAACATGATTCTCATTATTTCTCCTCCAATGCATTTCTCTATATCAGGGCTCTTCGTGTAAAGAGTCCACAGCATCCAGCAGGTGGAGGGCAAGGTTATACTGGGCGTGGTTTTCGGGGAGCATCTCGATGACTTTGTTGATCAGTTGACTGCTCTGAGACAGAGGTACTGAAGGACAGCGCAGCTCACTGGGGTCCTAAAAACACACACAAAGCATGATACAGGTGAGTGAAAGACAGTAAGAGATTGGCGAACTGTGCAGCCCGTGTATTCTTACCATAGCCTTCAGCCAGGTGCAGAGGGTCGGCGGCAGACGGGCCAGCAGCTCCATGTTGGGTTTGGTCTGTGACTGGGAGTGGAGTAGGGAGAAAGAGAGTCTCTGACCAGTCAACACCAGCAGCTGAGAACCCAAAACATCCTTGTCCTGCACCTCCATCATCACCTGAGAGATTACAATAAAAAGAAAAAGTGGAAAAAGAAAAAAGATAAATGACAAAAGAAAGAAAAATCAGAAAAAAAGATAAAGAAAAGATATATACAGAGGATAAAGAATAAGGAAAAGACAAAGAAAAATTATAAAAACAACGAAAGAAAAAAGAAAATTACGAAAAGACAATATATATATATATATATATATATACAAAAAAGCAAACATTTAAAAAGATAATTAATAAAAATGACAAAAAGAAAACAAAAGAGAATGAAAAATGACAAAAAAGAGAAAAAATAAAAAATATATACCAAAAGAAAAACAATAAAGCGAAAGATAAGATTAGAAAGAAACAACAATTACAAAAAGAAAAACAAAAGAAAAAAGCATGACATTTTACTCCTGTATGTATGCTCAAGAGGTTTAACAATGTGTGTGTGCGTTACCTCCTCTGCCCGCAGGTCCAGGCCCTGGTTATAGAGCTCACAAACAAGGTGTCTGCGTAGTATGTCAGTATTGACTTGCAGTAGAGACGAGAGCTCCATACACACAGACGGCCACATGTCTTCAGAACCACTGTGTTTTACACCGTTCTCCTCAGCTTCAGCTAGAACCTTCACCCAGCCTGTTAACACGTTCATCAGAAACTACACACACAGTAATACAGTAAGACAGTGCATCAACTTTGGTTTCAGAGGTGAGCTAAAAACATCTTACGACCTGTTCTCCGAGAATCTTTTTGTTATGTGGTCAACATTTCACTGCCACTGTACAAGATGCATGTTAGACTGATTATAAAATAAAAATGTTATTACTTATTTCAGTAGGGGGCATTCTTGTTGAGAGCAGTTCTGACTCACTTCTTGTCTCACAGCCACCAGGTTGGGGTCCATATCTCCACTGGGCAGCAACTGAATGGACGCCAAATCTCTAAAAAACGCATTCTTGCCCTGTAGATGACAGAAAAAGACAACATGAATTAAAGGCAAAAGAACTTGTAGTGGAACGTGAAAAGTAAATTGCGACAATCTTTTTTTCCTTGGAGTGATGTATATCTGAGAGAAATGGAAAATCGAACATTCCAAATAAAAGAAAATGCAAATTTTGATATCACGTAATTGTAAGTGTGACGTAATTGTGTTTTTGTTGTCCTGTTTTTACCTTGCTGTCGAACAGACTGAGCGGTTTCAGGCGCAGGGAGAAGGTCATGGCGGCATGCAGCAGTGAAGCTAATACACAGTGATGCTGAACGAGGGGATAGTGTATGGATCTGTGATCTAAAGCTAACTCCACAATAGACACTGGACCCTCAGCACCGCCCCACACTTCCTCCACGCTCACATCTGGAACAGACACTTCCTCCACCCCTGAATCCGCCTGAGAGAGAAAAGACATTTATAATATATTTCACGCTTTTATTTCAACCCATAATTTGTTAACCATTCTTGAAAAATCCACGATAACTTAAGACATGCTTCCACCCATGCATCCACTGTTTGATCAGTCCTTACTCTGGAGAAAAAAGGATAGGAAGGGAGAAAAGAGGAAGATGAGACCTCCATCAGAGCCTGCAGTAACTGCACGCAGGAGCCCAGGAAACTCTTCACGGCTGCGTCTCCCATTCCGACATCCTAAACACACACACGCAGACAAGTTAATTAAAATGAAACATATCTAAATTGAATTAATTCTTTGTGTCTTCTCTTACCCGTCTGCACAGCCGGTCTTTAGGTGCCTTTCCCACCTAGATCAACATATGCACCATCAATTATTTAATCTTAGTCACAGCACACAAAGAGAAAGAGCCAAAGTACACAGACACACAAACCTTTTCCATTAGGAAGGCAGCAGCTGAAAACCGCTTGACTATGAAGGTCTGCCACATCATTGCAGAGACACCTGAGGGAAGAGCATAGTTGAGGGAGAGAGAGTTATCATATGGAAATCCTTCTGTTGTGAAGAAATATGTTGTGGCAACTTGTTCAGGCAACAGAAACCATATATGTCACTTTTATTAGTGAATCTTACCCAACTGAATGTAAGGACTGGAGATCATCTTCAAAAACTCCACTGACCACTCTAAGTACTGCCCCACCTGAACAGAAAGAGAGAGAGAGTTGAAGTGTCCTCTGTGATTGGCTGATATTTTATATCAATATTAGGAATATCAGTATATATTATACTATATCATACCATATCAGTACTCAGTATATATCAGTTCAGTATTACTGAACAGCGAATAGCAAGGATTCGTGGGTGGTTGCCCTGCACGCTTAATAAACAGCAAGCGTAATAAACAAACTCCAGCTGATCCAAAATGCAGCAGCTAGAGTTCTTACTAGAACCAGGATGTATGACCATATTAGCCCAGTTCTGTCAGCACTGCACTGGCTCCCTATTAAACATCACATACATTTTTAAATCTTGCTAATTAATTACAAAGCACTAAATGGTTTAGCTCCTCAGTACTTGAGCGAGCTCTGATCGCATTTTAGTCCTTCACGTCTACTGCGATCTCAAAATTCTGGCCAGTTGATAATACCTAGAATATCAAAATCAACTGCTGGCGGTAGATCCTAGCACCCAAACTGTGGAATAGTCTCCCTAGCCTTGTTCAGGAAGCAGACACACTCTTGTCAGTTTAAATCTAGACTAAAAAGCACATAACTTTAACCTGGCATACACATAACACATAATCAATGACAGCCATCGGCACAGACCCCAAGAACCAGACAGGTCCTCTCCACAGACATTTTTCACAGTTGCAACAAATTACGTGTTTTGGTAAAAACAGTTACAAAAACCACAAACTCACAAAAAAAGCTAAGAGTCAAACTGCCCAACTAAAGCAAACACTGGTCACCATAATGGTGATCAAACATTTTGGGGTGGAACGGTACATGTATTCGTATTGAACCGAAACGGTACGGGCGTCACGGTTCGGTGCATGAATTTACACAGAGAATACACGGTATATAAATAAATGAAACTTGCGTGCAAATTAATTAATGTAATGCGGAACTACTGTTAGATACGCTGGTTCTTTAGGGACACATAATCTGTAGCCCCGCTTTAGGCGAGCTCCACCTATGTATGCGGACCCGCCGGCCTCTTTAAAGGGATAGTTCGGCCAAAAATTATATTTAACACATGCATTACTCACCCTCAAGCCGTTCGAGATGCATATGTCAATCTTGTTTCAGACGAACACATTTTCAGTTATTTTAGAAAATGTCTTAGACCCTTCAGTGGATATAATGTGAAGCAATGGGGTCCACCTCCTTCAAGTCCCAAAATGTGCATACATCCTTCACAAAAGTAATCAATCCGGCTCCAGGGGGATAAACGAAGGCCTTCTGAGGGTAATCCGTGCGGTTTTTTTCGTAAAAATATACATATTTAAAACTTTATAAATGAAAATATCTGACTTCCGGCAACGATCGACGCGCGTTCACGGGTGATGGAAGTCGGCGTACGAGGTAGTTTTGCTCTGCTCTGCTCTCTGGCTGCGCAGGCGCGTTCGTTCTACGTCACGACGGTTCCTATGCTACGTCCTACCTCGTACGCCGACTTCCATCACCCGTGAACGCGCGTCGATTGTTGCCGGAAGTCAGATATTTTCATTTATAAAGTTTTAAATATGTATATTTTTACGAAAAAAAACGCACGGATTGCCTTCAGAAGGACTTCGTTTATCCCCCTGGAGCCGGATTGATTACTTTTGTGAAGGATGTATTTTTACAAGGATTATATGTACTTTTGTCTAAGACATTTTCTAAAATAACTGAAAATGTGTTCGTCTGAAACAAGATTGACATATACATCTCGAACGGCTTGAGGGTGAGTAATGCATGTGTTAAATATCATTTTTGGCCTAACTATCCCTTTAAGATCGCAAGTTTGGGAAAACTTCGGTTTCCCAGTCAGTTACAATTAATTAAACCAACTGGCTTCAATATTAGGTTAATCCAGAGGAGAACTGGCCCCTGACTGAGCCTGGTTTCTCCCAAGGTTTTGTCACCTGATGGAACTTGGGTTCCTTGCCACTGTCACCTCCGGCTTGCTTAGTTGGGGACATTTAATATTCAACGATATTATTGATCTGACTGTACTGACGCTGTTGTATGATAACTGAACTGAGCTGGACAATGACATCATTTTTTGCAGAACTGGTTCATAGAAGAAATTAACTGATTTAATAATTCATGATCTTTACAACGGAACTGAATCAACACTGAACTGACTTCAGCTGAACAACAGCCGAAATGCATCATTTTCCTGTTATCACTGTAAAGCTGTTTTGAAACAATCTGTATATAAAGTGCTATACAAATAAAGGTAACTTGACTGCTCCATTAACAATTTTTTAGTACTTTTAGAAATAAGTATTAAAAAACAAAATAAAAAAAAATATTTTGCTAAATTAATGCAATTTAACAAAAACAAGTAATTTGGTTCCAGTATTTATTTTTAAGTTCTAAATAAGAACTGGCAATTGGTTCCCAACCTTATTATAAGAAAGCCTTGAGACTTTTTAAAGTCTTTACCTCTGGGTCTTTGTTCCACTGGACCACATTTTCCCAGCTACAGTGAGCAAACAGCACATCAGGAGACAGAGAGCTTGGGAACCGCTGACACACACACTCCAGCAGCTCTGAGACAACACACACACATGCTTTAGTCAAGCACAGAACACACACAGATGGTTAAAAGAAACCACCATGGAACAATTTTGATGTATCATCTAAGTCACATGATCAAGAATCTCCATGGTTACCCTCCAGTTTCTCCTCCCTGCCTTGCTGAAAGGGCTGTTCCGTGGGCTCATTCTCTCCCCTCTGTTGAAAGATCTTACTCAAGAGATCTGGAGACACACCCTGTCTGAAGATCAATTTTGAAACGCAGTCTGCTACACCACCTAAAAGACAAAAAACGAAAATATGGAAACACTAATCATCAATTTGCTTATTACCTGGTATGAAAGCATAGATTTTAATCTTAATTTTACTGACAGCTTCAATATTCACTAGCTTTAAAAGTTGCATTTATTTGACAAAAAACTGTAGATTCTTCGATAAACAAAGTTAAAAAGAACAGCATTTATTTGAAATAGAAATCTTTTGTAACGTTATAAATATCTTTACTGACACTTTTGGTCAATTTAAGCCATCCTTGCGGAATAAAAGCATTAATTACTTTAAAAAAAATCTTACTGTCCCCATAATTTGGAATGGTAGTGTATGTGTGTTTTATGCACCTCTGCCACTCTCTAATAGTGTTTTGACTGAGCAGCGTGTAACAGTGCCCCCTGTAGAGCCCTGAAGAGACGGCAGGCAGAGCAGCGTCTGCAGAGCAAGAACATCCTCCAACTGCTTTATACACACAACCCACTGCTCCAACTCCAGAGAAACACACACCCACTCCTCCTGAAACTGCACAGAGAGAAAGAGAGTTAAACACACTGCACCAATTCTACAGATGCAGAAAAAAGACACACACAGACACCTTGCTTTCTGCCAGCCTGGTGATGGCATTCTTGGCTACACGATGAGCGACTAGAGCAGCCAGTAGTGCGGAGGCCGCGCTTTCAGACTGAACACATGCTGTGCGGACCTGCTGCCACCAGGGTGAGACACACTGGCCGTCCCATGACTCATTTACTGCTCCTGATACACACACAATTGAAATATTAATATACATGATAAAATATGGAGGACACAAGGTCAGTCTCTCCTCCAGATGATGTTAAAGACCTTTCATTGAGCTGAGGGTAGACAGCAACGTGTGCAGGTGTGAGACGGCATCTGGGAACTTCAGTACTTCTTTTTCTTTGTTCAGCCAAACTGATAAGAGCAAAGACTGCCAGAGAGAGAGAGAGAGAGAGAGAGAGAGAGAGAGAGAGAGAGAGAGAGAGAGAGAGAGAGAGAGGGAGAGAAAGAGAGAGAAACAGTGTGAAATCAAAAGGAGAGAATTTTATAATGAGCAAAAATCTCAGCAAATTCACATTATTTTCTAATCATTCCATCCTTCATCACCATAATAATCCATCCTTCAATCTTTTGTGTTCTTTTTACATCCCTTTATCTTACCAATAGCTGCTGAGGGCTGATGCCACTTTCCTGCAGAGTCTCACACACTCTCTGTAAAGGACTCTGTCCAGACAGACAACCCCAGAACAGGAAACTACCTGAAAGCATTCAAATTCACATATCAATTAACCGCTTATATAATGACAGTGACGCACCAATTTTTAAAATTCTGAAGATACAGATAATTATTTTCATGTTACGGCTGATTAACCTTTAAATGGCCATTATTAATATTATATACTATTTTGTCTAAATACATTAGTCTGGGTTTCCCCATACTGCCTTTGCGCAGCGCGGTTTTATTCACGCTGCTAGGCAGTCTGGATACCATGGACCAAATTTTCGCCTCAGCGAGGGGACCAATCACAGAACGAGGAGGGAGCAGCAAGACGATGACGGCGTCTATGCGACACACCGAAGCAGTTTGTTTAGAACGCAAATAAATCTCTGACCCATCGTCTTCTTCCTCGTCTAAATTCTTTCGCTCTACATACGTCATCTGGTATAATTGAAACGATTGGCTATGAGCTACGTACAGGCGCATTTGATAGACATTCGTAGCACCCAATAAACGGCTCTGGGCATTCGTAAACCACGCCTCAAATACGAGAAAATGAACATGTGGTTCCCAGACCACGTCTCAATGTCAATGAGACGTGGTCTGACGTTAGCCAGGCTATAGATACATTAAAAATAAACACTAAAAACTTAAACCAATCATTTAAAATGTTACAAGTAAATTTAGGCAGTACAAAAATGGATATTAATTTTGAGATTTGCAAAAGATAACATTTGGTTATTATTGTGTTTTAAAAATAAATTAAGAGAATATGCAAATTAGTCCCCGCCTCCACTCAATCACACCAGTTCGGAGTACCTGTTCCACATGGTCAACTTTACTGTAGTAAACGCTACACAATGGCAAGTGGAAATATTGGTTTAATTCAGCCATATATGTTATAAGAAATAGTTGAACAGTGAATTATACAGAGTCGTCTACAAGTTGATGTATCAGAATGGTAAAGGCTTTTATGTATTGCTCTCTACAATGTCAGACACATGACCGTAAATTATATGATTAGCTTTTGGCTTGACTACGTTATCAAACAGCTAATAATGTGTTGTTAATGCTACACAAACCATGTAAACATGTTCCTGTTCGCCATCTAAAAAGTTAGATGATCTGAACATCGTAGAAAGTCAATGGAGAAAAGCCCCACCTGCACGTTGACGGGATTCGTTACATGTTTGTCTAAAAGCATATTAAAAACACCACATAGACATATAAACAATACTAAAAACTTTATTTTCACCTCAAGGGGTCTTTAAAACATTAAAATAATGCATAAAAATAAACACATAGCACTAGCAGGGAGCGGTTTTACCTAGTTGGGTCCAGTCGGTATCAGGTTGTTTAATCACTCTGAGCTCTCCGTTCACCCATTCCAACTGAGACAGAAATGTTCGGACTGGCAGCGGCCCACTAGAGTCTTGAGCAAATGAGACAGAGGGCCGAGAGTTCATCTCTGTGTATCGTTGCAGGATTGGGCCAACACGAGCAAGATCCTCCTCAATGCCAGAAAAAGACGGCTGTACAGAGAGCAGAAACCTTAAGTTCCAATCTTAGTGTAACAATGGTACATTAGTTTGCTTAACTGGATAGTGTCTGTGTGCATGTGTTACTCACATGTTCTGGCTCAGTGGGTGATGTATCTGGTGTGTGCAGTAACTGAACATCTGTATAGAGCTGAAGAAGTTTGAGCTGGGATGAACAAAACTGCAGCAACGACTCATCCACTGCTTCCGGATCTAATACGAAGACGCATGAAAACCAGATCAGTGTTTAAATATGAAAAATACACAGTGCCCAGTGAGGATGGAGGGAGTTACCTTGTTCTTTCAGGCTAGCCAATAATGCACGAGTAACATGGGTCAAACAGGACACTGGAGCATTCTTATTGGACAGCAGTGACTCCAGGGCCTGTCAATCAATCAGATATGTTATTTATTATTTAAATATTTATTAACATATATGAATGAATATGTTGGTGTATGTGTTTTACTAACCTGTTTCTTAATAGCTGGATGTTTAATGTCCAATAACACACTTTGTGCTTCACTCTCAAGCAGAGCTATCAATCAAAGTTCAAAGGTAAACTCAAACATGTGGACACATCAGAGCAATAGAACTTAAACACAACATTGGGTATTAATAGTTCTTTAAAAAAAAAAAGATGTTCTGATGTATATGCATGGTCTCTCGTGAATATTAAAGGGATAGTTAGTCCAAAAATGATAATTCTGTCATCATTTACTCACCCTCAAGTTGTTCTAAACCTGTATGAATTTCTTTCTTCTTCAGAACACAAAAGAAGTTATTTTGAAGAATGTCAGTAACCAAGCAGTTGATGGGCCCCTATTTACTTCCATAGTATTTTTTTCTCCATACTATGGAAGTTAATGGGGCCCATCCACTGTTTGGTTACCCATATTCTTCAAAATATCTTCTTTAGTGTTCAGCAGAAGAGATAAAATCATACAGGTTTGGAACAACTTGAGAATGAGTAAATGATGACAGAATTTACATATTTGAGTGAACTATGAGGTATGTCTGACCTGGTTCCACCTCCCTGGTCCTCAGTAGAGTGGTGAGTCTCCTTAGCAGGTGCATGTCTTTAGCACGCTCACTCTTCTTATCACTGACCAACAAACAGAACAGATACATCTGTGCTCACCTGCATTGTTTTTTTTTTTTTTATATTAATGTGCAATTTTTATGTATGAGTGTGTACCTGAGTGCCAGGTGGAATGGTATGGTGATGGCTCTCAGGGCTCCATTAACCGGATCAAAAAGACACACCTGCTGTGTGTGTATCTGCCAACCCTGACTGGTTACACTATTCACACCCATTAACCTGTGACCTGCATACAACAGCCTTAAGAGAGAGTAATTAATTAATTAATATGCATTTTTGAATTGTAGCAATGTATTTTAGTTTTTTTTTAGTTAGAGTGTGTACCTGCAGTGTTTGCCTACAGTAAAAGCCCCTACTCGAGGTCCATGCTGAGTTCCCCACACCTCTAAAATGCCCCTACGTGGGGCATAAATCACCAGAAACTGGGCGTGCCGGCGGGGCATAGAGGGAGATGTGGCTATTTCTCTCTCCCCAGGAGCCTCTGACACCTGCACCCACCCGAGCTGAGCATCACGATAGCCTACACACAATACAGACATTAAGAAAACAATTTAAAACAAATGTTTAATTTTTATAGTTGAATTTATTTGTATAATTATAGTATTCACTTAATTATATTTAAAACAAATATAAATATTTTTGTACAATAACATTTATTTCTTTTACAAAATTTAATTTAAATTATTACAAAAAAAATTACTTTTAACTACACATTGTCATATGGACAAGCAGTCCCTAATGATACTGATTTGCTCAGATGTTTTTAGTGTGTTTGTTCACTAAAGCATTCGTCACACTGATTCAAATCTTGTTTGTCACAAGATACTTCTGCAATTTAATAGGAACAGGCTCATTAGATGCTTGTTCGCAAATCCGACTACATTAGTTGCGCTACACTGCTCACCCTTCCACATCCTGATAGCGATGCCTCGTGCCACATCCAGCAGCGTGACTCTTCCAAAGTCATCTGTGACTCCAGCCATAGTGTTACATGGAGAGAGACAGATAGACTCGCCATGTCGACGAGAATCTGGAAGACCAAACCTGATGAAAGCAGAAAAATTTAATTGTGCACTTAAATTTGTTAAATATGGTGTGTATCAGTGTTTGGTAAGTTACTCTAAAAAAATGATTAATTACTAGCTACTAATTACATCTTTAACAGTGTAATTCAATTATTGCATTAATTTCTCTCTCTAAAAAGTATTACATTAATAATACATTATTAATAATTACTTTCTAAATCCCATATCAACTTTGACCAAGGATAGACATGAAACTGCTCTTTTAATTCTTTAAAATAAATAATATAAAATTGCATAAATTATTCTTGAACTGACCAGAGTATTTGAAGGGAGAATGTTAGATTAAAACATGCTGAAGACTAAACAATTATTGTTTTATGTTATTTTTCTTTATTCATTTTCATAATTCCATAATGTATTTTGTGAAGTCAGAGTATGTTTGTACATGTGTGCTGATGAGAGATCTGGGATGAGCTATATTTTGCTTAGAGGTATGTGTGCAATGTAACATGTTCACTGAGCAGAGATGTTCCACTGATGGCGATACTTCAAATGTGTACAGTTGGCATGTTCTTTACAAGGAAAGGAATGTTTCAACTGATGCAAATGTACCACTAATGTATACACAGAGGGATAGTGGATTGTACCATGTGTAAGCATGAGGTATACATTGCATTTTTAAACATAAGCAATTTTCTACCTTACAAGGAAGTTGTAAAGTCTCTCTGTGATGTATATAAGCTCAATCTTACTGTACCACCTCAGAGAAACATAAAGGCATGACGGGGTGAGAGGAAGGAGAAACACCAAGAAACCATTTACAGCTGGCATGATGGGGTGAGAGGATAGAGAAATGGGGAACAGAGAAATATGTAATGAAGTCCTCCTCGCCTGTAGCCTTATTCTTATATGCCTGTTTCTCTCTGTCTGACACATGATACATAATAAATAATAAATCTCTTAGCAAAAGTAACTGTTGTAGCTTCCGTGATTCAACCATAAATGGGGAAAGCATGATTTTCAAATGTGCACATGCATTTCAACATTAGGGGCCCTATCTTGCACCCGGCGCAAATTACTTTGTACACTGACGCATGTATCATTCCTATTTTGCACTCGCACAAAGCGGGCTTTGAAGCGGGCATGAAGATATAAAAAAATGTAGGCCTAAATCTAGCTTACCCAAATTTTTCAGGCTAATTGTAGTAATGATAGATCAGACCTGTTTGCCCAATAGTGGCAAGACACATATGTATATAAGGACATCTGACAAATTAGTTTGTCCGTCAAGAACCAGGAAAAAAAAATCTTAATGATTGTCTGCAAGGAATCTCAAAGTTACTTGCGCTTCGCCCTTGATACTTGCGTTTCAGATCGTTAAAATAGGGCCCTAGATGTTAAATCCTATATTGTTTTATATAGAATAGTTCTATTGGTCTATACAGTCTATTACATCAGAAGTAACTGTAATTTAATTACAGAAAAATTAAGAGTAATCCCTTACTTTACTTTTTCAAGGGAAAAGTAATTCAATTTTACAATAATTAATTAGTGATGTATTACACCCAACACTGGTGTGTATATGATTAAAAGAAGTTAAAAAGCAACATTGGGAGGTAGTGGTACTGCATTCAGATTTACCTAACAGGAAGGGCTGTGGCCGGCTCCACCTTTGGCTTCTGTTTCTGCACTGACTCCTCTTCATTTTTACTCTTCCATCCCAACCAACCACTATGGAGGAAGAAAAGAGAGAGAGAGACAGAGACCAAGAATGCATAAACATGGAGTGAGCTTAAACATGACAGGCCAGTGCTAATGAGAGCCAAGAGTTAAAATAACCCAGACACAGACCTGGCAGCATTGAACAGAGCTGATGTGAGTTTGCTGGCCACAGCCAGAGCCACATGGGAGAGAAGAGGCTGAGAACTTCCCTGAGATATGAGAGAGGAAAAATGGCCATAATCATCAAGAACAACTACAAATAAGCCACAAGCACCAACAATAGACCAAGGAAAAGATGTGTGTGTGTGTGTGTGTGTGTGTGTGTGTACCTCTATAGCGTAGTAAAACCCAGTGTAGGGTCCTCCTCCCACTGTGATATACTGACTCATAGCAGGAGGGCTTCCTTTAACCGAAGCATGATATCCTCCCAGAATGGAGGCATTTTTCATCTGATCGAACACACTCAGAGTAGTAATACCTGAAAGAGACAGACAATACCTTACACTACCAATCAAAAGTTTGGAGCCAGTAATATTTTTTTTTTTAAAGACATTAATAGTTTTATTTAGCGAGGATGCATTCAATTCAAAAGTGACAGTAAAGAGATTTATAATATCACAAAAGAGTTCATATTTCAAATACATAGGTTCTTTTTGAGCTTTCTATTTGTCAAATAATCCTAAACAATGCATCACATTTCCACAAAAAAAAAACTGTTTTCAACATTGATAACAAGAATAAATGTTTCTTGAGCACCAAATCAGTATATTAGAATGATTTCTGAAGAGTCGTGTGACACTGAAGACTGGAGTAATGATGCTGAGAATTGTGGGATCTCAGGAATAAATTACATTTTAAAATATATTCAAATAATAAACAGTTATTTTAAATTATAAAAATATTTCACAATATTACTGTTTCTACTGTATTTTTTTTAAATGCAGCCTTGTGCATGAGAGACTTTTTCAAAAACATCCTACTGTATGGAAGAAAATTAATGCCAGATGTTTTTGAAACAAAAAAGCTTGTTGAATTGCACTAATTAAAAAAAATATGCATGGCATTAACCGTGCTTGTGTGATTCACCCATGTGTAGTCACAAGGTAATGTGTTTTAAAATTATTATTTCTTTATTTATTTGTGTATTAATTAATTAATTAATTATGTGACAAAAAGGGGAAATTTATTGTATTGCACACCGAGTCATTTACTGAGTTTTGAAAAGAAAAATACAACTGTTGCCACTAGAAGGAGTACATTGTGGGTTGCCATGGGCTGCGCTGTTTACACCGAAAATTGCCAGTCGAATATTATAGGTTGTGTATTTTTAACCAGAATGAATATTTTGGAAGTGAAATCTGAAAGGTGAATATGGATTATTGAAGTTTTAATAATGAAAATGTGTGCGAGATGTTTTGAATTGAAATATTTACAGCTTAAGTATACAACCATGTTTTCAGCCCATAAAAATGCAAGCCCTAAAAATACAATGCATTAAAATGCAAGCACGGTTAATACAATGCATATTTTTGAAGTAGTGCAATTCAACAAGCTTTTTTGTTTCGAAAACATTTGCCATTATTTTACTTCCATACTACCGACCCCAAAGTTTTGAATGATAGTGAATATTACCAGTTTTTCTACTGTGCTGTGGCTTTCTGTTCAAAAAGATAAAAAAGAAAATTAAAAAAAGAAATCTCTCTTACCGATGCTGGAATGGTCTGTAATTGTGTCCATATCTTGTAGGCCCCACTTCTTATAGGCCAGTGGTGGAGGCTGGATGACATCACTTCCTGCTGCTGCCGCTAAAAGGCAAAGGGATAGATACAGGGAATAAAAGGGATGAAAACAAATAACATGAAAGGCAAAATTAAAAATATGTAAGGCATTACAGGCCACTTATAATCTGATGAAAGCCTGATACACATTCACACACCAGCACTCTCTCTTACCTCTGGCAACCTGGTTTCGACAGGCACGTAGAGACTGGAAGAGACTAAAGCCATCGATGGTGACCAGGGCTGCTGGGTACAAAATACTGAGCTCCTCATGCTGATAGAGAGAGATAGACATTTCAACATCATCAGCGTAGTTTGGTCTGCTGTTTAAGTTAAGGTGTCATGAGTAACCATGCTAAGAATTGCTTTGTGCAGAAATGAACACATCAGTCAAGGTAAGAGTTATCGGTACCTGTTCCGTTACTCCAGGGTGACGTGGAATCTCATAGGTGCGACATTTCAGTCGCTGCACAGGATCTTCATGCAACAATTGGGCCAACAGAAGAACACCACTCTATACACACACACACACACAAATGATGGATAAGACCAGTGGATTGTCTGCTCTGATACTGGTCTGGTTTTAATTAAAAATGGCACAATACTGTTTATTATTAATGCATTAAAGAGTCAAATTCAGCTGGTGAGTTTATAGGTCAGAAAACATCACAGTACCTCTGTGTAGAAACGGACATAACCTGAGCTGAATCCAACCACAATACAGGTCCAGTCGGGGCGACCGGTAGAACTTCTAAACAGATAATGAGCACATACATTACCGTTCAAAAGTTTAGATCTGTTTAAACAGGAGTGTGTGTGTGTGTGTGTGTGTGAGTGTGATGTTCTTACCTCTTTTGACTGGCCAACGGAATACAGATAACACTACTGATACACTCTCTGTGAAAAGAACAGACAGAAAATTGAGAACCAATGAACAAAAATAAAAACATTATCTTTATTTATTTGTGTTCTTCTGCCTCTGAGCTTTCTATTTATTACAATCCCTCTTATTATAAACATATTTTTATTAAATGTTTAGAAACTCCTCTACTTATATTATTGCCCAATTCTGTTTTTGTCTTGTACTCATCCTTTCTTCTTTGTGGGATTAAATCCCTTTATGTTATTTCCCAAAAAAACATCCAAACCTGACCCTGCCCTCTCCTATTTCGTCTCTCACCCCTCTTCAACTCTCAGCGTTCCGCTCCAGGTCACAGTTAGGGCCATTTCCTCCTGCCCACTTTCAGCTGTCCGCCACTTTGCTGCCAATCAATCAATCAATCAATCAATCAATCAATCAATCAATCAATCAATCAATCAATCAGTCTATGAGTTATACCAATCCATAACCAATAAGCAATAAAGAAGAGATTAATCAGTACTGTATGTGTGTACCAGAGAGAAATGTGGCTTTATGCTCTCGAGCAATGACCAGTAGATCTGAGCAGGGCGAGAGAGACAGAACACAGTCCTGCAGCCAGGGGGCGCTTTGCTGCTGCTGCTCCTCCTCCTCAGCCTAGGAGAACACACAGGTTTGGAATTACATTTTATTAAATAATAACAAAATTTTCATTTTACCATATGACTAGTAAGTCAAGTCCAAATCACAGTCTTTGCTGTCCCAACTTAATTTATATCATAAGTAGTGTAGAACATTATATAGAAACTGTGTCTATTCCTCGTTTAGTGAGGCCAAACAATAAATCTACTGTAGGATCTAGGAAAAATTTAATTGTAATTAAACCAGAAAATCTCAATATCAGTGAACAAAAACAATTTCTAAAGCTAGGTCTTCTAAACATTAGATCGCTCACACCTAAGGCGGTTATTGTAAATGAAATGGTCACAGATAATAGATGCACTTTGCCTTACTGAAACTTGGCTTAAACCAAATGATTCTTTTGGTCTAAATGAGTCTACTCCACCAGGATACTGTTATAAGCATGAGCCCCGTCTGATCGGTCATGGCGGCGGTGTTGCAACAATCTATAGAGATATTCTAAATGTTACTCAGAAAACAGGTCACAGGTTTAATTCGTTTGAAGTACTTGTGCTAAATGTTACGCTCTTAGATGTAAGAAAGAAATCCCTATTATCTCTAGCCTTGGCTACTTTATATAGAGTAGACCTCTAGGGCCATATGCTGAATTCCTAAAAGAGTTTGCAGACTTTCTCTTAGATCTATTGGTCAATGGCGAATGGCGATAAAGCAATAATTGTTGGAGATTTTAACATACACATAGATAACACAAATGATGCGTTAGGGGCTGCGTTTACAGATTTATCAAACTCCTTTGGGGTCAAGCAGAATGTCAGTGGTCCCACTCATCGTCTAATTATATCATATGGAACCAATCCAACCGATATAGATATTATACCGCAAAGTGATGATGTCACTGATCATTACATGGTAACTTGCATACTACATACTGCTGAAATTTGTCATGTTGTGCCACGTTATCGACCAGGCAGAACAATCCTTCCAACCACTATAGATAGATTCTCAAATAGCTAACCTGATCTATCTCAGCTGCTCAGTGAACCCAAACAAACAGATGAACTAGAGGAAATGACTAGCAGTTTTAGCACCATTTTCTCTAGTACATTAGAAATTGTTGCACCAATTAGATTAAAAAAGGTTAGAGAGAAAACTAAAGCACCATGGTACAACAGTGCTACGCATGCTATCAAGAGAGAAACTCGTAACTTAGAGCGTAAATGGAAACAAACTAATTTAGAAGTCTTTAGAATCGTGTGGAAAGACATTATGTCACGTTATAAAAAGGCTCTAAAAGCAGCCAGGGCTGAGCATCTCCGCAAACTAATAGAAAATAACCAAAATAATCCAAGGTTTTTATTTAACACTGTGGCTAGACTAACAAATAAACAGACATCACCTGAGCAAAATATTCCGTTACAGTGTAGTAGTAATGATTTTATGAATTTCTTCACTGAGAAAATAGAAAGCATCAGAAACACAATTGTAAATGTACAATCTTTTATGGTGTCTTATGATTCAGCCCTAATTATCGCCCCTCAAGAACAACTACACCGCTTTACAACTATAGGACAGGAAGAGCTAAATAAACTTATCATTGCATCTAAACCAACAACATGTTTATTAGATCCAATACCCACTAAACTACTGAAAGAAGTGTTACCTGTAGTGGAAGAGCCTCTTCTCAATATTATTAACTCGTCTTTATTTTTAGGTCATGTTCCAAGAATATTCAAGCTGGCAGTAATAAAACCTCTCATTAAGAAACCACAATTAGATCCAAATAACCTAGCAAATTACAGACCTACCGGTATTTCAAATCTTCCATTTATGTCTAAAATACTAGAAAAAGTTGTGTCCGCTCAATTGTGCTCTTTCTTGCAAGAAAATGAGATATATGAAAAATTTCAGTCAGGATTCAGACCGCATCATAGCACTAGTTAAAATTACAAATGATTTACTTTCAGCTTCTGACCAAGGCTGTATCTCAATACTAGTTCTACTCGATCTTAGCGCTGCGTTCGACACTATAGATCATAAAATACTCTTGGATCGACTACAAAACTACACTGGTGTTCAGGGACAGGCACTAAGCTAGTTTAGATCGTACTTATCAGACCGTTACCATTTTATCTGTTTAAATGGGGAAAAATAACGAAGATAACGTCAGTAGACTATGGAGTGCCGCAAGGATCGGTGTTAGGCCCTCTGCTATTCTCAATATATATGCTGCCACTTGGTAATATTATAAGAAAACATGGAATTAATTTCCACTGTTATGCTGATGACACTCAATTATATATTTCATCACGACCAGATGAAAACACTAACTTATCTAAATTGACAGAGTGTCTTAAAGATATAAAATGCTGGATGACGTGTAATTTCCTGCTATTAAATTCAGATAAAACAGAGGTATTACTTATTGGTCCAAAAAACTACCCACAAAACCTCTTACAATACAACTTTAATTTAGAAGGATGTCCTGTTACTTTATCCACTACAGAAAAAGACCTGGTTGTTATACTAGACCGCAACTTGTCTTTCGAAAATCATATTTCATATGTTACAAGAACAGCCTTTTTCCACCTTAGAAACATTGTTAAGCTACGTAACATGCTATCTGTAGCTGATGCAGAAAAGTTAGTTCATGCATTCATGACCTCGAGACTAGATTACTGTAATGCTTTATTAGCTGGTTGTCCTGCATCCTCAATAAACAAGCTACAGTTAGTGCAAAATGCAGCTGCTAGAGTTCTTACTAGGTCAAGAAAATATGATCATATAACACCAATTTTTTCATCTCTACACTGGTTACCTATTAAGTTCCGTATCAATTACAAACTTATTACTACTGACCTATAAAGCCCTAAATGGTCTAGCACCTGTGTATTTAATGGACCTTCTATCGCCCTACAATTCATCACGTTCTTTAAGATCACTAAATTTCAAGGCTTCTGGTCATTCCTAGGATATCTAAGTCCACTAAAGGAGGGAGGGCGTTCTCACATTTAGCTCCTAAACTCTGGAATAGCCTTCCTGATATTGTTCGAGGCTCAGACTCGCTGTCCCAGTTTAAAACTAGATTAAAGACGCATCTCTTTAGCCAAGCATTCACATAATGCTTACCTTTTATACTACTGTTGAATCATTCAGATCGAATGCATTAATATTATGAACAGCAGCTATGCTAATTATTTCCCATCTGCTTTTCTGCTGTTATCTCGGGACGCTAGTCCCGAGGTAAATAGCGTTCGTCAGTTCCAGTTTGTATCCAGCCTCTCACGGAGACTTCAGATGCCCCAACACCTGCGATGAGATGACTAAACGCCTGTGAAGAGACGACTCGACGACCGGCGATATGTTATGCCCTAAATTAATACATGATTAACAAACTGTATTTTTTCTATGTACATTTTTGAAATGCACTTTCTGTAAAGCTGCTTTGAAACAATATGTATTGTGAAAAGCTCTATACAAATAAATTTGAATTGAATTTTTGGGTCTTCCAATCCTTTAATACAAACCTGAGCTCCATCCTCTTTACCGTCAGGATTCTCCCAGGAGCCCCAGTCCGAGTCATCCCACGTTAACTCATGCTCTAGAGAGAGAGAGAGAGAGAGAGAGAGAGAGAGAGAGAGAGAGAGAGAGAGAGAGAGAGAGAGAGAAAATGATGTGCTGTAAATAATGTGGTCAGCAAGGATTAATCTATTCACTATAACAGTCAGCTCAATCTGCTACTTCAACCTCTGTTAGAGCTTATTTAAAGTCTTCTCTCTATCTTTAATTTCATGCATATTCATTTCTCCTTCACGTCACTATAAAGGACCCATCCCTTTTCTATTCCTGTCTTTCTCTTCATTGGTCTTTCGTTCATTCACTGTCTCAAACGCAGTCATGTGCTTCAGAATCTTTCTGCAGGATGACTCATTCACCAAGGGCAAACACACCTCCCTTCCTCTCCCTCTTTCTCTCTGCAGGGAGTGAATAAGTTATTCTGCATCATAGTCAGAAAAACCACTTTTTACACATTTTCTTTTTTCTAAATTCACCCACATACTTTCCATTGACTTAGCATTAGATTACTATACAATCAGTTTATTTTATATCCCCTAACTCCAAACCTTCCTCTCGCAGAAGTTTTTTTGCATTTATATATTTAGTAGGTAAATTTTACTGTTTTTTTTTTTTTTTTTTTGCCTGTCATGACTGTGTCGTTCTGCACTTACCTCCGAACATCCACTTTTCAACTCTACCAACCATCAAACAACACCCTTACTGACACCCATAAATCACTGAACAACCGCAGTGCAGGAGAACCATCATTAAACTGGACCTTACATAACGTTACACATACAGACTGACTTCAGCAGTACCTGCTTGTGTTTTCTCTTCCTCCGGACCGGCTTTCTTGTGCTTGGGGAACAGAAACTCTCGCACCTGTCTGAGCTCCTGGACCCGGCCGAACTCCAGCAGGCAGCAGGACATGATTCGGGCGGAACGAACCGGACCCAAAACCTGCGGATTCTACGACATAAACCCACCGTCCGATTCACGTACCACCTCTTAGTGTGTTTATGAGCCTGTCAGTGAGGTTTGTGAGGGTGTTGACTGTTTTTTGGACCAGAGCGGGTCAGAAAATCCAGCTGAGGTGTCAGTGTGTTGTTGTGATGTGAGTTTGGGATCATGACACATCCACATCCGCTATAGACACGCTAGTCGCGCTGCTGCCTCCTGCTGACCTGGAGGACACGCACACTATAATATAAATCGAAGAGTGTCAGTGGAGAGAACTGTTTTCATTTAAACTGTCAAAACAGTTTCTTTCCTGATTGTGTCCTCAGAGGTGAAGATAATAGATCCTTTCATTCAGGTATGTTGGTTATTTAAGCACACTTAGATAAGAAAACTATATACACACCATGGGTTAGATGTTACACTTTATTTTTATTCATTTCTTATTTTTTATACTATTTATTTATTTTTCTTTATGATACATACCGGTAGTCTATTAGGATTTTCATCTAAATTTAAAGAGTATGACAATTATTATATAATTATAAGTTAAGTACCATACAAATATTGTTAATTATAGAATTTACAGCATTTAAAAAACATTTTATAAAAAAACAAAACAAAAAAACTTTTATTCTGGGAGCATAACGTCTTTCAGTTAAAATTACCTTCCTTTTTATTGGTGTCTGAATGTTTGATAGTGTGATTTAATTATTCACTTGTTTACCCATCAGCTAACGTTATAGCAAAAATCAGATTTATAATACCAGCAGCCTTAATGTGTATAAGTGCCTAACATTATAAGAACACATGTAAAAGAGATTTACTCACAGAATAAAATGTTCTGCTCAGGAAACCTGATCATGGAGAAGAGAGTTCACATAAGAACAAATTATGCTAAGAGAACATTTTCACCAGAAGCCAATAAGGTCTCCATGAAGACATCTAACAGATCTCAGCTTTCAACTCAAGACCAACAGGTAATAAAGAAACATGCATTAGGAGCTGCTACTGCATGTTTGGACTGGGGCTGTCACTGATCAATCTCCTTCACCTCACAGAACAGGGTCAGGGACTGCAGGCTGGTTCAGTTGCTGAAAAATAGCCAGCTGGGCTGTTGGCTGAGTGAGATCTGTGCAGGGAGAGTGGCACTCCAGCTTCTGACAGCCGGTGTCTTCCTGCTGTTTGTCTGGCTCCTGGCAGAGCTGCACGTGGTCCTGCCCTGCTTCCTTCTGTGTGGCTGCCTCTTTCATGGGCCATTCAGGAGGGCAGTGAACACAATCTGGGCCTGGATAACAGCTCATGTAGGGGATAAAGTGGTGGAGAAGGTGCCCCACACTGATGGATGCACTGGGATTAAGTGTGAAAAAGCATGGTGAAAGACAAAACCTTCCCTTTATTTCAACCTCACTGAGACTTCCTTTTTTTTGTATGGAAAACAAAGGAGGCTTGTGTTTAAATTCACTTCAGAATTAATTTGAGTGTATAGAGTCTTTAGTCTTGGTGGTCATTGAAATTTTGCCAGGTAAGACATGCATGTCCCTTGACCAGGTGACCTTTTATTGGTCCTGGAACAAGATCATAACCTTGTAATCAAATACTAATAATGAACTAAAATTAAATTCGATTAAACGCAACACTGAAGAACGGTCCGTGTATCATCCGATCATTTGTTTTCCAATTTGAAATGAAATAAGCAGAAATGAGAAAACGGCACCTTTATTCGTTTAAAAAAAAAGAAGAGATTTCGGCTTGATTTTTTTTTTTTTTTAGTTCACAGGCAAAAAACGAATACATGACTTCAAAAAATTTTTTCCACATGTGGGCGGTCATGAGACGCCCCCTTCCGCTGATTGGTCAAGTAAATCTGAGCATGTGACGTCATCACTCATCGCTCAGGTCTGTTCAACAAAATAATAGTCCTCAACGGTAATCTACCCATTAAGGATGTAATTTGTCTTTTTGAAAACCCAAACAAATCTTTAGAATCTACTGGTAACTTCCTTATCCTTGTGGCAAACTTTTACTTTCACAAACAAAGGTTTCTTAAGAAAATTCCTACTTTTAAAGACTTCTTATGTGAAGTAAAATATTTAATCAAATCACTAAGAATAATTGATAATAGAAAATGTACTTCTTTTTTGAAGAAATATAGAGATAGTTTATGTATTTGTGCTATGATTGTGCACAAATGAGTTTACTTGTTTAATATATACATTGTTGGAAATGTTTTAGATTTCTAAAAGATGTGTGTTTGCACTATTGTATTTTTTTTTAATAAAAATAAATAAACAAATAAATAAATAATAATAATAGTCCTCTACTACCGCTTCTTAAACTGTACAGGGCAGGTCCTAGATTGGGCTTTCTTCTGTGCAACTTAACGCGTTTCACAAAAATATTTACATCAGAAATATTAAATATTAGTCTGCCACCAACCTGTTTTATTTAGCTGTACGGAGTTAAATCTGTGTGGTGCTGCGCTAGACAGCGCCGAGCGGGTGAGGCACAGACCAGTGTTCAGACAGCAGTCACAACTTTTCTTTTAGACAGTATAAGCTCCGTTTTGGACACGGGATGGTCATTGCAAATACTGTAATTATGCCAATCGGCTGAGGGTGGGTACCGATGATGGTGAAATTAAATTTCACTGACACTCTAATCATAGCCGTGACCCGCGAGAATGAGACAGATGATTGACAGGATGATAGCAGAGGCAATTAAAGGGGCAAGATAACTTCTGTTAACAAAAAAAAAACAAAAAAGTGTTTAATATAAGTGACTTTGTCTTTGTTTTATTGTTTTCAATAAAATAATAGTGAACGGTTGACCACAAACTGAGCCTTCGTTTTAAAGGGCAATTTCCAAATATCTTTTATTTATATTTGTTATAATATGGGTATTTTGGGTCACCCGTCTTATTAATAGTATATTTGGTAATAAAAAGTTGTTGTTTTTTTAAATTGTGTTTTCATTAAAAATATAGGCCTATCATAACAACTTATAAAGATCAAAAGCTACAGAAGACATTCACATTTTGATGTTAGACTATGTAGACATAGATGTTTGACATTTTGAACAATTTAAATTGAGTTGGGCCAACTAAATTGTGGTATTTTTAATTCTAAATATTAATTATTGAGTTGGGCCAACTTAATTTTGGAAAATTTTAGTTCTAAATATTAATTAGAGTTTGGCCAACTTAATTTTGGGAAAATGTAATTCTAAATATTAATTATTGAGTTGGGCCAACTTAATTTTGGAAAAATGTAATTCTAAATATTAATTATTGAGTTGGGTCAACTTAATTTAATTGAGTTGGGCCAACTTAATTTTTTAGAAAATTTTAATTCTAAATATTAATTATTGAGTTGGGCCAACTCTATTTTGGACATTTTCAATTCTAAATATTAATTATTGAGTTGGGCCAACTTAATTTTGGAAAAATGTAAAAAAAAATTTTTTTTTTTTTTTTTTTTAATATTATTGAGTTGGATCAACTTAATTTTGAACAATTTAAATTGAGTTGGGCCAACTTAATTTTTAGAAAATTTAAATTCTAAATATTAATTATTGAGTTGGGCCAACTTAATTTTGAACAATTTAAATTGAGTTGGGTCAACTTAATTTTCGAAAATTTTATTTCTAAATATTGAGTTGAGCCAACTTAATTTTGAACAATTTAAATTGAGTTGGGCTAACTCAATTTTGGTAATTTTTAATTCTAAATATTAATTATTGAGTTGGGCCAACTTAATTTAATTTACTGTAACATTTAGCCAACATGGCCTATAGGGTTATGCTGGTGAGGAAATTTTCCCACTGATCAACTTATGACAACACCAGTGTTATTTGTTAATATCTTCTGTAGCTTTTGATCTTTATAAGTTGTTATGATAGGCCTATATTTTTAATGAAAACACAATTTAAAAAAACAACAACTTTTTATTACCAAATATACTATTAATAAGACGGGTGACCCAAAATACCCATATTATAACAAATAATTTAAAAATATTTGGAAATTGCCCCTTAAAACGAAGGCTCAGTTTGTGGTCAACCGTTCACTATTATTTTATTGAAAACAATAAAACAAAGACAAAGTCAAGTCACTTATATTAAAGTCACTTATATTAAACCCTTTTTTTTTTCTTTTAACAGAAGTTATCTTGCCCCTTTAATTGCCTCCGCTATCATCCTGTCAATCATCTGTCTCATTCTCGCGGGTCGCGGCTATGATTACAGTTTCAGTAAAATTTTATTTCACCGTCATCGGTACCCGATGAAAAAGGGAAAAAAGGAAACGGCAAACAGATATTAATCATGGTACATAAACTATCTCTATATTTCTTCAAAAAAGTAGTACATTTTCTATTATCAATTATTCTTAGTGATTTGATTAAATATTTTACGTCACATAAGAAATCTTTAAAATTAGGAATTTTCTTAAGAAACCTTTGTTTGTGAAAGTAAAAGTTTGCCACAAGGATAAGGAAGTTACCAGTAGATTCTAAAGATTTGTTTGGGTTTTCAAAAAGACAAATTACATCCTTAATGGGTAGATTACCGTTGAGGACTATTATTTTGTTGAACAGACCTGAGCGACGACTGGTGACGTCACATGCTCAGATTTACTTGACCAATCAGCGGAAGGGGGCGTCTCATGACCGCCCACATGTGGAAAACGAATTTTGAAGTCATGTATTCGTTTTTTGCCTGTGAACTAAAAAACAAAAAATCAAGCCGAAATCTCGTTTTTTCGGAAAAAAACGAATAAAGGTGTCGTTTTCTCATTTCAAATTGGAAATCAAATGATCTGATGATACACACGGACCACCTTCTATTGATTGCATTGTGCTTGCTTCCTCAATTCAAAGTCTGTAAAATATTATTTTTCCTAGTCCATAAAATTTGATTGGTCAACTGACTGATCTCCCATTTGGAAACCACCAATTGGTCACCATACATTTAAAACATAAACCCCAGATTAATTCAGTGGAACAGTTTTATATGCACAAAAATAGCAGCAGAGGTAAGACTGTGATTTGAAAGATTAAATACATTTATTCAGGTCATTAAACAAATCAATCATGTGAAATTTCAGATGCTACTTCAATCAACTGAAAACAATTTCAGCTTATTGTCAGCTTTTGGCTGCGAAATAGAGCCTGACCCTGAAGGGATAGAGTAGCCATGACAACAGACCACAGATTGTCCTTGTCCACATTTTTCAGCATTGGCGAGTTACAGAGCTGCTTATTTTAATGAAACGCTTGGAAAAAATCAGTTGAATAGCATCCAGAGCCATGGTCTGCACCACTTTAATTAGCCTGGTATTTATACGGTTGCTAAGGGACACAAACACAGAGGCGGCAAAAAGAGTTTTCTTCCATTTATTAAGTTTGAAGCCCACTTATACAAAACTCATGAACTGCTTTTAGAACACTTAGATAGCTTTCCAAACATTTGAAAATAAATTAAGGAGAAGAAGTAAACAGCAACACAAAAATAAAAACATTAAAAAAAGAATGAATTATGACAGGTGAATATCAACGTGAGGAAATGCAACCCTCACAGAAAGGCATTGTTTAGTCACACATGTGCTACTATTTTAGGTAATAAATTGTTAAACAAATCCAATAGAATCAGCTTTAACCTTCTAAATGATGTTAGGGAACTTCAAACAAGTGCTAATCTGTAATATTGAATCAATATCTTCCACCTGGAGGCTCTATTTGTGTCAGCTGTCTTGTTATCCAATGAGAAAATGGCTGGTGGATCACATTGCTTCAGGCAGGTTATTACTGACGTGTACATGGGTCATGCAAAGAAGTGTTATGCCGTGACGCTTTTCTCCTCAATTATTACTATCGTAAGACATAAAAACAGCAAGTTAAACAGAGGTCTATAGAGTTTCGCTGTAAATCCCAGAGGTATTAAGAAAACAGAACATGCAATGCCATTTGTAAATGCAGCTGTGTCACGGTATCCGAGTTAAAATCCCTTTTCCAGCTTTGTCCATGCTGACCTAGTTTATCGACAATGGATTGTGTCTGCTGACCTGTGATCAAGCACCCTGACAGAGTTAAGCGTGAGTGTATGAAAGCCTCTGGTCTTGAAACTTCAGAGTGTAGCGAAATACACAACCTTCAATGCTTACAATCGTCACTCTTTATGAATCAACATTAATGTTCAATAATCAAAGAGTACTGAAGTAAAGTTTAATAAAATGCTTATATATCAGGACACTACTGAGATCTTTGCGTAAGAGAATGAGTGTGTTTTGCTCTGGGTTCTTAGTAGAGCAGTTTCTTCCCAAAGCAGTATTATTATTATTTATGTTATTAAAATACCAATAAACAAACAAGCAGAGCAAAAGAAAAGAGAATTTGACTGGTCACAGCAAAATGTCTGTACACAAATATTAAGAAAAGAGAAAGAGGTTTGGCAGGCCGAGAAGAGAGATTTTAGAGGAGATTTGGGAAAGTAAAGCTGCCCCAGATAGGGGTAGTTTGCTGACGGTGGGGGGATGGAGGGAGTTGTACTGGGTGGCAAGCCGCTCACCTCTTCTTGGGGGCTTGGGCCGTACGGGGCGGGGTCACAGGTCGCCCTGAGTTGACCCCACCGTACTGATACTTTGCCTTCTTTTCTGAAGGCTTCAGGATCTGAGAGAGAAAAGAGTGTGTGAGTGCATTGTGTGTTCTCGTATATATGGTTTATGAGGACACAAATGTGTATAATGACATTATTACAACATAACAATGGTAACAAAGGACACTTCCTGTGTTCTCGTAAACCAAATGACATACTAAACTGTGTTTTTTAAAATGTGTGTGTGGATGATGACACACCTGAAAAGAGCACATGAGTGACTCATCCACACTCATCATTCCACCAGCATTGTCAAACTCCCCGCAGTAGTTTGGCGCTGAGAACAGAGTGACCAGCTGACGCTTTGCAAAGAACTCATAACCATCTTCAACAACCTGCAAAACACGACACACTCATTGCACTAACTAAAAACACAACCTACATATAGAAGTCATAACCCACCACAACCACAATTATTCAAAGTTACCACATGGATAGTGGATACTGATTGGTTGGAATTAATTGGTACCTGATGTGCCCTGCAGATTAGGTCCAGATCGTGGCGGTTCAGGAACTTGCTGACTACGTCGGCACCGAAAGTGAATGAAACGCCACGATCGTTCTCCCCCCATCCCTGAACGTCCTTATCTGGGTCCGACCACAGCAAATCACACAGCAACCCTGCAAGACCAAGAGACAGAGAATATGTATCTTATAATATTTCATCCCATCATATTAAGTTATAATAAAGTTGATTTTGTCAGCAAAATCTGTTGGTTGTTCAAGTAATGTTTTTATTAGTGCTCAACAAATATTAAAGCTGCAGTCCGGCGTTTTTCCTCTTTGTCGCCATCTCTGTTCGAAATCTGCAATTGCAGTCATTCGCGGAATTATCAACTTTACGCGAGTTGTACTTCGACACCCTCGACACGGCACAGCGCGGAGTAACACAATATTTGAGGAGACTGTGAGGCTGTCAGTCACCGCGCCGGTGTGGATACTGGCATTAAGAATCACAGATTAGTCTTTTTGGAAGTATGACCAACATAATAATTTTCACCGGAAAATGTCATCTGAACAAGTAAGAAACATCCACCTTTGTTCTGGTTCTGACATTGCAGTAAATTGCGCTGATTAAATCTAACAATCGCTTTTAAGTTATCATATCACGCAAAACCGTGCAAATTATACTTTGTTCTAAAATTGTTAAAGTTAACAACGTCAGCATTGCGTGACTACATGTTATGTCCTTCCGATATCTATCCTTGTTTTCGCATGGGTCCGGTTGCAGTCTCTTTTTTTCTGTAGCCACTCCGAAGTCCGAACGAAGTCTTTTGCATTTTACAGCGGGTGAATCTGTTGTCACTGGTGATTGTCTTTTGAACCTTTCTGGATCCGCCATCAAATTGATAAGTTTAATTATATCAAGTGGTGTGAGAAAAGGCTATAAATCTCCACCTCCAACATCCTCACACGCAATATAGCTTATACTAGCCGAGACTCCTTTATGTGGACAGATGTGACGTAATGACGAAAAGACATGGTCGAATCTCCCGCGGAAATCCACCAGTACCACTGGAATTAAACACATTATTACAAGTTTACCACATTGAATCGAGCTAAGGCAAGCAGAGAGTTTTGAACACTGGCTGGTTATGTATTTTCTCAAATATGTATTTTGGATCATTTTTAACCCAAAAAAAGCTATGGACTGCAGCTTTAAATGTAAATGTAATAAAATGTTTTTTAATGGCCAATGCAAGTACCAACATATTGAGCAGGGTGGCTGATGGCATATCAGGGTTATTATCATTAACTAAAACTATTAAAAACATTTTTGTTAATTTAAATAAATGTAAAATAAAATATAAATACTGATGAAAAACTTAAACTAAATCTTGACTTGACACTATACACACACACACATACATACATATATATATATATATTACTAAAAATGAAACAAATTGAATATGTGAAAATAAAAGCTAATAAAAAATCTAAAACAACACCATGGAAAATATAATTGTAAAATAAAATATGATTTATTGGTAAAAAATGCTGAATACATCACAAAATTTACTAACAATTAATTAAAATGTTTAAAAGGAGATGGAACTGAGACATTAGTAATTTATCAGTCTAAAACAAGTAATTTTTGTGTCACACGCACGTACACACCTGTATCTGGGACGTCAGTTGGTCGCATAATCCGACGTATCTGTTCCATTGACTGCAGATCAGGAGAGAGACCTAGAAGATGGACAGATAAGAGACAAAAAGTCAGACAGAAAAAGTGTCACAAAGAGCACGCATTCATATTTTTAGACTCAGTTGCCCCATTTTATCAGGCCAAGAGTCACTTCTATAGACCTATCCATCATTTGTTCACTCATTCTCACCTCCATGGCAACAGAAAATCTTTTCATCTATGATGGCAGCGATTGGGAGGCAGTTGAAGCAGTCTGTGAACGTCTTCCAGAGTTTTATGTTGAACCTGCGCTTGCCTGCAACAGACAAATGTACACATTCATAACAATACAGCATTATGCTTGACCTGAAAGTTTGTTCAGTGGGTGAGAAAATCAATAATAAGATTTCAGATTGTCTGGTGTGGGTGTGTGTTAATATTTGATGTGTTTAAATATCATTTCTTCCAGAAAAAGAGTTTTTTTGTGATTGTTGCGGGCAAAAATCCTTGCTTATGCGGCCCGTTTTCTTTAAAAATGCGATGGAATGTGCAGGATATTTATGCAATTTTATGCAATGAAATTGCAGGAACTTGCAAAAACTGCGGTTTGATGAAAAAGAGAAAAAAAAGTGATTCCCCCAACACCCTGCTCTCACTAAGCTACTACCTTAATGTAAAGAGTAATTTCTTATTACTTCCTATGATAAGCAAGCATACTACATCACAGAAAGTGCTGGGAATATTTAAGTTCTCATCTTGTTTTATTTCAGACCTTAATAAAAACATAAAACTTACAAAACATTGATGAGTCCAACAATTTCTGTAGCTTTACAAAAGGAATATGCTACAACTTCTGAAAAAATGAATAAATAAAAAGTGTGCTCCTGTTTTACAGCTTTTCGATGATGTTCACGTCGCGTAATTACGTCACTTCATAACGTTCCCATGGCAACAGGGGGAAATGGCTGCTTTTGTGTGAAGCAAACGAAACATTTTTAAACTTTCTGCTAAGATATATGTGACTTTTTTGCAATGAAAATGCGAGGATTATGAAATCATGCAAGCCCCGCATATTTTGCACGGAAATCAGCAATTTATGCGGTGAAAGTGCGGCGTATTTGAAAAAATGCACCCCCCGCATAAATATGCGGACTTTGGCTGATAATGCACTAATTCATGTGATCGCATAATCACGTTTTTGTGGAGGGGCTGATATATGCATGTATATGTGCTCAGATGCTCACACTCATCGTAGAAGCCATAGATACGGTTGATGGAGGCGCACTCGTGATTTCCCCTCAGGAGGAAGAAATTCTCAGGGTATTTGATCTTATAGGCCAGTAGGAGGCAGATGGTCTCCAAAGACTGTTTCCCTCGGTCCACATAATCACCCAGGAAGAGATAGTTTGCCTCTGGTGGAAAACCGCCATATTCAAACAACCTCAACAGATCTGTGTACTGCCCATGGATGTCACCTAGAGACAAAGAGAGAGACAGAGAGACAAAGAGAGAGAAGGAGAGAGATTATGTATGTGATTGACATCACATACATTTTTTGGACTTAGTTAAATTAGGCTTAAAGAAAAGAAAAGGCCTAAAGATCTTATCACCCAAATTCAGGTTAATGACACACACACACACACACACACCACACACACACACACACACACACACACACACACACACAGGGGTCTCAGGTGTGCCACAGAGAGAAGAGAAATGACCTCAAACCTATTCTCATTACATTCATATTTATATCCTGCTCTACTTACACACATATTTTAAAAACCTTGAGAGATAGAGTGGAAGGAATGTAATTAAAACAGCAGAAATGTTCTCCGCTCTGGAGAAGGAGAGTATCTAACCTACCACAGATTTTAAGTGGAGCCTCCAACTCCAGCAGGATGGGCTGACTGAGGAAGATCTCTCGAGATTTAATGCAGAGTCCTCGAACTTCTGCTTCCGTCATCTGAACGATCTTCCCTGGACGACATCCTCGCACTGGAACAGTTGACATCAACATTAGTTAACATTTGGTTAACATCTTTTGCTAATCCTTAAGTGTGACAACTTTACTGTGGCCTCAATAACTGGGTCAAAGTGTGATTTTCAAATCACTCATCACAAATTGGCCCACATACCATACAGTCATTCACTGAAGCATATTGCACACATAAATAGACACTCTAAATCTGGCAAACTGATTAATCTGATTGTCTCTGATTTAAAATAAAATAAAAATTGTGCTTAGAAACAAAGGCATATTTATAAAGTGCTGCATGAGCGCTTCTGAGGAAGAACTAGCCACTGGATTGGCCAACTTTTGGAGCGCAACATCAAATCTTTGGAAGATATTCAGATTTCAGAGTTTTGCTCAGGGGATGCAACTAGATATCTATAAGAAGAACTAGGCCTATATATTTTGGTTTGTTTTCTGTGTTATGACTGGGGAAAAAATCAGTACTTATTAAAATAAGTTTGAAAAAAAATTCACACCGGTTTATGGTAGTAACTTTTTCAGATAAGCACTATAAACATTTAAAAACCATGGTTAGTAACTTCACATATTTGTCAGACAGGTCTCTTCCCATCTAAGTTTGCCACAACAGGCTGCAAAGTGGACTTTGTCAACAGTAAAAAAATTCTTGGGCTGTGCTCGAAACCACCCCCTATACCCCTAAATAGGGGTCTACTTGAAGGGACAGCGATTTGTAGTGGTGTCCAAAACCATAGTGAACTTGATCGTGTGCACACATTCAATCCCACAATGCACCGCAAAAACGAGTGTCCAACCGATGTACACTCAACGGCTAGAGAATACCCAAAATGCACTGTGTAATCCATTGTGAGATTCGCGCGTCTGACCAGAGGATGGCGCCCGCAGCTGAATCCTCCAGCTACAGTGTAAAAACATCCAGGTATAAATGCGTTTAATTAAGGTTTATACATAGTTTCCATGACAGAGTTCAAGATAAATATTTGTTATCTTTCTATTGGAGCTAACAGTTTGATACTTCAAATAATTATTAAACAGCAAGCACAAACGATTCAAAAGCAGCAGCCCTTCCGACACACTGAGTCCAAATTCACTCCCTCAAGTGAACTAAATGTAGGGAATAGTAGATGAGGGTATAGGAGGCGATTTATTCTTTATTCTTTTATTTTGGATAGCCCCTTGAGATGTACCATCTCATTTTCAAGGGGGTCCTTTCAATCACTTTTTGAAAATAACAACCAGAGCCACACATGCTCAAAACATAACAATACACAATAACATATGTAAAAAATAAAATAAAGATAAATATAAATAAAGACCAAACTCAACAGGACATCATTCACAGCATGTTCCCCCCAAGACCCACCACCCCCCCCAAATTATACAATAAATTACATGAATACATTGACAGTAATACGGCCTCATAGGGTGTTCACATGACACTACAGCATTCTAACACACACTGAGATTTAGCACTCAGCCTTGCTGTGCAAGATGTCAGGCTGACAATGACACCTGATGCCTTTATCGAATCAAAGTCTAATGGTGGCAAATACAAAAAAAAAAAAAAACTTGATTCAACTAATCTTTAATTGATACTTTTATTTTAATATTTTATGATTTACATTACTATGATTTAAACAAAATTTTGGGATCATTAAGAAATGAATAATTTTATTCAGCCAGGATACATTAAATTGGTATTTGACTACTTCTTTTAAACATTCCACAAACGTATTAAGCGGTACCATTTTTTTTTTCAAAACTAATAATAATAATATCTTTCTTGAACACCAAATCAGCATATTAGAATGATTTCTGAAGGATCATGTGACACTGAAGACTGGAGTAATGGATGCTGAAAAGCTTTGCTATCACAGGAATAAATTACATTTTAAAATATATTAAAATAGAAAACAGTTATTTAACTATAGATATGTTTGACAACTTTAGTGTACAATTAGCACTAGTGAGCAAAATAAACTTTCAAAAACAATTTACAAATCTTACCGAACGTACGAAACAGTAGTGTACATATCATAATAAATAAACATTTTCATATGTCCATGTCCTGCTCACATAATTTCAGTGAATGTTGCTGTTTATGTGAGTGGGAATCTTGAGAGTGTCTGGAATTCAGCAGGAATGTTCCCGCCTTGACAGTCGAGACTGTCTTACTGTTAAACAACCATTTTGCAGAGCGGTTTGTCCAAGAACTTCATTTGATGGAGAGAAACTATAAGTGAGAACTTACTAGCTATAATAATTCACTCTGAGACGGGAAGAATGACAGATTAGAAAAGTGTGTATGGGGAGAAAAAGTACAATAGCCCAAAGACAGTATATGACACCGAGAAGGAAACATTGTGCTCTTTTCTTAAAGTCCCACTCCGATCATATTTTGAGCTATTTGTAAACATTCCCAGTGGTCTTTAAAGGGCATATTGCAGGTTAGAGGACCCAACGAGTCAATGTATAGAAAAATAATGTAGAAACTAGATTTTCTTTAAAATATTCTTATAAATACGCTACATAAGCTTCTGGAGTCGTTTTTGTGAGAAAATTTTACTTCCGCGTCTGAAAATGGGTGTGGTGGGCGTGACGTAACGGGCGGGAGAGCGGTCGATTCAAACAACAGGAAAGATTGAAATACAAAAACTACCGAAAACACACTGACTCACGGCCGCTCTCACTGAATGCCAGCCTGCTCTGCACTGAGGCGAGGCTGAGGCTCCCTAGCGTGACGTAAAATGACGCGATGTTGAAAAAAAAGCCGTTTTTACGAGCAGTCCAAGAAACGCTCACTTTATCTACTAAATTAGTGCCCTTATGTCGTTTTAAAACATTTTAAATCCTGCATTACCTTTTCATATGGTATTTTCATACAAGGTTATATATTAATTTAGATTTTTTTTTTACCTGCAATATGCTCTTTAAATTATGATTATGCCATTTTTAGCCAAACTCACAAAACCTGTGCCGTTTTCTGGGACTTCGCTTCAGCAGAGCGGCAGTAGCTCATTAGCAATTCGCCTCTGCGTTGTGGGCGGAGCCGTTGGCACGGAGACGACCCTCCCCCTCCCCGTTGCTGAGAGCTCTGTCTCTCCCGCTAGCTTACACCCCCAACCTGTCATTACCGGTGCAACAAAAATTGAGAGCAATATTGGAGCTATCCAGCCGTACAGTGCGTTTTCGTTTTAAAACGCATAACTTTTGCAACGATTATGCGCTCCTGCCGTCCACATTACTGACCCTCGGCCTCGAAAACGGAGACTGACCCCTTCAGTCGAGTCCGATGCAAGTCAGCAAGTGACGCAACCCATAGCAACGAGTCATGGCAACGACAGCTCAAACCGACAGAAACATACAAGTAAACGTGAATTTTGTCACATTGTCATGTTAATTATAATCAAATGCATTTTGTTTTATTGAAAACAATATTATCATTGATATTTGTTTGAGAGGGGCACTTTCGATTAATTTTAACAAGCTTGTGGCCCCGCCCAGTGGAGTTACTACGTCACAACTCCAGTCTATTTTAAACGGCATTTTAGCGTCTGCTACTGATTCACAGCCATTTGAATGTAGAAATACTCAGAAATACAACTTTGAGCTTATTTTTCTCAAGATATGTCCTCTAACATAAGAAAAATGCCACAAGAACATGTTAACACCTAGAAAAACATTATTTTCATCGGAGTGGGTCTTTAAAGCCATGATTATGGTCATATAATAGCACTTTATGAGATTGCAAGCATGGTGCCATTTATACAGATTGAAGTGTGTAAAAGTCTATGAGCTGATGAAATGTCCCTGTTATTGCAGCATGACTAAACATAAGGAAAATCTGATTGTGTGCATGTGTGTGTGTGTTTGACAAGCCACAGTCCAGACCAGTCTGAGCTAGATTAGGAACTGGCTAGAAACAACTTGTTCCAAGTGGCAATCGACTACAATTTGTAAGGAATTAATTCTAGGAACCAATTCCTCGCTCTGACTCCTTGTTCATCGTGTTAGGGTCATATTACTGATTCACTTTCCCACTACAGCATTTTACAGCAATTCACAAGATTATCCAAGTCCTGATGGGCAGCCATTAGACGGTCCTCTCCGACCACCGTGGGCATGTCAGCAGACAGCTTGATCTTCACAGATCGAGGAGTGTGATCGAGAGACACAGATGGAACATGAGAGAAACATACAGAGATGTGTTTGTGAGACCATGAAAATCGAAGTGTGAGGAACCGAGAAGTGGGACGCTAGGGTCACAGAGAATCACAGATGGCATTGCTGAGTGAGGGTCAGCAGGAGGCTGTTGGGACAGATGGACAGGCACGAGCCATATCGGTTATCAGGGTGGTGCAATAATCCATGGCGCTTTCTTTTATCAAAAGTAACTGAACAGCAGAAGTTTGTGTAGCAACAAAAGTCACTGAGATGAGCAGAAATACCCCATGGTAGATCCTACCGAATTCCCTGAGACAGAAACATTGGTCTTTCTACTACTACTCACAAATCTCTCAAATATCTACTATACAGGATAATAAATGGTTCCAGCATCTATAAAGGCAGAAAAGTAAAAGCCATGACACACACTAAAAGACAACAATCCAGTCAACAGTAGAGGAACAATTACAGAGCAAACAAAGCAGCCATAAACCAGATTTCAGAAGATTGTAATAAAATATTTTGAAGATTATGAATGATCAGTTCAATGTAATGTTCTGATAATAATCCAGTGTAACACTATGAAAGGAATGTATTTTAAGATTCGGAAGATGCTAAAATGTATCTTCAACAAATCTTTAGCATTCCATTTAAAACTTATTCACTTGATACTGAGAAAAAAAGTTAATCTTTATATTTAAGTTAAGTTACACAGTAAAGTTAATGTGTAAGAGCAAATACAGTGAAACATTCCCAAGAGAATACAGTGTAATGTTATGGAGAGAATATATAGGCTAGTGTTCATTGCCATTATGATGAGTATTCAATGTAACTAAGGAGAATACAAAGTAATAAAGGGAATGCTTTACAGGCTCCTGACTGTAAATGTAGGTGGGGCAAATTCTGGGTCTTAGCGCTAGTTTAGGATAAACAGTTTGTAAGCTTTATTTTCTAATTGCTGAACACATGCAGACACACTTTTGGCAGAGGTCTAGTGTCCTTGCATAATTCAGCCTGATGGTGACGCTCTAATGATGGACTAAGTACTGCTATAAGTACGCACAGCACACACTTTGGCTGCATCTGAAATCGCATACTTCCCTACCCTACCATATAGTAGGCAAAAAACTGTATGTGACAAAAGTAGTATGTCCGAATTCACAGTACTCATAAAAGAGTAGGCAAAAAGTACCAGGATGACCTACTACCGGCGAGATTCTGAAGAGTGCATAAAATTGACACTTTACTATCCCATGAGGCCAGAGGAGAGGATTTGTGAATGGCAGTGAAGCGATGTAACTGATGCTGGTAGGTCACATGACAATGACACCATGGCAAATTTAGCACATCCAGATTACATTACTACTGCACACATTGATACTAAATAGATTATAGAACTTACTTTTTAGCGGTCGTGAAGTAATTACTTATTCAAAATACCTACTCAAGAGAGTACGCGATTTCGGATGCAGCCATATATTTATACTTTCATTAATTTGATATGATACTCCACATAAGCATTGTTAAGGAAGAACAGACATGCCACTAGTTACTGACCTGATGCAGACTAAAATACACATAGCTGAAGCGGACTGATATCGTCTTGGTCTGGACCGAGGTTTACGAAGATATTGTAAAAAGGAAGCTGGGCTGTCTCAAATCTGCCCCAATTACTCTCAATTAGACTGTGCTGCAGTTCCATTTTTCCACCACTGATTTACATTAGAAAATAATGAGGCGCTGTAGAGCTGGGCAGGGCTAAGGCACTTTCTGTCTGCTTGCTTAGTATCATGATACCTGCCTGGCAAAGCCATGCGTTAAATTTTAATATCCTGCTCACTTAAAGGGATAGTTCACCTAAAAATGAGAACTCTGTCATCAGTTACTCACCTTCATGTTGTTCCGAACCAGTAAGACTTTCGTTCATCATTAGAACACATATGTAGATATTTTAATGAAATCTGAGTGAATTATGTCCCTGTGTCAGCTACGCAACTGCCACTTTGATGCCTAAAAAAGTCTATAAAGAGATTGTAAATCTGATGAATGTTTATATGTGAATAAAAGCCTAAATTCAATCTGTTTAGCGTATAAAGTGAGCGTGTCTTGTCAGAAAATGTGGACTCAACCACTGAATTAGTTTTACGATCTCTTTATGAACTTTTGAAGCGTAAACATTTTAGTTGCGTAGCTGTCAATGGAGGGACAGAAATCACTCAGATTCCATTAAAAATATCTTAATTTGTGTTCTGAAGATGAACAAAGATCTTACGGGTTTGGAATGACATGAGGGTGAGTAAATGAACGGCTGAATTTTTGGGTGAACTAACCCTTTAACGACTTAAAATAGTCTAGAAAAACAGAAAAATATTTGTTGCATAATGCTGAAAATATTTACGATTTATTATTGATTCAGTTGATATATTTTGGTGGGGCACTGCTCCAGCTGCTCATTCAGATGAGACGAGCTGGAATAAAGTGAAACATTACTAATAGTATACAGTGTAACTTTATGAAAAGAATAGTGTTTCGTTATGAAGAGGGTTTAGTTATTTCCTCAGAGGACTACAATAAATCCTCTTCATAATCAAACAATAAATATTCTCTTCATAGCATAACATTGCACTTGTATTCTGTTAATAATGTTACACTGCATTCCCTTAGTGAAATTACTTTGTATTGGAATGCAGTGTAACCTTATTAAAAGAATACAAGTGCAATGTTATGAAGAGAATATTTATTGTTTGATTATGAAGAGGATTCATTGTAGTCCTCTGAGGAAAATGCAATATAAAAATAAGAACAGAATTTAACGTTACTGAGAGAAAAATCAGTGCGATGTTACTAAGAGAATAGCGTAACGACGTACATACATAGTAACGTTACATGGAAAATACCATTATTAATACGATTCAGTGTAATATATTACTATAAAACAGTGACGTTAAAAATAGGGTTTTAGAAAAAACATTTATAACACTAATTAAGAGTAGGCTAGGAGAAGTACACGGTAACGTTGTAGGCCTATAGGCTACTAAATATAGTGTGAGTTGAGTCGAATGGAGAATCAGAATTACGTCGGTTAAATTCGCCTGAAGTCAACGACGCAGCGGACACTGCATCGTCCTGCCCTCTCTCTCATTTACTCGGTTTCTTTGAACAACTGATGTATAAACTGCAGGCCCTCACGTCTCGTTCCTGCTTTGCTAGATAAAGGCGAGGTTAGATCTAATCTAAAACTCCCAGGACTGGTAAAAAGGCTGACCAAACCCCGGGGCCACAGCCGTGTTTGTAAACAGGGCGCAGAGACGCGAAGCTACGCTCTCTTTACGCACACAATTCCCTATTCACCAACAGAAAAACAGATTACGACACATACATAATTACCGGGTATGTTTGTGTAAACGTTAAAATGCATTCACTTTCAAAAATCTTACCTTCAAGAAGACGAGAAATGAGACTGTCGACGTTTAATTCCCCCTCCGCCATCTTCAGTGCCGAGTTCTGCATGCAGAGCTTCCAGTAACGGCCGCTAGGTGGTGGTCACAATGACGTCATCCACTTGGTTACAAGCAGTTACGTCAATATTAATGACCTTTTCATGAATATTTAATCGTTTGAAGGCAAACTTTTGACCTGTTGAAAGCAATTTAATTGTTAATGGTATTTTCTATTGTTCACCGTCTTGCTATTTGTGTATTTGGTTTCCCTTCCAGGTGGATTTTTATCAGAGTAGGATAACACTTGGCATTTATTTATTTACTTATATTTTGTAATCAATTTATTGAGCTTGATTCGCACAAGAGTGCGTTTCTTTAGCCATATCAACGTGATTAAAACGGAATTTAATTCTTAAAATTAATTCATTAAAAACAAAATGCAGTCATTACATGTTTTCAAGCAATTGGCTTCCCATTCCTGGGTATCAAAATGATCATAAATTTAACAATGATTTTGTTTGCTTTATTATATTATTTCAGTCATATTTATCGTAGCTTTTCGTTTAGGCTCCGTTGCGCTACTGCCACTGGCGAAGCTGCCATCTATTGGTGAAAAACTGAAAGACTCAGCTGAAAGTCACTTAACATGAACTGACTCGATACTGATTTAATATCATACAAGCTTGAACAGAAAAGAAAAGGAACGAAACACAAAAGTTAAGAGAACAGAAGATTTCAAAAAGATTAACAAAACACTAAAAAAAAAGAAAATATATTCGAAGTTGTAATTCTTCTTATTTTTCAGTAACAATAATAGTGGCAAAAATAATAGAAATAGGCCTACAAATATTCAGTTAAACAAATTACACGTGTGTATTGATATAGTCAGATACAGGCTTGGTTTAACAAAAAAATATTTTAATGCCCATGGGCACACACTTCAGGGTCAAAAACAAAACCCTGTAAACATTTTATAATATACATAACACAATCAAACAACATTAATAAAATAAATTTAAACATTTAATTACTTTCAAATAAAAATATAATGACTGATGTACTTTTGTTTATACAAGTATCAAAATTATTTGTTGTATAAATAATTTACAGCAATAAATTAATTTACTGACATCTGAACACTGTTTCAAAAACAAACATTATGTATGTGAATTTGTGAGGGTTTGAGGTCAAAAATATGGGTTTAGTCTGTAGTAAAATAATTAACTTTATATATGCAATTTTAAAAAAAAAGTTATCAGAACTTAGTTCCGTTCATTTCGTTAGTCTGGTTTCTCTTTCTGTTCCTTCGTTCTCTGTAGTAGAAGATCATCCAGGTTACGCCCCAACCAATAATCAAGCCTCCTACAGCCAGAATAGCAGCTGCCCAGGCTGGCACAGAATCGTTGGGGCAATCTGCGGGGAGAGGGGTGCCCGGGGCAACTGTGGTGGGAACGGCAGTTGTAGGGACGTCAGAGCCACTGTTTATTTGTGTAAAAATGAAGGGATGCTCCTGGAGAAGATACGAAGGAAAATCATTATTTGAAAGATTTGATCATATATTGGTTAAATTTACTCCATTGGTTTCCATTGGTTATTTACTCACCTTTGTGGGACAGTGAATCTTACTGCGGTCATATGTGAAATTATTGTAATTTTGTTTACTCCCCATAGGCTCCAGCTTAAAACCACAATACAGGAGAAGTGCTGTTAAATGCAGGAAAGCTTCTGTGAGATTATCATAAAGGGTGTGCAAGTGTATTTACCATGTTGTTCCAGAGCGAAATAGCCATCTCTGCATGTCCACGCTCAGAGAAATGAAAACAGTCCACAGAGAAGAAAGTCAGGTCTGGTGTGCCATCCTAAAGCAGAGAGACATTTCATCTGTTAACATTGGCACTGATACTGAGACTTAAGGTTTGATAGCTATTAACATATTTAAACATGTCTAAATGTGTTAATGTGATCTCATGAAACATGAGCTCTGTTAGAGATGTTTTAAGGAAGTCAACCTCGATCATCGGAACAGCAGAGTTCTCGAAGAAGGGCTGTAGCACCACCGTAAAGTCCTGTCTTCCGTCATACCGTCCCCCATACACCAGCCTTTCAGTCTCCATCTGGCACAGAAAACAACACTTTTATTATTGAAGGTCAAGATAAACCAAAGCCCACTCAGCTGATCAGTTATACATGAACTGACAACTTGATTGGCTACAGACCTGCAGATCTTTGTTGACCTTCTTCATTTCATTCATTTCTGGAGAGTTCTCACGGGGATTCAGAAAACATGGACACAAGTTCCTGTCACACACACAGTCACGAAAATGCTGTTAGTGTACATAAGAACATGAAATTTACACAGGTTTTCAGATGAATGTTTAATATTTCATTGATTAATTGATTTACTTTTGCAGGAGGCTGCAGCCCAGTGTGTCCCTCTTTACTATACGCAGATCATTGACCTCGAAGATTTCCACAAAATTTACTAGCACTCTGGGAACCTACACAGACACACACAAAACATCATTTTAAATGTGTTAATTATATTGTACATGTGTGTAATTGTCATGAAAATAATGTCACTGTGCAAAAAGCCTTATTTTCGAACTAATAAGAATGCAACTTTTTATCTCACTATTCTAACTTTTTTCCCTAGTGTAGATATAAATTCAGAATTGTGAGATATTGACTTAGAATCACAAGAAATAAAGTATTTTGTGAGATATAAACACGCAATTGCGGAGGAAAAATTGCATATATCTCGTATATTCTGACTTGTATATCCTGAGTTGTGAGATATAAACTTATAATTATGAGTTATAAGATCCGAATTGCGAGATAAAAAGTCGCGATTACCTTTTTATTTTTTTATTCCGTGTTGGAAACAAGCTTCTACAGTGGCCAGACATGTTTTCATGAGATTTACCCATTGAAAGAATGTGATCAGGTATGTGCATCTCTCTCACCTCATTGTACAGCATGTCCAGACTGTCTCTGATGTGACTGATGTACTTAGAAGGGGACAGAGAAGCCTGGGTAGAGAAAAACACAAGAGAAAAATAAATTGAATTGTTTGTTTGCTGGTCTTAAAAAACAACACAATGGCAATGACGCAATGGCACATCTCTGTTAGCTAATATCCGAATGTATTTTAGCTGCTTAAAGATCACTGCTGAGGTTCTATGACATAAGAAGAAACCATTTATGATGATGAGATGAAAGCCTTTATTAAGAATCATCCACTCACCCGGTCATGACAGTACTGGCAAAGGTCATTTCCCCCAATAAACAGTGTCACCAGCTTCCAATCCTTCTCAAAGTCCACTTCCTGAAAAAAGAGTGTAGTGTGGCATAAAAACATTTATTTGAATAAATTAGGATATTGTCTTTATTGTCACACAACAATTGGTGGAATTTGCTTTGTGCAGCAACTGGTTGGGACATACAAAATATACACTGCCCGGGCGAAACAAAGTTGCTGTTTGGATTCGAATATGCAAATGCTTAAGAGTCTATGATTGGATCATTTTTGCTGTGATTATTATGTTTCTAGCATGTTATATGTTTGGCAACAGTTCTTCTAATCCTAATTGATGGAGTGTGTAGCTTTTAATTTCTTAAACAACCATGTAGGAAGGAAGACACATCATAGCCATATATTCCAGGATGACAAAGCCAAGATTCATCAGGCTCAAATTGTGAAAGAAGGGTTGGGAGGGAGCATGAAGATGAAGAAACATTTTCACACATGAATTGGCACCTCTGAGTCCAGACCTTAAATTCTTTGGGATGTGCTGGAGTAGACTTTAAAAAGTGCTTGACTCTTGCATTGTCAAAGCAAGATCTTGACCAAAAGTTGATGCACCTCTTGATGAAAACATTTCCATTAAGAGGTGCCTACATTTTGGGTCAATATGTGTAAAAATTATTCTTCATGCTCCCTCCCAACCATTCTTTCACAATTTGAGCCTGATGAATCTTGACATTGTCATCCTGGAATATGGCTATGATGTGTCTTCCTACTTCATACTAGTAATTAACAACAAGAAAACCAACCTAGAAACAGACATGAACAGAACAGAAAAGGAGATCAAAAGCAAACTCTAAACATGACTAGACTCAAAAAATGGTTGTTTAAGAAATGAAAAGCTACACACACACTCCATCAATTAGGGTTAGAAGAACTGTTGCCAAACATATAACATGCTAGAAACATAATAATCACTGCAATAATGATCCAATCATGGACTCTTAAGCATTTGCCTATTTAAATTCAAATAGCAACTTGGACGGCAAGTGTATTTATATAATGACAAAAGACAACAAACATTGTCATTTGTATGTATTTTTTTATTTATTCACCACAAAATGGTTCAGAACAACTTAATAGATTATATAAACATACTGACCATGCTCTCCTTTAAAGCTGTGATAAGATCCTTCACTTGTGCTGGTATATTACTGAACAGAGAGAAAGAATCCATTAGATGAGACGATACTGTGAATTGTGTTTGTGTGTATATGTGTATGTGTGTTCCTCACTTGGCTTTGGCACCGCTCACTGCCATATTGAAGCCATTTGGCCTTTTACTTTTTCCTTTTGAAAAGCCGAAGACACTTGGATTGAACTTCTTAAGGATGTCTGATAACAAATAATGACGCAGGGCACTGGGGATCATTATGTTATTAAACAAGAATAAAATCTGATAATAATGTTTAGAACGATTAGAGTCTCTTTACTAAGCAATACTGCTAATAACAACCAATAAAAATGGCAAAGTGTTACACAAGAAAATACTCACTTGGCAATGTGGTCACAGTTTCTAAAGTATCATCCCCACCAATGCTGTCAATCAAATTAAACATAGACACTTTATATGAAAACATGCAGAGAATATAACAAAAAAAAAATCCATAAGCAAAGGCTGACACAAACTCACCTCCAGGAAACCCCTCGCTCCTCATCTGCCAACTGCAGAAGGTTTTCAGCTTTTGCACCAAAGCCGGCCTGACAAATGCAGAGAGAGATAGAGAGAAAGAGAGAGAGAGAGAGAGAGAGAGAGAGAGAGAGAGAGGTGTTTACAACATGACAAAACACAGCAATATACACAAACATACACCCACACTTACTGTGAGTGAATCTCCCAGAGACGCCACCACTTTAATGTCACCTGGACGCAGCCTGTGAACTGAGAAAGAAATGTGATAAGGTTGATGTGATAAGATAATTGTGATACATTGCAGGGTACTTGGACTTAGAAAGATAATAAACAATGCAGGGTGTCTGTACACAGTGAAAGCCTGTCTTGCCTTATTGTCTCTATCCATAAACCTATGCACATAATTACGGTTTCTGCTTTTACTTGCATTTAGACCTACTAATCTTTATTTTATCCTCCTTAATACTTTTTTTTTTGAGATTACAGCATGGTATATTTAGTAAATTCAAGCTACTTTTCATTAACAAAATATTTCAGCTCTATAGACAACATCTTTTATAATTGTACATACATTTAAATTTAGATTAAAAACCAAAAGACAACACTGATAGAAATACATCATCAGGGGAAGACCTCTCAGAATATTCATTTAATCTACTTTGCCCATAGTTAGTTAGTTATTTGATGGTGAAAAATATTTTTTTCTCTGTTACCAAAGAGGAGAGACATTTCTACTCTCTCTTACCAGATGCTGGTACAGTGTCAGAGGGTGCTATATCCACACATGAGAAATCACTTCCCCAATTCTAAAATAATAGGGAGAAATCATTTCATTATAAATTTGTATCACTTTAAGGCAGTATTATATTTTATGAACATCATATATAATACATTTGTGTGACTTACTGTTGTGGGTGGAGGAGTAGGAGGAGGGGTTTTGTATGTGTAATTGCTGTTATGATAGGTCTTCAAATAGGGGGAGGACTAAAGAAGATTATGAAACAGTGTTACCATGTGACAGAATTATAGAGTTTATTATATGTTATAACATGTAGAAGTAAATTCACCTTTTCTGGGCATTTAAGAGGGATACCAGCAGTAAAATCCTCCTTATCTGTCTTATTACCTAAAGGCTCCATCTGAGTAAAAGGGGCAAAGAGGGAGGGAATGGAACCATTTTGAGAATTATCATGCTGTAAAATGACAATATATTAAGAAAAAGTATTGATTCCTTTATGTAGTGTATATACAACTGTATAAATAAAAATATGCATGTCTTATTTTTATTTCTTATACTTACCAAGTTGTTCCAGAGAGCCCGAGCCATGAGCGTGTGAGCTTTCTGACTGAGATGAAAACAGTCCGGAGAGAAATAGGAACGGTCAGGTCTCCCATCCTAAAAGAGCATGAAAATAATGGCAGAAAGAGAATGAGAACAAGTGGATCAAGAAAGGATAGCCTGTGTAGTAAACGATTAGGTAGTTAGATTTTAGGTTTGTTCAAATAAGATTGTTCAGCACCTCCAGCAAGGGGAGAAACACATTTCTGAAGAATGGCTGTAAGACCACGGTGAAGTTATCATGTGTGTCATATCGCCCAGACTCCACCAGCTCCCTCATACCACGCTGAGAATAAACACAACACAGCATATATTCAATATTAATAGGTAATTTAACATTAACATTAATAATATTACTAAGTATTTATAGCTGTATAATTGCTTTATATTATAAATAATCCAAACGTCACATTCACAATAAATATATTGACGTTTTCACAAAATGAATATACTTGATGTTTACATAAAAAATTTAATTCATAATAAATATACAGATGTTTACATAAAACATTTAATTCATTTTCATGTAATAAGTTATGTACCTGATAGGCTTGGTTAAACTCCTGCAACATGTGGAATTCATAAGTTTCATCTTTAGGTTTCAGAACACAGCCACACATAATACTAAAAAATGTCACACAAAGCAAAACAATGAAAGACAAACATGAACAGTACAAAAACTTTCAGAAATTAAGTCTTCTAACTGAGTCTAGCGGAAATCAGAAGAACCAGTTGTTTGTAGGGCAAAACTCACTTGACTATCCAGGTAGGGCAGCCTAAACTGGTGTCCTGATGGAGACGGCGCAGTGGAACTATATCCAGGAGCTCTACTAGGTTCACCAGGGCACGAGGGACCTGGAGAAGACATGATTGAACTCATACAGGCAGCTGGGATTTACATTTTAAGATTTGTGTCGGGTCACTACCAATAATCATGGCATACCTGATTAATAGAAATTGTGCAGAATCTTAAAGTGCCCCTATTATGGATTTTTGAAAATGTCCTTTCATGTAGTGTGTAACATAGCTCTAAGTGAATGAAAACATCCTGCAAAGTTTTAAATCTGAAAGTGCACCGTATATTAAGTTATTGTCTTTCAAAAGGAAGAGTCGACTCTGAGTCAATGAAATGAATCGTTTTTTAAACGAGTCACAACAAGCCGTTTCGTTGAACCCCCTCAAACCGGCAGCTGATTCCTGTGGATACTAGGTCCATCATGTCGAGAAGAAGCTGTGCTCTACAATGTGAAGCCAGGTAAAGCCAGTTTTTTTTTTCACTGCCCATTGCCCAAGGACGAGCATGTGAAGAACCAGTGGTTAAAATTAATCTTTATCACGATACCACAGCAGTATAATCCTAAACTTTTGCTGTGTTCCCTTTATTTTACTGACGACTGCTTCTCAAATCTCGGAGTTAAATGCAGGATTCGCAAACCGCTTGCTCTTGAAAGATGGTGTTCAAAATACTTAGTTTTGAGTTTTATATTGTGTAGGTCTCCTGCTAACTGGTTAACTCACATTATTACTGTCTTACTGAAATACTTAAATGCTAATCAGTTGTGGGGCACTATTACCTAAAACTGTCTATTAATGCAGATTGTCTGTCGTTCTCACTACTTTGAGGAAAGATTAAGCATGGAGCAAGATTTGTTTTACCAACATTTATGTCACATCGATCAATCATTCATGCTAGAGCTCGGCTAATGCACTGTTATTAATACAGTTTCCACATGTTCACAGCAATAAATTAGAAAAATACTCGGTAAATAAATAAGTACAAGTAAAATAATCGGTTTGTTGATGGACATGCACTTAATGCTGATGGTGAGGATCACAGTTGCAACATCTCATAATGTCCCTCAAACTGAGTAGTGTATCACGTCCTGCTCGATTTGTCCTTGCGAAGGAGGTTCGGGTTGAATGAATAGTTCTTCCAATGTTTCATCATCGCACTCGCGCTCGGCCTCGGATTGATATGGTAAAATCGACGTCATTGTTAGTTACTGTGTTTAGTTTACGGTGTAGGAAGCCTCGGGACAGCTGACATTGTTATGGCAATGGGCGTTTTTGTTTTCGACGCGCTCTGTACGCGGTAAACCACTCACAACAGACTGAGCCGTCTGGCCAATCAGAGCAGAGTAGCTCGCGGAAAGGAGGGATTTAGAGAGATCGATTCATCTCACGAGTCGTTTGAGAATCATTGAAAATGTGGTGATGTGCAAAATGTATATTATGAGAAAATGAAAGGTTTTTTTTTTTCCTTTGATGCATGTAAACCTGTTGTAGGAGACTCCAAAACAACATTAGGAATCTTTAAAATAGCATAATAGGGGCACTTTAATAAATTCTTTTTGTGTGTGTTTAACTATTTTTTCAGACACTTTAGATTTGAAAGACATACGTATTTTTACAATTATTCTCCATTTTAAATACCGCAGTATTTTTGTTCTTAATTAAAAAAAAAAAATCCTTATTTCCTTATTATTTCCATGTTTACATTTTGAAGCCAAAAATGCCTCACCTCATTATGTAATATGTCCAAAGCCTCACGAATATACTTCACAATGTTATCAGGAGAATAGTATCGCTGAGGAGAGATAGAGAAAGAGAATGATAAAGAGAGGTAGAGACACTAATAGTAGATCTATTAATGAAACTGATAATAAATAAAACCGTCTCTATTAATATCAGCGTACACTATCAGAGCAGTGGGCGCACATGTCATTTCCTCCAATGAAGACCGTGATAATCTTCCAATCATTCTGGAAATCAATTCCCTGAAAAGAGACATAAATATACTTAGTCTGAATGAGATTCAGATTTAGCACCATGCTTGTGTGTGCAGGTCAGGTTTTGCCTACATTGTGGGGACTAAATATCTGTCACAAGAATAGAAAATAGTTCAAAAAACATAAATGAAAATCAGGGTTGAACATATCATGAACTCATTATGACAACATTTCCAACCACAATAGAAAAGCAAATGTGTGTGAATGTGTGAGATTTTGCAAATGACTAACCGAGTCTTCTTTCATTCTTGTAATGACAGCACGGGCTTGACTGACCATATCACTGTAAAATGACAAAATTGGGTTTTACTCAAAAGTTTGGGGTCTGTAAGATTAAAAAAAAAAATGTAATACTTTTTATTCAGCAAAGATGCCATAATTGATCAAAAGTGACAGTAATGATATATATAATGTTTTAAATTGTAATGATATTATTATAATATATATTAGGGCTGTCGACGTTTTAATGCATGCGATTAATTTGTAATTCTTAACGCGTTAAAATAATTTAACGCAAATAAATTACTGAAGCCGGTGAAATTGCGTCATTAACGTAATTTACGTCACACAGTTAGATGATATTAGAAGTCGGGAGTTTATCACATTGAGCATCTAGTGTGGCACAAGCACCTGTAACACAGGTAGGCGGAAATTTCTACCCTTTGACTTTAACCCCATTTCGCTTCTCTGTTTGCGATCAGATCATTTTAAGCCGCTAAACTCCAGGAAATTCTTCAGTCCAATGATCCAGTAAGCGAATTTATTCAAACAATCAGTCCAAAATAGCACTAATGTAAAAAAAAAACAGGCTTATTACATCAGAGATGACAGAGAGAATAGAGATTCACGTTGCGTTATCAGTGAATTATTCAGTGTCTGTTGCGCTTTAAAACACCAGCTTTGTCATTTTCTGTGATTGTTTCTGAAGAGCGCGAGGCCTCACGCATCATGCTGTTTGAAATACAGACTATTGATGCACAAACAAACCTTGTATGTGCGCTCTTTTTTTGGCATCTCCATGTGGTCTTATTGGGTATGGCAACTGGACTTGTCTAAAATGTAAACAACCTCTTGCTGTTGCATTGTACACACACAATGAATGCGGAAAAGTTTTTTTCTGTAATGTTATTTTTTTCCGTGTGTGCATAAATTTATTTAAAGTTACATGGACTCCATATATTACCTGGTTATTTGGTGTCCTTTTGGAGTCTGAAAGTGTCCTTGTGGCAAGCAGGACGGGGCCGAGAGCCGTGAGAGAATGCCGCACCTGCCTCGTATCTCACAGAGGAGCTATACGAGATGGTCCTCACTGCAGAACACGAAATCCAGGGGGATCTGGATCCAACTCCTCCCACCTTACATCTAAACCTACCCATCTTCGCTCCCTGATCCCTAACCCCTAACCCCACCCCTAATCCTACCCATCTCCACCCCCTGATCCCTAACCCCACCCCTAATCCTACCCATCTCCACCCCCTGATCCCTAACCCCACCCCTAATCCTACCCATCTCCACCCCTTAGATCTGGATCCAACTCCACCCACTGGATCTCGAGTACTGCAATGAGGTGCAACTGAGCTATACGGTATCATAAATGGAGGAGCGTTGACAGTGAAGAATGAGAGAGGACCAGGCCTGGATTTTACATTATGTTTTGTTTATGTGTGTGCGGCAGTCGTCCGTGAGGGGCAGCTGTCTTTTACTTTTGTTTGGTGTTTGTTTATTTTGGAATTAAAGTTAAATGTTCACCGGTTCCCGCCTCCTCCTTCCCACAACTACTAACCTCTTTACAGTCCTTTTTTGGAAAGACACCTAAATTTACCTTGAAGAAAACTTGCAGAAAGTAGCCTACATTTTTGTGAAAATCACCTGTCAATTTGAAGGTTTTCTTTGCTAAATACAAGATAAACGAAGTATGCTTAATTTCACGAAAAGATTCATTAATAATGTCAATAGATTAAAAAGTTGAATCTATTGACAGCCCTAATATATATAGGCCATGTGTATGTATGTATATATATATATTAGGGCTGTCAATCGATTAAATTTTTTTATCTAATTAATTACATACTCTGTAATTAATTAATCTAAATTAATCGCATACACAATCTTACAATGTTTACATGGTACAATTTCTGGTAAGCTACGTTTTTATTATTATTGCTTGACACAAATTTCACGATTTCAATTTAATTTAATTCTTGTGATTTGATGCAATATTGACTCATTTGGATAAATATACAAGATAGGCATTCATTTTTCTCAAGAAACAAAAAATCTCACCCAATGCTGTAAAAATACAGAGAGCCATATCAGCTGGTAATATTTAAGGTTAAAAATAGCTCAAATTAAATATAATGCGTGTTTATTACAAATAACAACTTTGATATAAGTAAAAATATAATACATATGTAATATAGTAGTAGGCTACATAAATTTAGAACACTCTCTATAGCTCTTTTTTTATAGCCAACTATAACGTGCTATCATTTGGTCATGAAATGGCTTTCCTGAGGTAACTTAGGCTAAATGTTATGTGACATAATTGTTCTCCAGCTGTTTTATTGACCTCTTTTCGCGGTTGAAAAACACTGATTGATCGAGGAATATACATTTCGGTAAGTTTTAGGCTGCCCTACTGTATCTTTCAACATTGTTCATTTGTGTTTATTTACTATTAGCTAGAGATGATCGGTTCACGTGCCGCTATAGGGATCTGTCATGTCACATTTACAAGCGCCAACGGTATTTATTGTTTGATTTTCGTAATAAAATTGACAGAATCTGAGAGCTGAGATTTTTTAAATATCATAATAACGTCTGTCTTGTCTGTTTCCGTGTCCTCTCTTTGGTGCGCGATTTTTCTGTGCGTGAGAAAATGGTTGTGTGACGTGAGAGCGCGTGAAAAGTTACAACACACACACAAGCGCGCTTTCTCTCAGACACACTCACCGACTCACGCACACACTCCTGGATGCTTTGCATTGATGTGGTACTTAGAGTTGACGAACTCCGTCAAACAATGATCCAAGCAGCGCGTTCTTGTCTCCCTCCTTTTTACACGAATGGTGGCTACGGCTAGAACGGCTCCGCAAAGGTCAAAACGGAATGGATTAATCTGCGTTATTTTTTTTAACGCGTTATTTCTTCTCAGATTAATTAATCGAAATTAACGCGTTATTTTGACAGCCCTAATATATATATATATTCATACTCATTCATTTATTCAGTAACTGGTTTATAAGATGAGAAACTCACTCAGCTTTGGCTCCTGGTACTGCTTGGTTCAGAAAACTTTGTGCAGAATCCTCACCTCCTTTTCCCATGGAATAGCCAGTCAGTGAAGGGTTGAAAACTCTTAATATATCTAAATAACAAACAAACATTATCTAATATTTATAATCACTCAAAATTTAATTCACTTGTCTATCGATTCCTTGAAAATGGCAAAGGTAAAGAGAATAGTAAGGGTAAACATATTTGGCTCGCTTTTTGTTAAGGAGGGACTCAAGCATGACACTCAACTCAAGCTTTCAGCCCTGGACTACTTCAAGTTATTTAGTATAAGGGTAGAGATTAAAAAGCAGCTATTTATAAACTAATGATCAGCTATTAAGTAATTAAAAATTCAAAAAGTTGATTACATTTCCAATCAACGATTAATCAAAAATTGGCAGTAGCCTACAAAATAACAAGAGCATCACAGTAATATGAGAGTTTGCACATACTTGGTAAGGTGGTTATAGTTGTAAGGTTCTCATCTCCGCCGATGCTGAGAATAAAAGAGAGGCGAACAAAATGAAACATGACTGTCTTCTGCTTCATGAGATCATTGATCATTCAGATTCTTTCCCCAATAATCACATGGATAAAACACTTGGCATTAGCTAACATGCGATCACATCAGTCAATCAGGACACGGCGAGTTCACATTTGTTCACATCAAATCTAACGTTAGGTCTCTGTATCTAGATAACTGATTGCATTGCATAATTGAAAGGAGAGCTCGCAGATTCAGATAATGTTGCACAATTGAAATGAAAGAAGACATCAGATATCATAATTATCATAAATAACCAGTTTTAAATTATTGTCAAGTTGAAATACGTTTAATTTCTAGTCAAAACTGAGTCCGTCCATTATTTTTTCCAACAGCTTTCAGAGAGAGAGTTAGCGGGGATTTATATGAAGTCGACCTGTGAATGCAGAGATGATGGCTAGATTGCGTTTACATTAAACTGAGATCCGACCAACGATCCATGCGTCCTCGACTACCTCTGGACCAGTCCAGGGCACACGTGATCAGATTACATTCCGATCAGAAACGCGTTTTTGTCTTTTCAATGTGTATGTGGACATCATCCGGATACAGGTCGCATGTTAATGCCAAGTGTAAACGCAGCCTAAACCAGCATCATTTGTCTACCCTAAACTGATGGTTTACATTATGATCAGGATAGACACTCACCACCATGACAGGCCGCGATACTCTGTGATCACACCCAGGAGGTTGTTTTGTGCAGCACCCACCCCATTGGCTGCCTGTTTTTTAGGTAAAAGAAATGACATTACAAAACTGCACAAAACAATGTACAAAAGTAGCATTTACTCTATGGTTCAAAAGTTTGGGGTCAGTAAGATTTTTTTTTTTTATTGAAGTCACCAGGAAATCAATATGGACAATTCTTTTTTTATGGAATATTCCAGTATTTCTTATATATTATTTATTCGTGCACATCTTTTTTTTTTTTAATTGATGTGCCCTCATAATCTTTCATCAATATAATTTCCCCTCGCTCCAGCAATGCCATCTCTTCTCCGATGATGATGTGTTCACTGGACATTCTGTCACTCACATTAGATCACAGCAATAGCAAATGATACCGCCCTACATTTTTCTCATTCCAGAAGCCGTTTCAATCGGATATGCGTCATAGGGAAGAAAAGACGATCGCAACTTCTTTTCATGCAAACTTTAATACTTTCACTTAGCAACGATGCGTTTAAGTGACATTTATTATGTTATAAAATATTTCCATGTCAAATAAAAACTGTTCTATTGACCTTTCTAAAAATTCTCAATGTTTCCAACTTTCCACAAAAATGTTAAGCAGCACAACTGTTTTCACTATTGGAAATAATCAGAAATGTGTCTTGAAGGATCATGTGACACTGAAGACTGGAGTAATGATGCTGGAAATTCACCTTTGCCATCACAGAAATAAAATAGGCTACATTTTAAAATATATACATAATAGCCTAATATTTCACAATATTACTGTTTTCACTGCATTTTTGAACAAATAAATGCAGCTTTGGTGAGCATAATACACCTTTTTTCTCCAAAAAGATTAAAAAGAAATCTGACCAACCCCAAACTTTTGAATGGTGTATATTTGTGAATATATGTATAATCACCGTCAAAGAATCACCAATCGCTGCCACCACTTTGATGTCGGCTGGCCGTAGGGCATGGACTACAGAACAGACAGACAGAAAGGAGCTTAAAAAACTCCCATAATTCCAAGAAAAATGTCCTAAGTGTTAGATTCCTGTTTACCTGAGGTAGGGATGCTGGAAGATGGAGACCTGTCCTCACAGATGAGCTCAGTCCCCATCACCTGAAAAGTCAGATGCAGCACAAGTGAGACATATACGTCAATGCAACAAGGTGAGCTTATGGTGAGAATGACTCACTGGGTCGAGAAGTGGAGAGGGATCCTCTGGTTGTGAGATTCTGAGCTCTGCCAAGTTTGAGTTTTTCTGTGTTCGCAAAAACGGCTTTTCCTAGGAGGACAGAACAACAGGTTTAGTAAAGCATATGTGTATGTTTCTGGCTGTTTAGAAAAAAAAATATGAACGTTTAACATATAAACGTCACTTACTCACACACACATATATATTGAACAACATCAGTTCTACAAGTGATGTACAAATAAGATGGAACTGAAATACACAGTTGTGTAATGCTATTTTCACAAGTGAAGGACAAAAACTTGCGTAAAACATAGACTTTGGAAAGTACAGAGAACTTTCTTTTTTTCAAATAAAGTCACACTCTGATACAGCAATTTGCTTTATGAAGATGTCATAAATCAAATATCTCTGTCACCTCAGTAGGACACGGAATGGTGACTATGCCCCCCCCATCCATCTCAGTCTTGTCTGTCATTGGCTGTAGCTGGAAAGAGCATAATTAGGATTGGTTAGAACGAAGGCTCCAGCTCTTCCTCATATAAAGGCAAGATTAGATAAGTGGCTCGAGATGGTTTTCAAGGTTGAATAAGTCTCAGTTTAATACTTATCATCGAGAGCTGATTATCAATCTGTTATATCAGTCACATTAGGACATTTAGCACTTCAAAGTAAGGTGTCCTGGAATTCACCTCTACATCTACGGGAATAGTGTACACATGCGTTGCTTGCATTAATATTAACTTACCAAATTAGTCCAGAGTTGTAAAGCCAACATGCTTATGTCACGTGAGGAGTCAGATGTAAAGGCTTTCATCTGAAAGTACGCCAAAAAGAACAACTGTGCTTAATAATGGGCCAATTTATTCATACAAAACTGCTACAGTGGCACTGCGTGAGTCATTTCTGTGGTTTTTAAAAAGGCAAATCGAATCAAATACAAATAGCATACTCTCAAGTCTCTATCCAAGTCTGACTCAGTGAATCACTAGAAAGGTTAGATTTATATTTAGTCATTTTTGGTTATTCAGTTTCCTCAAGTTCAACTAAAATATCAAGTGCACTTTAAATAAATTAATAAATTGAATTAATACTGGTTCTGGGCATTACAAATATGTTTGATGCTATATATGTGCAATATAATACCAATATAAATACAATTTTTGTAGTTTTATACCAATTTAAATCTATCTATCTATCTATCTATCTATCTAGTGGCCTGTTCAAAATGATCTCTGAGTGTTACAGACTCACGTCTGACAGATCGATGTGTACTGGACTGGACTGAAGCATTACGCTGAAATCCTCCCGATCGCTGAACCAGACTCTTTTCTCTAGAAGAGCACCGACTGATTCCTGTTTAATGCACACATATAATGTTTGATCATGTCAAAATATTTTTGTATAGATATGCAAAAGTCACATACATATACATGTGTGTGTGTGTTTTGTATACACATTGTGCATACCTGCAATGAAGCCATAAGGACTATTGTATCCAGCCTGCGTCTGTTTTCATCATATCCTTCCTCACAGTGGAACTTACAAACTCTAAAAACATAAGCACCTTATAAAATAAAACTGTTCACCACAGAATAACATTAGAATTTAAAGAATGTTCTCTAATACTGACCGGTCAAGTGATTCACCTGACAGTCCACTCCAAACAACAACATGAACCAGTGTATGTTTCAACTAGAGAAGAGAGAAAGCTGTTATTGTAAACAAACTCTATTAATTGTAAACTGATTCAAACTTTTGTTTCAATCTTCACCTTCTGATGAAGAGAGTCCAGTGTTTGCTCCACTCTATTCACTGTTGCATCAATGTTTTCACTGAAGCCCTAAGCATAAATACAGAATAATACAGAATTATAGCTGAAGTTTGATTGTTCATTATGTCCCATGATATGCTATCGAGGTTGATAGGATTTGTGGGGAAATGTCTGACCTGGTCTGTACACGCAAAGAGCTCATCAACTGGTATAAGCAGAAGGAGCAGCTTCCACTGAGAGAGAATGACAAAACATTTGATAATGACTCAGATTGCTCATTGTTTAAATAGAATACATGAATATGTACCTTACCATGTTTATTTAAAGAATGTTTTGATATTGCTTTTATACAACAGTTTAAAAAAAAAGTAAGACACAATATTGACAGTTATTTTGTCTATTTGTTCCGCCAAAAGAAATATTTCCATACCACCACTACACACACTAGTGGTGTTTCTATCCCGAATGAATTTGAAAAATTCAGTTGAGTGAATGATTAATGGCTCACTCATAAAGACAGTAAGTTAGTTGTTTTGTCCTTGAAACAATCACTGTTTTCAAACAAATCGGTTGATTAAATGATTTTATGACTCGCAAGATAAAAAGTCACGTCACGTTACAATGCAGCCTGCAGATATGATATTAGGTGATATTAGGTCATACTGCTTGAGATGAAGGCCGAGGCGGGAGATAGTCGGTTCGGCCCCATTCACCAGTAACAGCGGATTATTAGTGAATCCCAGTTGTCTCCGACGAAAGTTTATAAAACTATCCCGTGTAAAATGATCACTACAGAGGCGGGTGTTGGCGGTGATCCCTCAGCTCTCCATCAAAGTTGGCTCTTCACAAAGGGGAGGGGCCAGCCTCAGTGGCCTCAGTGCGTCATCGAGTAGGGGCGTGTCCAGGAGCTCAGGGGCTCCAGTGCGTCATCGAGCCCCCGTTTTAGCCCCGCCCAAAAAATCCGGAAAATAGTGCATGGTGAAAACCTGTTTAACGGTCTAACTCCACAATTCAGTACCTCACAGTTCACAGTCTTTGTAATATGTTTTAGCAATACATTTCTAACATTTATAATGCGGTTAGAATTTTTTTTTAGAATTGCCTTTACAGGGACTTTAATAGAATGTTCATTCAAAGTTTTCTGGTCTTTAATAATGTTCTCAAAATGTTAGCACAAAAACATTATTTATACATCACAAACAGTAACATTCCCATAATGTTTGCAATGTTCGTATAACCAAGAAACAACCTTTTTTTTTAAATTAAAAAACCTGAACATTTTAAATGTTCAGCGAACATTCAGAAATAACATTTGCATAACTTCATGGAAATGTTAGCAAAACGTTTTTATAACTTATTTTTGTTGGGATAGTGCGGTGTGACTTAATATCTATACTCAGTGTTTGGGGTTGACAAGCATTAAATAAGGGGGCATTACTGTGTTGACAGGGTCCCATGCATGGTCCCATATAAGGAACACGAGTTCCCACGGTCCTTTGTTTAAATTTGACAGTAAAACATTGTAAAAACCTGTAAATTGTTTAACAGCAAGTTCCCTTACTATGGTGAAAAGCCATAATAGATCTAATTGGACATTTTACCTCATTTTAATTTACAGTTTATCTCAATCGCTTTGGCACATTTTTTCGAAACAGCCTTAACATTCTCTAAACTGTGAGCTCAATTGTCACAACTGTTTGCTTGAACATCAGAACTCTATTGCATGTCTGCAAAATGTAACTCACCCAAAACATTTAATTCATGCTTCAAAACCTAGTTATTGTGTCAGTAAATTGGCCAATGCCACCAAAATAACAAGTGTTTTTGTCATTGTGTGAGCCACACTGGTCAAAATGTTTAGATGCTTTTTCACCATGGAAATATTTGTTATATACAAATTTCATAATTTTTTTCTACTTTTTTGTTTATTCTAACTGCTTTCTATACTGTACAACAATGTCAGTTTTTTGTTTATGTAAATACAGATTCAGACATTAGGTAAAAATTGACTGAGAAAAGTCAACACTGTAGTGCACAGAAAATGAACATTTGTATTTATACAGTACATTTATTTTTGCAATTTACTTAAATCAATAAGAAATTCAAAGCTGATGTGAACAAGAAACTAATTCTTCAGAGATCTTAACTGATTGTTTTGAGAAAAAAAGGTCTAATTTGAGAATTGAGCCAAAGCAATTGAGAAAAACTGTAAAGTGCTTTTACAGCTTTTGTAAATAATCTCATAATCTACAGTGAAAACACATAAACTGACATTCTCACAATTACCTCCGAACATTTTACATTTTGATGGTATTTTGTTTAAATAAGTCTTTCTGTTTTTGTTATTAATTACGTGCATTAGGGTTTTATGTTTCATAATTATGTTGTTTAAATAATGTTTATTGCATTATTTTAGTGTCACATGTGGCGTTATTGTATTTTTGAATGACACTGAGGACCTCTTCGTATGAACAAATAACCAATGTCTGTCAATCCCCATTTTTGTTCTCACTCTAGCTGTGAATACCTTTTACTTGTCAGGTTTATGTTCTGTTTTGGTTTAGTTTTATGTGTTCCCAGTTCCTGTATTTATGTCCTGTCTTCCTTAGTTTATTGTTTATTAACTTAGCAATCTATTGTGTCCACCTGCCTCTTGTCAATTCACTCATTTAGTCTCTGTATACATCACTGTTTAGTTTAGTCCCTTGTCCATTTTTACGTCTATATTAGTTTGGTTGTTTCCTGAGTGTTTGTTATTTTATTTTGTTATTTATTGTTTATTTAAGTTTTGCTGCTGCAACTAGATCCTGCATCTACTCATCCTTGTAACAGTGAATACCAAGTTCTGGCATGAAACTCTAGATGGCGCAGGCTGATACAATAGGTCCTCAACTCGATTTGGTAGGGATCACATTGTTATCTACATAGCGCAGCTGATTGGTTGCTGTTGCATATTAAGCGTCCAATGAGCTGCGTCTCAACATTCAAATTCTGGTAGTGTTTGCAAGTCTGCAGCATGCTTTCAGAAACCCTCCACCTTCCCCAGCTCCACCTGCAGATCTGCTGCGGTGGTTATTTCATGTATGTTACATTTATGTGCAGCAGCAGCAGAATATCTTACATGCTCACAGCAGCATGTCTGTGAAAGTATTGGCAAGTCTCAGTACTTGCTCTGCAGCAGCAGCAGTAGCGTAGCAGATCTATACCGCCAAGACCAAATACATTAACTTTGCCATATCCATCATGCCAATCTCTTCGAGAGTTGTCATGACAGAACTAAAGTAAATATCAACGATGGCAATGTCCGTATCACTGGAAAGTCTTATCACATTTGATGCTACTTATACCCAGTGTATGGAGCAACTCCAGTGGAATAAAACCTTCAGATAACACACAACTTGTAAGTTACAGAACCACACACAGAAATACGTAATGCACATCAGCGGCCGATCAAATTGGTGGACCGGAACTAACTTTTGTAAAGGTTTGACTGTTTGTTTGGTAGAGGATGTTTACCTGAGTGGGGCTGAGAGACTCCAAAATGTTTAAACTCCTGTCACACAAAGACATGTATATGTAAACATACATAAAAATGTAGGGTCTGTCATTGAATAGTGAATATTAATTCCTTTCTACATTACCTTATGTCAGGTAGAACAGTTGTCACATCAGGGTTAAAGGTGAACAATATTTCTAAGGCAGAAAAGTGAAAAGATGTTATTTTGTATCTTGAAAGTTAATTATTGAAGCCTTCTGTCTCTCTTTGAGATACCGGCAATGTATCATTATATCACCCTCACCTCACATGCACACATAAACATCTGTGCTTAGCATGCGCATCAGTGCATCTACTTTATTGACTTGACTATCAGTTATCTGTGTTTTCCGTTCTTTCGTTCCATCTTTGATCAGTTAGCCAGCCCATTTTCATGACAAACATTGATAAATTATTCAAATTATTAGACTAATTATACAAATAAACCTCATCTCCTCAAGATAAATTTACAGAAACACTAACACTAACTATCACAAACAGTAGTGAACAGACCAATAGTATCACGCCAACTGAATCCAAAACAAAGTACTTAAGTGTGCTTGCTAAGATAAGACAATATTATCACATTTGATTGAGATTAGGGACATGTTTGAAAGACTTCCTGTTTGTTCCTTGTAATAAAAGGTTAAAAGATTTTTGTTTTGTTTTTTACTTTTAGAGAAATACTTTGCTAAAAGCGATGATTTATCATATCTCAGAAAATGAACATCTAAAAATCAGTAGTGTAATTGTTCAGATACATGGTTGTGTGTATCTCTCCCCTGGCCTTGACTTTCATTTCAAGGACTCAGACTAAATCTTTCCGAAACCTTTCTACAGAGATCTGGTTTAATCAAACCTGACAATCACACAAAAATGTGTGAAGGGCAATCGATATGTTACTCAGTAACAAAAAAACAAAAAAAAAGATGAGAAGAGAGAAAATTCAGGATTAAACTTTTTATACGATTGTTCACATTAGACATTCTACTTATTAAAAGTAAATTTGCAACTACATATCAACTAACTCTTAGAGAATTAAAGGACTGTCTGCTTAATATTTGCAAAACACTTTATTTTTGATACTTCCCCAACAGACATTCTACTGACTAGAAGTAAATTTGCAACTATATCAACTTATTCTACTAACCAGGGGTGCGTTTCCCAAAGCCAACGATGGTCGCAAGTTCCGTCGTTACCAATAGAGTTCAATGGAAATTGCGATCATAGTTGGCCAACGATGCTTTTGGGAAACGCACCCCAGACCCCTAACACCTAACCTACTGAGAGTTAGTTGGAATGTAGCTGCAAAGTTAGTTATTCTAAAGGGGACCATTGAAATAAAGTGTAACCAAATTCAATAATGACATTCTAATGCAATTTGAGTACAACACTTAATGCAGGTTCTGTAAAGATATTATTTGTTTATTTCTATAAGACTGAAGCCTTACCAGATAACATGTTCAGGGCTCTGGTTTCATCAGATCTGCCATAAAAAAAACACCCAATTTAAGCATTTTAGGTGGCATTATAATAGCACTGAATGAATGAAAGAATGAATTGTCAATTTGCTCTGATATGATGTTTATTGTATAAAAATATGTTATAAACTCTTAGAAGAAAAGGTTCTATATAGAACCTTAAAGGGTTCTGTCAGGCACTTCATATAAACCTTTTAGAGGTTTCCTTCATGGGATCATTTTATGGATTTAGTTTTAATTTATAATTTTGGTTTTATTTTGATTACATTTTATGAATGAAACAGCCTGTAAACATACTGTACTTTAACTAAAAATAATGAAATAACATGTTAAATTTTAAAGTATTAATTTAAGGATTTCTACTTATATAGAACGTTTTTGGCATAAAGGGTTCTTTAAAATCAAGTCAAGCACCCTAGAAAACCCACTGAACCTTTTTTTTCCTAAGAGTGTATAGTTTTAAATATGAAATAACAAAAAAATAGACAGTTTAACAATAGAGATGTGGGAAGGACTATGACAGCACAAAACAGTGTGCTTAATTTTTAGCTAACGTTCTATTAAATTCAGAGAATGATCTAAATGTAGGTATTAAATGGGTCAACTTTAAACTAAAGTGCTGATCTGTCTCTTTTCAAGCTTACAAATCTGCCTCAGTTCCAATGAAGCTTAACTGATATTTTAATGCACTTGTGATAAATGTGGACATACCTCTCTACATCAGACAAAACCAGTGCAGATACCACAGCCACATCAGCTGGCCGCAGAGAATGGACTGTGAGAAGGATAATAAGACAATTTATACACTGAAACCAAGCCTAGATGTTTATTTATAAGATTCTTGTAGATTCCCTTACCAGAAACTGGAGTGCTAGGTGAGGGGGGTGAATCAGCACAATCCAGGGGACCAGACTCAGCTGCAGAAACAAAACAAACCCTTATAAGCCACTGACACACATGGACAAACTGGACTCGTTCACATGGAAGCACAATTTTGGAGTGACAAATACATTTCCGTAAATGCATTTCCTAAATTGCATTGGATGATTTGGATTTTTTTTTTAAACTCGAAGACTGCATAGAAACTGTCTCAATATGCTCCTTGACAGATTAACTTCTCGAAAAAAGTGAAATCACCCCATTTCTAAAATACCATCAATAAAGTGTCAGGATAATAATCTAAGGAAGCTTTATGCATTAAATTGAAAGAATAGTGGCAGAATATCAAGAGTTATTAAATACCTGCTGAACACATGCATGCTAGAAGGGCCAGGATCATAAACTGTGCAAAGGAAGAGAAAGTTCTATCTTTTATTCCCATGATGGAAAGAATCATCCACTTCTCTGCTTTGAGCCGTCTGGAGTAAAGAGCAGTTCTGAAACTAAACTGTTCAAACGTTTAGTGACGCCTGCTCTGGTATATGACTGTAATCTTCCTCAATCTCGTAGACACGCCTCCTGTTAGTTTGCGTGTTTCAAGGTAGATGGGATTTATTATTACAGATCTGTCCTCTCACTTATCAAAGAGTTTATTGGTATAACATTGACTAAGTCTATAGTCCTGATTTCATATTTTAGGATGATATAACAAAAGAAATTTCACTGAAAAGAAGAAAGATGGTCCTATATAAAACTGATGGTCCATCAGAGGACTGTGAAAAGTGGATATTAGAAAGGCTTTGCAGAGTAGTTTTATACTATTCTTTGTTCCTAAATCTGTTTTAGAATACACTGTAAAATAAATTAAATTCAACACAACTTGATGCATTCAGATTTTTAGGTTCTCTTAACTATTGTCTTAAAAAGTTACACTACTTTGTTTTGGCAATTTAAATACATAAAGGCAACTACAGATTTATAGCTCAACAATTGATACTGTATATTAGGATATACAGATATAATATGTTAAGTGAAATATGCTATGTGCAAACACTTGACACAAAAACCTTTGACAATCAATAAATGTACAAAAGATTAGCTCTTAACATCACAATACAACAAATAACTAACAATAATGACAAAACAAGTTTTCTTTAAAAAATGTCAGCAAAGAGCAAATAACAATCCTATAACAGTAATCACATAATTTATTCATGCTGCAGTGCATGCTGGGAACTCACAAACCCTTAACATTTCAGCAATATTGTTCAAATTTGTTCAGACAGCTGTGTTTGACTGTGACAACATTTGGGGGAATTCTGTTGGTCTAACATGGATGTAGTTTCAATTCACAATTCAATTCACATTTCTTTTTTATTTGTTACACAAAATGTCCAGTAAACTACAAAACATATAGGTTTTTTTTCTTTTTTTTACAGTGGCAATTCGTATAAATGAGTTCTGACTAAAAACTTTAATTTCAGTGTCAATTATTCTATTTCCACAGTTGTAGGCAACCAATATTTAACCATGCTTTGTCACCATGTGTTTGGGGATCAGGAGTGCAGATCTCAAGTCTGATTAGATATGAATAGATACTGAGAATGAGGAAAGTCATTAAGATTTGTGAAGATTTACAGCTTCTCTCATTGATAAGATAAATGTTCCACCCTGAGCTAACATTGGCAGATAGAGGATAACAATTTTTTAATTTATGTAACGTTGCACGTGAATCTACAGCTCAAAATAAGTGACTGATAATAAATTACCATAATACATTTTTTTTTAAACCATATTGATTGTGACAGCAACAAGGGGACAGTTAAGATGTATGTTACGGCATATTATGGACTTGTCTCAAAATGTGAACTAAATACAATAAAATGTTTTCAACATGAGATTTAGGCCTACTAAATTTAAATAGATCCGAAGTAACCAATATGTTAATGAACATGTTACAGTTACGATGTTAACATTTTTCAGAATATTATGAAAAAACTTTGACATACTTCTGAAGTAAACCAAGGTGGCATTTAAACCCATAAGCAACCCCTTCTATCTGAGGTCTCGAAACAGCATGCTTTGATAGAATTGACTGTGGCCTGGGAAGATTGAATGGAAGAGGCATTCAAAAGAAAAAGCGGCAGGTAAAGGTCTGATTGAACAGTGCCAAGAGAGGGGTTGGAGAGCTTGCGGGTACACTTTGGAGGTTGGATGCAGGGGCTTTGCAGGCCGCTCTCTCTACAGAGCATTCACTGCGCTGGGGTTGAGAGAAGAGCAGCCATCAGACTTACGACAGAGGCTGCAGAAAAAGCTTCAAGATGGCTGTGGATAAAAAGGGGTGATCCATGGCCAAACGCTGCTGGGACACAGGTCGGGGCTTGATCACCCCTGGCTGGGTCACCTGGGAGAGGGTGTATGATGTTGAAAGACCCGAAACACCCAATGAAGACCCAGGAACATCACTGATGATGCGTCCCAGTGCATGCGTAGGATGTATCTTTCACCTGGGGATTTTTGTTACTAGTATCTAGTACCTGTGGTGTTTGTCCCATTTAGTGGATTTTTGTTTGGTGAGAAGGCCCCTAGACTTCCCAGTCATAAAGCACAATGGGACCTATGACAGGTTTGATTATTTTTAAGTCAAGTCACCTTTATTTATATAGCCCTTTTTACAATACAGATTGTATCAAAACAGCTTCACAGTGATAACATGAAAATAATGCAACAAGTTTGTTTCTAGAAGAAAATTGCGTCATCGTCCACCTGAAGTAAGGGATATCAATAATATTGTTGAATATTAAATGTCCCCAACTAAGCAAGCCAAAAGACAAGGCAACAGTGGCAAAGAACCAAAACTCCATCAGGTGACAGAATGGAGAAAAAAACCTTGGGACCTCCTCAACGCACGAACAGTGTATGATTAAGATTCAGGCAACATTACAGCTCAGAAGTCAGATTGGATCAGAACATTCACAATATTTATCCAGTTCCATCTGGTTGGAGGTCAGAGTCATCACTCTGGTATGGAGACAAGTTTGTTGAAGTGTCCATGAGGCCTTCACAGGGCTGATGAGGCTAGCACTTCAGGTGCACTTCCCTTGTGTTGTGGTCGTGTCCAGGCTGATCTGGATCCGGCCCGGATCCGGCGGACTTCAGTAAACCTCGGGAATAAATGGAGAGACTAACACTAGCGCAGATGCCATTCTTCTTATGGTGTAACGAGTACATCGGGTGTTGAAGTGTCCCCGGTTCCGGCTGACCTAATCTATGCAGCCTAATACTCATTTAACTGATTTGAATAATAGAGATGTATAATGTTCTATGTGAATGCCAGGTAAAAGAGATGTGTTAGTCTAGATTTAAACTGACAGAGTGTGTCTGCTTCCCGGACAATGTTAGGGAGACTGTTCGAAAGTTTAGGTGCTAAATAGGAAAATGATCTCCCGCCAGCAGTTGATTTTGATATTCTAGGTATTATCAGCTGGCCAGAATTTTGAGATCGCAATAGACGTGAAGGACTATAATGCGTTAAGAGCTCGCTCAAGTACTGGGGAGATAAACCATTTAGTGCTTTGTAGGTAGTCACCAATATTTTAAAATGTATACGATGTTTAATAGGCAGCCAATGCAGTGTTGACAGAACCGGGCTAATATGGTCATACTTCCTGGTTCTAGTGAGAACTCGAGCTGCTGCGTTTTGTACAAGCTGTAGTTTGTTTATTAAGGGTGCAGGGCAACCACCCATAGAGCATTACAATAATCTAGCCTTGAGGTCATGAACGCAAGAACTAACTGTTCCGCATTTTTCATTGAAAGCATATGTCGTAATTTAGATATATTTTTAAGATGGCAGAATTCAGTTTTACAGATGCTAGAAACGTGACTTTCAAATGAAAGATTGGTATCAAAGAGCACACCCAGGTTCCTAACCGACAACGAAGACTTGACAGAGCAGCCATCAAGTGTTAGACAGTATTCTAGGTTATTACGTGAGCACGTTTTTTGACGTTTTTAGGATCTCTGTTTTTTCAGAGTTAAGTAGTAGGAAATGATTAGTCAGTTTTTTATATCAGCTATGCCTTCCGTCTCAGTACTATTGTACGGTCTAAATCCTGACTGGAAATCCTCGCAGATATCATTTCTTTCTAAAAAGGAACATAGTTGTGAGGATACTGCATTTTCTAGTATCTTTGACAGAAAAGGTAGATTCGAGGATCAAGTTGCGTTTTTTTAACAAGCGGTTTAATCATAGCATAAAAGTTTTTGCTACATATCCTAATTACAAAGATGAATTAATGATATTAAGAAGAGGATATGACCTCTGGAAGCATCTCTTTCAATAGCTTAGTCGGTATAGGGTCTAACAAACATGTAGTTGATCAAGATGATTTAACGAGTTTAGACAATTCTTCCTCTCCTATAGCAATGAATGAATGGATTTTTTTCCTCAGGGAGACTACAACGCACTGCCTGATGCGATACTGTAGTACGGTTGCATAGTTATAATATTCTCTCTAATATTATCAATCTTGTAAGTAAAGAATTACTGCTGTGCTGTTTGAAAACGTCCGGTGTTGAAGTTTTATTTTTCGTTAATTTAGCTATACGGTTTCGAATAAATACCTAGGGTTGTGCTTGTTTTCTTCTAAGAGTGTTGAAAAATAAGCAGATCTAGCAGTTTTTAAGGCCTTTCAATAGGCTTTATGCACAGCTTCACTACTTCCTGAACTTTAGCCAGCTCCTTTGTTTCCTGTCTGCCATTATTGGACAAACTGATTAATCCAGGTGTGCCTGATTACTGTTACTGAGGCCAGGCACGCCTGGATTAATCAGTTTGTCCAATAATGGCAGACAGGAAACAAAGGAGTTGGCTAAAGTTCAGGAAGTATAGTGCAGCTGTGCATAAAGCCAATTGTGCTCTCTCTCCACGAAATGCGGAAAACTTCGAGTTCTTCTAAGCTATCTGGGATGCTGACGAGATGAAACTGATCAGGAAGATTATTTATAAAGCAATCTTTAGTGGCAGAAGTGATAGTTCTACCATATTTATAACACAGAGTCGGCTTTGCAGCCTTGGCTAAATTAAGCATACATGATTAAATAATGATCTGAGATGTCATTTTTACATTTGAGTGAGCAATCTTCTATCACTTGTTTCAGCTTCTTCTCCTGTGTTTTGATCCGGAGATTCTGTACTAGAAGATAGTACATAGATAGAAGATAGATGTCATAGCGCCCCCTACTGTATAACAGTGAAAACATGGATAGCTGGAAAATCCAATAGGGGCTGGCTGCAGACAACGGGGCGAGTGGAGCTCCGTTCAAAAGCGGAAATACGTCACCTCCACTGCGACCGAGCGCATATACGTCACCTCTACTGCGACCTTATACTGTCTATGACTACGACCCATAGACAGTAAAAGAAATGGACAGAGCCATCTCATTGGAACTCAGTTGAGACAGTTGAAGCCCATTTCTAGCGATTTTTGAGCACTTCCGTTCCTGACGCGCAGACTCAAACCGACTCAAACTAAGCTTGATGACGTGAGCAACCTGTCTGACAGACGCAAATCTTCTAGTAGCGGTGCCAAGAGGAATCTGAATCATTCCCTTCCGAAACTTGCAGAGCCGGAGATCGTGATTATTAGCTGTCCATGAGCTCGCACCAGGAGCAACTTTACAACTCTCTATGGGCTTCTCCCTTGACTTTATGCCTCCACGTCCCCCCGATTGCGCGCGAGTTTCTACTTCTGTCTATACGGTAATGTTCTCTAGTGTGCGCCAGAGAGTCGCGTGTTATGACGCAATCGTTAGCCTATTTTTACAAAAACGGCTTCTACAGGGTCATAACGTAAGATACAAAGTAATGGAGCCTTTTATACATTGTCGTGTTTCTTTAGAAATAAATACTGGACAAATGGAGTCTTTAAACGCCTCAGATGTAAAGTTATTCGCTGTCAAAGTGACGCCAAAATGAATGGGAGTCAATGGAAATGCTAACGCAAGTGAAGTTCTGCTACAAGATGGCGGCACCCGGCCGGCTTCAACTTCCGGTCGATGGATTACCCCCTTGCTACGACCGAGCGCATATATATGCATATATATTTATTTAACCAAGCGCATATATACGTGACCTCACCTAATCTTCACACACAATATCAAAGCAGTATACTAAACTTTTACGGTTTATGACTTTTAAATATAATATTATAAAATTATTTCAGAATTTTCTATTTAAAGCTAAATAACATGTACAAATCAACCAATGTAAAATAATGAAGAATAATTTCCACAATTTAGGTTTTAATTGTTTTTATGTAAAAAAAATTAAAATAATAATAATCTTAAATTTTTACAACACAAAAAATCATTAGAATTAATACCTGAATAGAAGGGGAGAAAATCGCTGATGTTTCCCCACAGCGAAGTATGGAATGTAAAACCCATCTCGGAGAATGGGCTCTATGCACGGCGGTATTTCAGGTGAAGGTCAAAGGATGCTGGATTACTTCCGCCGATCGTAGAGTCCAATGCTATACCGATAATTTATATTGGTTTTTATATTGCTATATTGCTCTATTGCTATACTAAAGAAATGTTAGTCACAAAAACAGACAAAACAGACACCCCTCATTTTGTTTATGCTTCTTTGTTTATTATATTAAATAAACATAACTATATATAAAATTACATCTAAACGTATTAAAGTTTCGTTTCAAAGACGGAGGACAGTACATTTTGAAGACTGCCATAATCCCGTTTTCCTCCGCTTTAAATCTCCCCAACCGGAAACGCAAGAGCATCCTTGCATCAAACGCGGAAGTTATGCGTGGATATAGCCTATTCAGTCAATGGTGGGGAAAGAGTAAAGTAGAATTAAAGTAAATTCCTATGTACACTACCAGTGGACTAGCCTACACAAAAATTCAGATACGCAGAATTAGAAACATCTTTTTTATATTGATATTTTAATCAATATTTTCAAACAATGTAAGTTTCACAAGACTGTATATGAAAAACTATGTAAAAAAAAGTATATTCAATAGGCTACTCGATCAAAAGAGTTAACACAACTAAGCCAAGTATACTTTGAATACTAATTATACTTTTAAGTATATCTCAATCAAAAGATTGAGTACAAGTACAGGCCAAATATACTTCGACTTTTCTCTCAGTACAAGTCAAGTAGCCTACACTTGGGCCCCGAAGTGTAATTTTAAGTATATTTTCTGAGAAGTACATAAAGTATATTTTTAAGAAGTATATAAAATGTAGACTGAAAGTATGCTTTCTTATTTTTAGTTGAAAAGAAGTACTAATAGAACACTTATCTTGAATAAACTTATTTTTCGTAAGGGTCTGCAGAGACATTCACAGCCTTGCTGACGTTTTCTGTTGTTTTGCTGATATTTATACACAGGTAGTTTTGAGTATGTCCTAGGGACTTGTTATCTAGCTTGAAGCTATATTTGTGGCCTTGGCTAGGTCTTCTTTGGAATTTCTTATATTTATCTTTTTGAGGTTAATGACCTAAAGCGAAGATGCTGCTGTTGGGTGACAACAACACTAACATCTTCAAACAGCATCTGACTGTAGAGTGAACTATGTTTTGATACACATTTATTGTTGCTGTAATCTAAATTGATGTGATGATGACGATGTTGTAAAATATATTCTCGTCTCTTTCTTGACTTTTCGTTCATTTAGCCTAATAATTTTTTTTTTTTTTTTTAGTTTTCAAAGACATAGGCCCTAAAAAGTTTGAAAAAACTATCCACCAGCAGATGGCGTTAAGAGATTGGAAAGATAGTGGATGTTATTACGCATTGCAAATTCTTATAGAGAATCAGCGCCATCTATTGATTCACATTGGAACACCTGCTGCTTCACATGTAAATCAATAGATGGCGCTGTTTCGCAGATTAAGCCGATGGTGGAGAATCAATGGGGTGGAGGAGAGAGGAGAGCGTGAGGAGAGCTTGAGGAGAGCCCCGGGTCCACACATCACTGGATGCGGCAGCGGCAGCGGCATGTGGACGACAGACTCACCGGAGACGTGTGCGGGTACTTCATGTTGACCGGTCCGGGCTCACACTGGAGCGCATGACCCGCCGCGATGGCCGGGGGACGCAGAGGACTGGTGGCCCCACAAAACACTTTTCTGGAAAATATTGTCCGACGGTCTAACGGTAAGACGCACCTCCACTTCCAATACAGCGCACAGACAGAAATAATATCAGCGGTAGTGTCGCAGATAAAAAGAAAGCAAGCAAAAACTTTGGGTAGCCTAAATAAACAAGAGACTTAGAAGAGACCTTTAGGCTACATAAAGACAACGTACTTTTGACAATATAGGTTACTGAACCATAAATACACACTAAAAAGTTAAATGTGTCTGTTCACACGGGGAGAAACATCATGCAGGTGAATTCTGTAGTGAATACGTTGTAAATGTATTCCTTTTTTTTTTTTTACATTTCGAACAAACGTTAAATAAATATATATATATTTTTTTTTTCTAGATTTCTTATATAGGCTATAAATATAAAGATCTCACTTATATCTAATACATAATTTATTTGTATATTATAAAAATTATACAAATCTTTAAAAAGAGTAATGGGCTGCAGGAAGATATTATTCTGTATTGACTGCGTGACAGCCTTTACCCATTTGAGTTGTTCTCATTCATCCTTCCATCAGGAAGCTTTGTGGGAAAGAGAACAAGTTTAGGTTAGATTAATATTTAATAGCAATTAAAATTTAAGAGTGCTGAAAGGTTGAAAACTGTCTGAGGATCTTCACCAGCACTATCGCGTTTTTGCACCCTACTGTAAGGTCCTTAAAATAGAATCAAAGATCTCTTTTATTGATGTTTATCCATCAGGACCGCTTTTTTTATTTATGAAGTTTCGTTGTATGCAAAAACATGCATTATGTCCATTTAAAGCTGACTGAACCTCAGCTGTCCACAAATGCCCAGTGGACACCTTCTCTGCCCCATCCACTTGAGCACTTAACCCCAGTTCAGAGATCTCTAAACTTGTATTCGGCTTTCAAAAATATCGAAAATATGTACTTCTCATTTAAGTAGGACTTCTAATATTCTAAAAACATTGATGTCTGTATATGACCTGCTTGGTCATATAGGGTTATGGCCGTCTTGGAGAAGAACAGGAGGACAGATTCCTCTACCTTCTGGTGTGTTTGTGTTATTTTAACTCTTTTTCTGTTTTCTTTAACTTCCAGTTTGGACATTATCACATAGACACACAGGTATAAACCTCACTGAGCAGAATACTTGTGCTTTAACCTCTTCCATCCCTACATTATCGCTCTCCCTCTCTTTCTACTTTCCCCCCCTCCCTCTTTTTCTCTCCCTTTCCCCCTTATACTTCCCATTTGACATTAAATATTGTTCTATACCAATTTCTGTTAATTTACAAACCGATAGTCTGAATTCTATAATGAAAAGCTTGACTAAACTCTTTTGTGGTTAAAGTGGTTTAACAGTGCTGTTGATATTTAAAAGCTGCTTAGTTTTGGTGAAAGTAACCATACAGATGTTGCTCTCTGGTCCTCATTTAGCGCTGACAGCACTTGCTGTAAAATAACAAATGTTGGCATGGAACGTTTTTTTTTTTTTTCCTCCATAGTGGTGCGTGTGAGTCCACGTGTGTGTGTGTGTTTGTTTCAGTGTGGAGTGCACTTCCCGTGTTTATGCTCAGTAGAGGAGAACTGTGCTCTGTGGCAAATCCACCACCATGCTCTTACATGAATTGATATCATGGACCTGATTTATCCTTCACTTCTTATTCCGATGCTGCCCCTCCATTTTCTGTTTGTTAGGACATTTACTCATCTCACATTTACCCTCTACAAGCATTAGCCATAGAAAGATAAAATGTTGTCTGTGTGTTTGTCATATGTGCAGTCAAAGTGAAAAAAGTTGCCATTCATGTTATGTCTGAATGAGGCAAAGGACGTATTTTATAATGAAAAAAAGTACTAGAACAGATTGCATGTTTTATTTTATTTTGTTCTATTTTATTTGACAATATATGAGTTCATTTTAGTGTTGATATACTGTACAGTTGGGGTCAAAATCTGGAATTCAAAATGTAAACTTGAAATATAGTTTTATGATTTTTATGAACTTTTATGAATGCTGTAAGGTAAAGTTTAAACCATTTCTATACTGTAAAAACATCTAAACTCATATTTTGTTTCTTTTTTGATTTGATATTACAAAGGACAACGCTTTTTAGTCAATTTCTTGCTTTTAAATACTCTAAGGGTCTTCACTGGCCCTCATTTGTAACTGACTAGATGTTTTTAATTCTCTTATATCGGATTACAAGTTGTATAGTGTTACCGTGAGCTTGCTCAAGCTTTGAGATACATTTGTTAGAAGTGCTACTGGCTTACTCAGCAGTCGCTAAATCACTACTGTCAGCTAATCAGCTTGATAGCCTGCTTAACAAGCTAGCCACTAACACACGAACATTGACAGACATCGCAGGAAAGGTTAAAGCAAGGTTACAGAGATGAAGCCCACTACAGAGGTCCCTGGCACAGAGAGTTTTCTTTTCAACACAGACTTTTGGAAAAACACTCAGAAGTAAAAGTTGGCATATAATTGGGATTGACGGCGACAACCCTGAATAGCAGAAACTGTCTCTGCAAAGACTCCCGTAGTGCATTTGGACCATGAAAAGACATAAAAGAGACATAGCAGAGGGTTTGAAAGATACTGAGGGTATCAAAATGTGTATTTTAGCCACTTTCTCACAGTATTATGGGTATCAGATCATTTAATTCTGTTCAGCCAGAATTTTGGTACTATATACACTGCCGTTCAAAAGTTTGGGGTAAGACTTTTAAAAAATGTTTTTGAAAGAAGTCTCTTATACTTTACAAGGCTGCATTTATTTGATCCAAAATACAGTAAAACAGTAATATTGTGAAATATTATTTCAATATAAAATAACTGTTTTCTCTTTGAATATATTTTAAAATGTAATTTATTCCTGTGATGGCAAAGCTGAATTTTCAGCATCATTACTCCAGTCTTCAGTGTCACACGGTCCTTCAGAGATCATTCTAATATGATGATTTGGTGCTCAAGAAACAGTTCTTAATATTATCAATGTTAAAAACGTGAAAATGTGCAAACCATGCTACATTTTCAGGATCATTTGATGAATAGAACGTTAAAAAACCCCAGCATTTATTCGAAATAGAAATCTTGTGTAGCATTTTGTAACGTGTTTACTGCTACTTTTGATCATTTTAATGTGTGCTTGCTGAATAAAAGTATTACACCCCCCACCCCCCACAAAATAAAATCTTACTGAAACTTTTGAACAGTAGAATAAAACATAAGCTAGTTCATAACTGTACAGGCAAAGGACACCCAGGAAAAGCACGCTGTGTATGATAAAACACATATTTTGGTGAGATGTAAAACTGATGTAACAGTGGAAGTTTAGGTCCAATATACAGGTTTGATCAAGCAGATCTCATTTACTTGCTTATAAGTGTCTCAAACTAAATTCTTGAATATCTTTGAAAGTTTTGATGCTACAACCCCGCAAATGTTGGCAAATTCACCAGCAATTAGATATTTCGTAGACCTGTACAAATATGCACTTTGACTTCCATTAATGACAGGCAAGTCATCAATTATATTTGAATTCAATGTTTTTAGGCAGATCTTTTACATTTTGTATGCACTATGGATCACAATAGTCTATGGGTTGTTTGTGGGCTGTTTGAGGCTGAGGCTACCATATATGTTTCTTTCTGTTCACCCAAGTAAAAAAAACAAAAACAACCTAAGACAGGGAACTGTATGTGGACAAGGGATCTCAGAAGGAAGATTTCGAGATAAACTTGGCATTGTATTTAAATGGGGCTGTAGTATAATGTGGCAGTGTTTTATGTGCTAAAGTAACATGTACTGCTGTGCAAAACCATCTCAGGCACAGACCAATAAAATAAGGTTGAAATACTCAGTGTTGTCATAAACATGTCAGATCAGTGGCTTTCGGCTGCCGTGACACTGTCCACTCATCCTGCCTCATGTGACATTACCATAGCGACTGACTCCTTGCTTTCTTACTGTTGACCTTGTGCCTGGTTCCTCTCACCTGCTTTCTCCCCATACCCTCCTGTGCTCTTTCCACAGACACAAATTTTGTGCTGGGGAATGCCCAGATCGTAGACTGGCCCATCGTTTACAGTAATGATGGCTTTTGTAAGCTGTCCGGCTACCACCGTGCTGAGGTCATGCAGAAAAGCAGCACTTGCAGGTATTAGACTTCACGCAGAGCTTAATGATGGTTTCATGTACTAGTTTTTATACCACATCATATTTATGATTGGTTTTCTCTATAAAAGAGAGGAAGGTAGAGACAGTTCATGTAGGATTGCACTTGAATTTGAAGATTTACAGTATACATACAATCTACCATTTACAGTAGTATTGGATAACACAATGTACAAGATAGTAGAATACTGTTTGTAATGAAGTATGCCTTACAATACAACCAGTATATGAACAGTGCAATATTGTATTACAATATGCAATACAATACAGTGCAGTATAGAGTACAACCCAACACCCATGTGTGGAAATTGGGGAAGTAAGAGTGCAAAATAAATATTTTTCAGCAGACAGGAAATGAAAACTTGTATACAGCAAGAATGCATTCAATTGTTCACAAGTGACAGTAAACACATTTGTAATGCTACAAAACATTTCTATTTCAAATAAATGCTGTTCTTTTGAAATGTCTATTCATCAAACAACCCTGAAAAATGTATCACAGTTTCCACAAAAAAATTAAATCATAATTAAATTGATAATATTAAGAAATATTTCTTGAGCACCAAATGATTTCCACCATATTATAAAGATTTCAGAGGGAGTTATGATGCTGAAAATTCAAGCTTTGCCACCACAGAAATAAATGACATTTTGAAATATAGTGAAATACAAAAACGTTATTTTAAATTGTACTAATATTTCACAATATTACTGTTTTCAATGTATTTTTGATCAAATAAATGCAACCTTGGTGAGCATAACAGACTTCCTTTAAAACGGGTAAAAAATCTTACTGACTTGAATGGGTAGAATGAGCACAGTCTAATAACATATAAATAAACCCGTAAGTATGCATTCTGTTACATGAGCCACAGTTTTCTATGTTGCTGCATGGTGCTAAATGTCAGAAATAGAATTGTATCTGTTGGCTGTCTTCTGTAGAGTTGTAGTTTAGTTATTGAGCCAGCAAGCTTTGAACTCCGGCTTTTCCCTGATATGCCAAACACAAGACAAGCTCATTAGAGTCTCAGTTTCAGATGCCTCAAAGAAATACCTATTTGTAGAGTCTCTTGAACATATTATCCCTCCCTCTTTGCTTCTGTCATCACAGTAAAGCAAAGCTGAACTTGTTTTCAGTCAAATTTGGATTTTATCTGCCCATCATGACTAAACAGATCAATTAAGCAACAGACTGACCCACCCATTAATTCACTTGTAAAATCTCTAGAGATCAAACATGAAAAAAAAGGTAAAAATGAATGTTTGACCGTTTACTTTCTTTCTTCTGTGGAACACAAAATGAGGAATTTAGTCCATCTGACCATACGCTGTCAACGATCCTCTCGTTTTGGCTTTAGAAGACTTGCAATAAATCACACAATTCATATGGACTATTATTATGACACTTTTTGTCACTTTTGAGGTCACTATTCTCAAATGGTAGCTACTCAAAATACTCAAAAGTTTGACCACCCCTGGTCACAGTTCAGTTCTATTTTAAGCAGCATGTCCATTCTGCTAAAGTTCTACTTTTGTGTTCCACAAAAGATACAAAGTCAACTGCATTTGGAATGACACGAGTAAATGATACAATAGTCACACAACATTCTCAAAACCTGTATGAAAACTCTGATTGTGATTTGCATTCGTTTTCTCTTTCAGCTTCATGTACGGAGAGCTCACAGATAAGGACACATCTGAAAAAGTTCGGCTGACTTTCGATAACTATGAGATGAACTCATTTGAGATCTTGATGTACAAGAAAAACCGTGAGCATTACGCACATACAGACTCATACACGCACAAACAGATGCACACACAACCGAGCTGTGAGAACTAGAAGCAGGGACACAGCAATCCTGGTGCATAAATTTGTGATGCTAATCTATTAATGAATATGCATAAAGGTGTAAAACAGAGCCAAGACAGTTTTTCCTTCAATAGAATTTTTTTCTGACATGTTATCTGTCACACATTTACAGCATGTTTAAATGTATGTGGGTGTGTTTTTCCAGGAACGCCGGTATGGTTTTTTGTGAAAATAGCACCTATACGAAACGAACAGGAGAAGGTTGTGCTCTTCTTGTGTACGTTTAGTGACATCACAGCATTCAAACAGCCAATTGAAGATGACTCCTCCAAAGGTACGTGTTGTTCATATGTATTTTGAGTGTATATCAGTGTATTTGTGAGTGAATGTTAACTGTCATGTCTGTGTTCAGGCTGGGGGAAGTTTGCTCGTCTGACCAGGGCTCTGACCAGCAGTAGGGGGGTCCTGCAGCAACTGCAGCCCACCGTACATAAAGGAGAGAATGTACATAAGCACTCGCGCCTTGCAGAGGTACATCTGTGTGTGCACATCAGACCGATACATTTCATTTTACGCCTGTGAGTGATTCTGGTGTGTGTCAGCATGTGTTCGCATCCATCTGTGTAAAAGATCAAACTAACACTTGGACGGATTTCCTCTCACACTGTGTGTTTTCAGTACACACACTCCTACTGCAGGGAGATTAATAAGATATGTGGGGTGTGTTTGAATAGTTTACAAACCAGGGTCAAGAATTAACAATATTGGGGCCAAAATGCCACCAAATGTGAAGAAATGTGAAGAAAAAACGAAATTCTAGACCTAATTCTATTCTAGCCGGGGCTAATTATAGTAGTATCACATAAAAGCTGTCATACAATGGAGATGCCAGATTTTGGTGACAGTAGACAATAAATATACAATTTAATATGAGCAATTTAAAATGACTATATAATCTGCCCCAGCCAATTATTTTCAGTAAATGAGTCAAATAAGAACAGTCTGGTGTATTGCATAGACACTTGAATGAATGTATTTAAAATATTGATTTGAATTTAAATTATTTTATTATCTTATATGTAGAGATTGCAGAGAGACTGAAAATGAGCACAGCTGTGTAACATACTGTTACTGGTCAGAAGTAGTGTTGCCTTTTATGCCTAGTGTAGTCATTATTCAGAAATATTTCACAGCTGAATACCATGATTGACCAATCAGAATTAAGTATTGCAGAGATCCACGTACTAATAAATTATAGCAGAAATGTAAATATATCATATAAATTAAATTGTTCAATTGAAATGGTTAAATTCATATTACCGGTAATTAAAAAAAATATATATATTTTAATTATTTACATGGAATGATATAATATATTGATTGAAATGGTTCATGTAACTAGATCTACATTTTACAGTTAAAAAATTCACATTTTTATTCGACATTGTTTAATTTGAATGAAAGGAATTTAGAGAAATTTAGATTAAGAGATAGAGAAAAACAAATTATTAAGGTAACTGTACATTTTTTTTTCTATTTATTCTTCAATAATATATAATGTTAACATTTATTCTAGCAAGGTTTATACAAAATGTCCATTTAAAATCAATTTTAGTCAGTGACAAGGCTTCATTGGTATCTATTAAACAGAAGAGATGAGAAGAGATGTTTTACAGGATGTGATTTTTCTTAGAGGCGAGTCTCCTGTACTGGGCATTACAGCCGAGACGGGTCATTCCTCTTCCTCTCCGCTCATATAAACGAGTCCACTGCCTCTCTCTCTTCCTCTCTCTCTCATGCAGGTTCTCCAGCTGGGCTCAGATATCCTCCCCCAGTATAAACAAGAGACACCCAAGACCCCCCCTCACATCATCCTGCACTACTGTGCCTTTAAGACCACCTGGGACTGGGTCATCCTCATTCTCACCTTCTACACCGCCATCATGGTCCCCTACAATGTCTCGTTCAAAACCAAGCAGAACAACGTCACCTGGCTGGTTGTGGACAGCATTGTGGATGTGATCTTTCTGGTGGACATTGTACTAAATTTCCACACCACGTTTGTGGGCCCAGCCGGGGAAGTGATATCAGACCCGAAACTGATTCGCATGAATTACTTGAAAACCTGGTTTGTGATTGACCTGTTGTCCTGCCTGCCTTATGATGTCATCAATGCCTTTGAGAACGTGGATGAGGTCAGTACAACAAATTTATTTGCATACACACACAAACATGGAAAAAGGATTAATCAGTGATCGAATCAATATGTCTGTGTGATGAGATATACCATTGTTATTGCTCTGGTTTTCCAGTATGCTGAAGTGCTTGTTTCTCACAATGTTTAAAGCAAGAAGATATAAAGGAAGTATTTACATAAAGCAGCACTGCAATAATTTCAGAGGCTGGAACATGTAGTTTATGTAAGATATGTCGGGTCAAGGAGTTCGCAAGTAAACTTAAAGAATATTTTTTGGATACTACAAAAATAGTAAAGGTGAAATTAATATTTTTTGCTCTGTTAGCGCCACCTAGAGTCCGAGCATCACAGTGCAATTTAAAAAATAACTGTCTGCAAACTGGTTTCTCCCCCTTTCTGCCATTGGACAGACAAACAACTAACAATTATAGAGTGCTTCAAGGGTGACTTTTTTTTTTTTTGTAGGCCAACCTGGAAGTTAGCATCACCCTGGTTCCCTGTACAAAAAGAGAAAAAAAAATCCATTGGTTTTTGGAATGTTGCAAACTTTTGTGAATTTAGAAGCCTAAATACAACAGCCAGAGGTAAAAGCTAAAGGATTACAATAAAGCGTCTCAAATTTTGCTGTGGGCTGGCGAGGATGCTCAAACAAACACAGCAATTCATTGATAGCGCCAGTGTTGATGTTTTTTTTGGGGTAAATCTGTCTATAAATAGCTTGCTTATAGTTGTCCCCATACTAAGTTGGGATGATATTATAAAATGAAGGGAAAAAATATGAACATCACCTTTAAACTCATTACGCTAACTGTTTGTTTTAAGACGTCTTCAGACTCTGTGTAGCATCTGCTCTATTTTGAACGAGTCTAGTTGCAATTAAACAGCAAAACTGATCTCAGATCAGTGTCTTGGTCCACACACACTGCCCAAGCCAACAGCCCAACAATTGAACTTTGACACAATATTGATATTCACTAGAGATCCAAATAGGAAGTACATACAAGTGATTGCTTGTACCACATTTAATGTGTTACTCAATTGTATAAACATCCCTTTTATTTCTTTAATAATAAGTCTTTAATTACATTTAAGATTTTGCTTAATGTCTGTGGCCTTTATGCACAGAACTTCTGTGCTGATTTGATTAGCTGAATGGCTTTAAATGTAATAAAATGGGGCTGTGAGTACTACACATTGTATGGGTACCTAAATGCATTATCAGATATATATGAATAATGGAACAATAAACAAACACACAACAAGGGACAGGGGAAGTGGAGAACATTGTCCCGTGTGGGCCTGGTAATAGGCATGAATAACGCAGCATTATTCTGAAGAAAACAATCTTGCTGGCTCTCATCACAGAGAAAACCTAGCTAGCATTGATGTTACAACTCAATAATCTAGGGAAGATCTTAATAAGTTGCTACCTCCTCCACTTGTGTCCTTAGATTTGATTTAAAATGCACCAAGGGAAAGGACTGCAACAAATGAACAAAACTATACTAAAAGTGTTTGTATGTAGGCACTCTTCTGAAATGAGACTCGCAACACGCTTTTTTCCATATTTACCTCAAAACACCTGTTCAGAATAGCTATTAAAACTGTGTATATCTTTACAACTGGCAGTATAACAGCCCTGCAACATTAAACTAATAATTTGTCTGAGTACTTTGTATGAGGGATAGTATTTGAGCTTGTAATGGAGCAAATCTTTGGTGCTAATTAATATTGATCGGGACGCGTGAGAGCGGAGCACACAAACCCTTTCATTGATCATGGGCTAAGAGTTCTTTTCCATGCTATCATATTTACACTTTGAATTTTTATTTAAAGCATTTGAGTGCTTTTGAGTAGAAGGTAGATCTTTATTGGTGCGCCTCTCTCTCTCTTTAATTCTCTATATGTCTCTCTCTCTCTTCCGCTCGCTGAATACGGGTGATGGTATGGTAAAGATGGGGACTGGTGCGTGATTTGTTGTGCTTGTGAGGTTGGAGTCTGTGTACTAGGATGAAGCTTTTCCTCTCGATCAATCTCTGACCATATAACGATTTAAACTGAGCTGTCTGTCTGCATTTAATTGAACTCACAATCAATTTCCGCCACTGTACAGAGGATGAGCGCAATCTTTCCGCCTAATGTTAACTGCCGTCACACCCCACACCTGCATTCCACAGCATTCAAGGGAGTTCACCTAAAAATGAAAATTTTGTAGTCATTTACTCAAGTCTGAATGCATGTTATAGATCTAATTGTGAGCAATTCATCCATGCATGCTTTTGTCTTTTTTTTTTTTACCTTGTAATGTTTGATCAAAACATCATAACTGGACCTTCTGGTGAAAACAACAGACTTCTCTTTGGCAATGTATACCGGACCTCTTAAACGCAACTCACACTTACACACACAATCTAACTCAAGTTACAAATGAATATGATACCAGCACATTCACCCACTCAGACGCTCTTCCCTCCCACTTTCACTGTCACACACACACACACACACACACACACACACACACACACACACACACACACACACACACACAGGATCCGAGCTTTCATCTTGCCCCTGGGCATATGGCTTTTCAGAGGGGCTGTCAGCACCAGTTTACCGTGATCAGCTACATCAAGCTCATCAGATCTGTCTCCGCATGCTGCCGGGCTTTGAGCTCTGCAGAATCAGCCCAAAGAACAGAGCACTACCATAAATAACGGCATCCTTAGAGAGTTATGCAACACAAGGCGAATTAGATCCCGAGGTGACGAATTTCTGATGGAGAATAATGCACGCTGTCTGGTGTTTGCTTTCTGGCTGATTTGTATTGAAACAGCGGAGGAAACGGCTGGTAAACTAAAGTTCACACTGAGGTGAACCTTAACAGACACTTTGTCCTTTACATTAGGGAGAGCATTTGAAGAATACACACGTTATTTAGAAAAGATAATGCACCACTGAGTTTATTGAGACACAGACAACAGAAGTGCTAATAAACAATATATTACTACTGTAACAGTAGGCTACAGTAGTATTGTTTCACTTCTGTTGACATGCTGAGCAGACATTTTGGATTTTGTAGTCTGTAGTCGTAACTCCGACTTGAGGGGGCATTCCAGTTAAAGGTTCCAACTGGGAACTCAGAATTTATGACTTCCGAGTACAGATGGGATGCACTCATAGTATATGTTTTTAGTGCTGCTACAGGTAATGATAGAATTGAATATTTAGTTTAGTCTCACAAGCATGGCTGTCATCCTCTTAAAATGCCTCAATGAGCAGCATTGTCTTCCCAGCTTTATCACTTTTCTTAATTGAGTTATTATGAACAATATCAACGAGCTTTCCACCATAATTCTTTAATTAACATGCCCTCAAACTTGGAAAGTCAACTCCTGAAGAAAATCCACAGCTTCTTATTGGTAATTATGACACTGTGGCGTTTATCTCATAAATACATCATTATTCCGACATAACCTAAAGGCAGCATTAGTGCATAATCATATGCTGAAATTACTTGGATGGGAAGTGTGCATCCATGTTTTTTTTTTAAACTACTGTAGCAGCACACACTATGGCATATTGTTATACATACACAAAACTGTGCACAATCTCATCAGCAAATGACATACTTTTAGTGAATAAAAGAATGCAAATTGGAATGCAACCGATATTTCTTTTTCCCTAAGGACAAACACAAGGACCAAGCATACTTGCACACACATCTCTCCGTTCCATCATCTGGTACAGGTGCATATTGTTATGGCCTACCGGCGGGAGAGCTGTGTGGTTTTTAATAATCTAAATCCTCCTCAGGTGTTTCATTTCAAAACATTTGTTTGCATAATTATCTTATGTTGCATAACCCTCATATGATTTCACAGATACATCTGTCATCATTTCACTTTGCCTTTAATGCCTTAGCAGCGCAAGCTTGATTATTAATGTCTGCGATGCCTGTGATCTCACTAACAGTCCAGGCTCAGCTTTTTTACTCTTGATTCAAAGCTCCATGCTTTTGTTTGCACTGACTGTTATTGTATTCTTCTGTTGACCATTGTCTCTATCTTTTGTTTTTGTTTTTTTTCCTCCCTCCTCATCCCTCTTTCTTTTTGCATGTCCCTTGCACTGCCTGTGTTTGTTGTGGGCGAATGAAGAACTGGAATCATCGAGCTGTCACTCAAGTAGGCCTTTCATCTCAAAACTCAGCATTTGATTGATATGCTGTGCCTAAGGGCATCAATCAGACATTGATGCAAACCAAAAACAGTATTAGAAGATACCCTATTATTATTTCATGTTTCTAATCAAATCAGTCAAGATCATTTTATTTTTCATATGAATTTTTGTCATTTAAACATTTGCTTGATGTGTATTAAACTGTTTGTTTGTAACTCTGTGGATTTGTTGATCGGTATGTAAGGGAGTAATTCGCCCAGAAATAAAAATCCTGATATTATTTATTGTTCAAAAACCCATTTGCTGGTATGATTTGCACTGGAACACAAATGGAGAATTTTTTATACATTTTATAAACATATTTGCATTGCTCTTTTTCAGATAATACTTTATAGTGACCTCATCTGTTAAGCTCCAAGAAGCCAAAAAAGCACTATAAAAGTAGTCCATGCTTCTTGTGCACTATATTTCATGTCATATTTACAAAAATAAAAAAAAAGTGTGCGAAGAACACACCAAATTACAAGTAGTTATTAAAACTGGATCATCGAACTCATGATTTAATCAGTCTGAAAACAATTTGAGACCCAAATAACCATTTCACTGAAAGGAATTGGCTTAAAAGAATAATTTATTCACTGATCTGTTTCTTGAGTTCAACTAACTGATTCAGTGATTAGTATTCAGCGGTTAAAGAGTTAAAAGATTCAAGTTAAAAATTCATTGAGGGAAAGATTATCAATGAATAAAATGTTACATTTCTGTCTGTAATTAACGCAAAGCTATTATATGGACAAAATGCCTTTTTTTATGGAGATTTCTTTGGTAAATTTCCTGAGCTTAACATATAGCTACTGTAGGTACTTGACTATGAACTGTTGCTGTAAGCATAAAAACCGAATGAAAAGTTCTAAGAAAATTACAGCATGTTTGGAAAGACATGAGTGTAAGGAAATAATGTCAGAATTTTCATTTTTGGATGAACTAACACTTTAATAAAGAATTCATGCACATTGACCTGAATTACAGTAGTATCACAAATCAGCAGTCCAAATTCTATCCAAAATGTCCTTTTTCATTTTTGAGTACAGCAAACTGGCTAAAAAAGAAAGTGCCTCATTTATTTTTCAGTGTCTGTTCGTAGAGAACTGACAAAATTACTTGAAGCGATGCAATTTGTATTTGTAATCTAACCAAGTAAATCCCTGGATGAAAAGATGTTATTCCTGATCTGATAAAGTTTTTGATTAAAAAACACACACATATACAAAGGCCAGGTTTACAGGGTGATTTTGGCTTGAATATTTAAGACAGACATTATACATTAATAGTTGTGGCCATTCCCCCATAGCAAGTCTCTACTTCAGCTATGTAATGTAATGATGTCCTTGTGTGTATAGTATTTTGTTTGATTGGTGTGCAGTGCTCTCAAAGTAAGCAGATTTATTCATGAACACATTCATACTTCACAAAGTTAAGGATTATAAAATATAAAGGAATAGTTCAGCCAAATATTAAAATTTAGTAATCACTACAACTAGTAGTGGTTCATTCCCTGCTCTGTTCCTCAGAATAATGATTGCAGTAACTCTGGTGGTGTCAAGAAATAAGAAAACAAAAATAGGAATAAGAGGGAGAAGCATACTCTGACAACACAGAAGTACACAAAAAATAGTACACTTCGGTTATTTATGGATACATTGCAGCGTGTTTGTTCCGATCTGAGGAGCTCTTTGTTCTGCCTGCTCAGGTTTTGTTTCAGCTCTCTGTGTTGTTGATTTCAGAAGGCTGGCTTGGCAGAAGCCTGTACATATTTATAAATGCAGAGAATTTGTGCTAAGAGAGAGACAATTAACTTTATTTTGACTGAAGAAAAAAGAAAACGAGTCTGTAGAATTGCTTTGACCTTTTATGTTTATAATTTGATAGATGGATGGATGGATACAAACACATTTAAACGATTATACTGTACATGTAATTTTCTCTATCTCTCTTTCTCTCCCTCAGGGTATCAGTAGTTTGTTTAGTTCACTGAAGGTGGTTCGGCTGTTGCGTCTGGGCCGGGTGGCTCGCAAACTAGATCACTACATTGAGTATGGAGCTGCTGTTTTGGTTTTGCTGGTTTGTGTGTTTGGATTGGCGGCCCATTGGCTGGCCTGCATCTGGTACAGCATTGGAGACTATGAAGTCATTGACGAGGATCGTAACACAATACGTACGGACAGTTGGCTTTATATGCTGGGTGACACCATTGGGTCACCCTACCGCTTCAATGCCAGTGCAGGAAGATGGGAAGGCGGACCTACAAAAGATTCTGTCTACATCACGTCTCTGTACTTCACCATGACCAGCCTGACCAGTATTGGCTTTGGAAACATTGCTCCAACCACAGATGGGGAGAAGATCTTCGCCGTGGCCATGATGATGATCGGATGTGAGTTAAAAAGCTTTATATACTCCCCATAAACACCTGAGTGAAAAATACAGTGTTCATAATATATAAGTCTATTCATCATATAATATGAGAACAAGGGATTGTGCTTGTAAAGGATTTATTAGGGATTTAGTTCTATGCACACACTTAAATCTACCGTTTTATGTTGAGACCTTTTAGGAATATTTGGCTACCATGCACTAAGATCTGTATTTCTTGAAGAGATACTAGGAAATGTGAGTGACTCATTGTGTCACTGTGAAAACGTGTGTGAAAAGTACATACAAATACGCATTAGAACAACAATAATCCCTTAAATGCTGACCCAGCAAGCTTAATGGAGAGTCAGCTGGACAAACACTTTTATATTGAACTTTGGGGCTATTTCCTCTTTATTTACTGGTTATTGTTTTACCGTTGGGCTGGTTTTATTTCACTGGCGTTGTTGTTGTTGTCATCACTGTTGTGCTGTGATGTTCAGTGCTTTTATTTTTATTAAATGCTGTTTGTTGCAACCGTAATTGACCGTTATTGAGGTTTATGTGTTAAGTGTTGATGGTCTGTGTATCTTTTTTTTTTAAAGCATTGTTTTGTTGCAAGATATCCTTCCAAGTTACAGTAGTTTTGTAGGACAATTAAACAATGCATCATATTGATTTAGCTATTTCTGGTTTTATATTTTTCGCCACTGTATGTTTTTTTAGCTAGTTACTTGGGTCAAAAATCTTTGCATCATGTTGCCCTGATATGTTCCAATGTGAACTGATTTGTTTCTGATCACATTACCAATTAAAATCTGTTTTGATTCATCTGTGACTGTTTCTGCTGACTGAGACAGCTACCTTTCATTTGGTTCTGTTAGCAAACAAAGATTTGTTAGACAGATGAGAGAAATAATGGAGTGTTGAATCTAGAGACGACGTCTGTAGGGTCATCCACGGCGGGGCTCTCTTAGATCATCCTGCCATTGAGCTGTGATTCACCACTCAGAGGAAAATGATTCAGTTCCATTATATGTGCTATTAAACATGACCAGCTGCCAGTACGCTGTGTAATTTATATGGTAAAACTCCCTCAGGAGAGATTATCAGAGTAAACATACATTGCTGCTTTCTGAGCAAACAATCATACAGAACATAACGGTTCAGGAACTAAATAGAAAGAGGTGGGATCTAGAATTTGTGTACAAATTTAAATAATCAAAAGATATTTAAACCAATAAACAAAACATTATATTGTAGGACGAGGCTGTTTTGTTACATGAAAGGAAAAATACTTATTCTACATTGATTTGGATATTTAATTGTCCATGCTCATTTCTCCTTATTATCCAATTTTCTTATATAGTTCATCTTTAAAAACAATAATTATCAAATAACACAGTTAGATGTAATATTTCGCAAACCTCAAAATTAATACCATTTTCATAATGTTTTCATACTGTTACTTTACCATTTTTCACTACTTTTCATACATAATATTTTATGTTGAGATTCACTTTATAGTTTTAGCATTTAAAAATAACTGATTTAAGTCTTTAGTGGTTTATTTATTTAGACAAAATAGTATGTTTTTTTTTTATTCATTCATATTGGCCAGAATTGGCCTATTCTGTATCAGTGTATCCATAGAACATTAATTCTATTCTATTTATCTATTTAATCTATTCATTTCTATTCTGGGAAAATGATTGTAAAATGTTAATGACTTAATCACTGGACATCTCTGTACAATAATGTGATATGAACCCATATCACGTAATTACACATAAATGAAATAAAAAATGACATATTAAATGTATATTAAATAATGAAGCCTGCAGGCATTTCTTTTGAGCTTAAGTATCAGTTCACGTTGCATTACATAATAGCCTACATGTCATGTTTTATGCCCGTTTAACAACAGTGTTAATGTTCAACTGGCATCACATAGCAGTCTGTTCTCAAACGCTTCAAGGTGATGTAAACTTACAGGCTTTTGTTCCACGAGCGCATTTGAGATTTCTAAAGCCTGCTGATGTTTCATCATGTTTATAGTGACGGCGCCGAGAGTAAACACTTGATTGGAGCACCATTTTGCATCATTCTCAAGGGCTTTATTCCACAGTCTAGAGAAGTTGTGAGTTGAAACAAAAACAGAAGTGCAGATGCTGATTTCATGTTGCTCGGGGAACAGGGCTGGCAGCAGGTGCTGGAATGCCTGTTTTGTTTCCATGGCAACCCCTGGCTTGGGGCACTAGTTTAATGACCGATTGAAAATGTAAATCTGACTGAGACAGACTAACAGGTAGAGACATACATGCCTGGCTTGTTTTCTTCACATAGTGTTTTGAAGATCGCCTGTGCATGTGCTGATGTACACGTGAGATGGTGAAAACCACGAAGCAGCTTTCATCTTTCTCCTGCTGGAGTTTTTGTCAGCTAATGACTTCATACATATTAGATATGCGTTCATAAGGCACGCATAGGCAAATCCATCGCAACGCTGTTAAGTATTTGTGTTTTGCCATGTTTGATCGATTGCTTAACTTTCTCTCTTTATTTTCAGATTATTTTTGTGCAAGGGCACCAGGCATTAATGTTCCTCACGTGTTTTTAGAATGCATGTGCACGTGTTGTGATGTCACAAAAGTGCAAAGGCTTATGAATATTGATTAGGTTATGCACAAATCCTTGAACATGATGTTTTAATGTTTTGATAAATAGTCTGTGATGTACAGTATCAGGTCTTTTTCAGACGGTTTGATCATTTCCAAGTCAAAAGTGAAATGTAAAAATAATAAAAGTCATAAAAATCCAATAAGATACAATTTCTCTAGCACATTCAGATGTTCTCACTGCACAGGGATCTGATGGAGCTATCATTATTGTTGACCGATTCAAGTGCTCAAATTAAAACAATGTATGAAGATGAAAACTAGCACAGAACAATGTTAACTAAAAATAAAATAAAACTAAACTTAAACTATAAATGTGCACTACAATATGAATAATTTTCATTGTATCAATTTCACAAGCTGTCCAAGATTTCTAACCATCAGTGTATTCTCTCAAAAGCTGACCAAATAACAACTAATGCAAATACTAGGCCTACCACATCTAGCATATACTTCCACAGCTGTTCACTATGGACGATTAAAATGATTTATAAAGACAACTCATTTTAAAATCTCATTTTGGAGATACAGACAGCCTAAAAAACCATGCTATGATAATGGTGCAGCAGAGTCCGTCAGCAGTCGTGGCCGGGGCCTAGGTGTGATGTCACAAAAGCTGTCGGCAAACGGCTTGTTCTGAGACACTGCTTATGATTTATGGGGATTAATAAAAAGAGGAGTGGGTGTATTTTTACCATTATAGGGTGGTTGAGTACACACACTGCCAATACACATTTATATTCAAACACCATGTGAAAGTGAATTTTGCATAATAGGTTCCATTTAAAACTAAAACTAAATGAAGAAGAAAAAAAACTTCAAACTTCAGCCAGAAGAGTGACTTTGAGAGTTATGAGCTGATAAAATTGGCCAGAATATTTGATGAACCTGATCCTCTGACACCATCACCATCAGAGTGAACAGAACGTGTCAGCCAGAAATGGGAAGCTAAAATGAACCTGAACGGCTTATCTTCTTTATTGCCAAAGTGAATGTGAGCCTGTTTTCCAGTAGATTTGGTGCTTAATCAATTTAAATTGGCCAAATTCCCCAGCATCCTAACCTTTCAGCTGACAATGATATGGAATTACAGTGTTTGCAAATGTGAAACGGAAAGAGCTCCATTTCACCCTGCCGTCACATGGCCCTTTGTAGGCAATGATGCAAGTTCAATTGGAAGCAGAGATGTCAAGATATTAAATATTCTGTCACATGTTCCTGTAATAGTCACGGCCACAGGGAATCTTTTGACAAGGACCCGTTTCATCTGATCAGATAGACTTTCTTCCCCTCTTCCACTCTTTCTCTCTGTCTGTTCGCTCATTCGCAGACATAATCAAAGAAAAACACAACAGATTAAGAGCACAAACATAAGGGCTTTTCACACTGAGCTTTCAAATAGCGCTTTTAACCCTGGGTAAAGGACGCGATGTTAGAATGATACAACTAAATGCTTAGCAACCAACAACCAATAGCGTGCCTCATATTCACGTGCTTTGGACAGTCACAGAAACAGCGCGTTGTATAATCAGTAGTTTCAGCGTTCGAGGGGAAAAATGTCAAATAGTGACTGAAAACGAAGAGATCGTTTCATTCCGACCTTTATAGTCCGAAAAGTCCATTCAGATTTTATTTTGAGGAGGACCTGATTTGTCACCACATCTGCAGCCCTCAGGTAAATTATAAGCAATGTGAAATGTGAAACAACATAACCCAGGATTCCGTTTACCGGGGGTTTACAATGACCCAGGATTAACTATTTCAAGTGTGAAAAGCCCTATAGATCCTCAATACTTCACACAATAATGTTGGCAACAAAGACAGTATACCTACACACACACACATATATATATAATAAATATATATATATATATATATACACATATACAACATTTGATAGAAAACACTTTTATGTAAAAATTAAAAAAGACAATAATTACCACTATAACCGCAGATGGTGGGTCAATAGATACCAGTGTGCTCAACTGGTACACACCAGTTAATAAATCGCACAATAAACCAGCATAAATAAACAATCCGTTACAAAAACACAGGGCTGTGGCTCTAATTAATGAGCTCAGTACCTAATGAGGATAATTGGTACTTCTCAACAAACAGATTAAATGATGCTATCAGTCATGGCAAGGATGCATTAGTTATGGCTGATTAGAAGGCAAGAGAGATCTGAATTTCGGTATTAGGCCAGAGTTCTTGGGTTTCATTTGTGAGATGATTTCTATTGAATTAGTGATGAATGGGTAAATATGTTTGAATCATTGAGGAATAGATGAATATTAAAGCCGAATTTTAAAGATTTAATATAGTTTTTTTTACATAAAATGCAGACGCAATTGTTACATAAAATGCAGACGCAATTTTCGCAATTGATCATTCAAAGTGCCTTACATAGAGAGGAAATAATCACAAAATAAAAGCAAGGAAAATTCAAACAGTTATTCAAAAGCTTTACATAGAAAGGAATTATAATAATAACACTATAGCAATTCGAGCAGTTTGCGTAGAAAATAGACACAAAGTAAAAGCAGGGGGAATTAAAGCAGTTATAAAAGGAATCAAAGGAGATAAATGATACAGTTATAAAATGAATTAGAGTAAAATGAATTAAAATAGTAAAAAGATGATACATTGAATAAACTTCTCATCTGGCAAAACACCGGTGTATCTTATTTTGACTCTGAGATTTCCCCATGACGGTCAGTATTCTTCTGTGGATTTTCAGAAGTATCTAGTGTTGTCACGTTAAAAGTAAAATTTGTTCTCTGTACCAGTTTCGGTACCATAATAGTTTAATAATAAAAATATTAAATTAATGACATCAGTTAATAATGAATAAATAATACATTAAAACATTAGCATGTAGCTTTAAAACAGTTAAGTGAATATTGCATTAAAAAGACATAATGAAAAGTTACTCCAATATGAAAGTAGCTGCCTATCCGAGGGTACCGGACTGACCAGTTTGAAAGATTGACCGGACTGCAGAAAGGCTTGTATCGTTACATTTTTAAAATGTAAGTATCGACTTGCCACCAACATGTCGGTACTTTTGACAGCATTTCATTTTCTACAGAACTAAAACTAACCCAAAGCTTTAACACTACTCTGTTATTCAAGCACTGGTATTTCCTTCAGAAATTGCACATCTAAATTTGAGAGATCATAAATGTAAGATTTTGATATGATTTACTTGAATATAAATTTTATTGTTTGTTACTGTCAGTATTAAGTATTCACTATTTGAATTGATTTAAATAAGGCTATACTGCCTGCTATTGTGTAGTCAAAGTAAATGGGTAATAAAGAGAAAGAGAGGGGGAGAGATGGAGTGAAGAGCCCAAGTATAATGCTGGCAGTACAATTAATCACCTGCTCTAATCAAATTACACTAACACAGGCTTATCTCCTCCACCCCATGTTTTTCTTCGCTCTACCATTACCCCTCTCTCTCACACCATCTCTGGCAGTGGCTCAGCTCAAGCAGACAGCGAGATGTCTCATCTTTTACCGAAACTGTTGTGTGTCATGCAAAGACAATTGCCGCTGCACTTTTCTAATGAACAGAGGAGGTGTAAAAACATCAGAGCTGCAAAACTTTGTTAAAAATAAACGTTTCCACTAATGAGTCCTGCTTTACAGTACAGACTCCCCTGGGGTTTAGTGCTGATTTTTGCTCTTCCTCTAATGACTTGAACTTGCACTTGTGTGCTTCCATGTTTTAAACAGAGCACACAGAAAGTCCACGAGCACAAACACAGATTGTTTGATGGATTTAAATCTCCTTTATGGAGGCAAGGAAGATTAATGTGGTTCTGTGCCATTGTTTCCACTCTAAATCACATGCTCTTTATGCCGTTTTCTAGTTTGAGTTGTTGTGTACTTCAGAAGGAACAGAATAACCCGAATGTGTCTATTTTTAGAAAATATGTTAAATTCATGAAACCTCAGCTTTAGCTGTGCTAAGGGGAACAGAAAATGAGAGTGTGAAAGAGATAGGAGACAGAAAGTGGATTGAAGAATTTTAATGCGTCAATCATATAGGTTTAGGGGCCGTTTACACGAAGAAGAAAAAAAGGAAACCATTTTGTAATTTTTTTAATTCTATTTTTTAAATAAGCTTCTGAAATCAGGTTTCAAAGCGCAAGTTTTTGATAGCAATACTGTTATCGTCAAAACAACAAACAACAAAAACATGATTTTTTTGGAAACGGGTGGCGTCATGCGCATGCATATTCATGTTCAGTCTATAGACCCTTTTTGCGCCATCATCACAATTACGTCACGGTGTTAGCTGGGGGCAAAACAAAGGGAAAACTGGAGGCAGCCAATACAAACCAGCACAGATTCGGATACGATAAGGAGCTTAAAATGTCATCTTGTTGTGTTGTTGGGTGCAAGAATCGACAGAGTACAGGCTCCAGTTTGAAATTATATCGCATAATGTTTTCTAAACTATTGTGATTATTTGTTAATCATCTGTGATTGTATACATTGTTGTGATTGATTGTGACTAGACTTTTTGAAGAACCTGGTAAGAAAGCCTTGGCGCTGGCTTGGCAGAACTTCAGATCGTACCACACAAGTCATACGTGACCATTCAGCAAATAGTTATCTAAAGATTTATACGCCCTCAGTTTCTCTTTATGCTCGGTTTCTCTATTAGGTAACGTTAGGTGTAGAAGTCAGGCCACTTAACCCGAGGTAATCCTGTCAGATCGTCCATCCATTGAGTGAGCGTGTACGGGTTTCTGTTTCTGTCCGTTAAAATTAACTTTTGCAAATAACAAATTGCGATCCTGGACAGTGAGTGACCTTACACATTAATATAAAATCAGATATTCTCCAGTCATTGTTACAAAACAAGCTAACAAAACTTGCTAACTAGCGTTAATGAAGCGGCAAGAGAATTGTTCTGCCTCCAAGTGCAGCCCACAAAAAAAAAAACGTCACCATGTTTACTAACTGAAAAGGGGTCTATAGGCATTTAGTGTTTCTTTACAAAGTGACATCGCCAGCTACTGGCCTGGCGTCGTTGTAGGTTAGTAACATACTAGAGTCCAGTTTTGAGTGGAGCATAGTGCACATCAACTGCAGTTTTAGAGCTCCGGCTAACACTTGGCACTAGTTCAAGTGTACTTAGACTGTAAAGGCTAAAAAGGGAATTCCCATTTAGCAAAACAAAATGTTGATGACCAACCTAAATAGGATGAGCCTTACCTCTGTTTAATGTAATGTTACTCTAGCTAAGTGTACGTGGGAAACCATGGCATGACCAAACCAAAGCTGCAATCAGAGAAGTACCATTGGTCTGCTTATATCTGGTCTGCTTATATCTAGTAGTGGTCATGACCTCTGACTACAGCTAGTGTTGCTTTAATTCAAGTGTATACAGACCTATGGGGACTAAGCAAAATACTTTTAGATAGAGCAAGCGTGAAGGCTGCCTTCTAAACAGCCAATTACCACTGTCTAGTGACCAAGACTGGCGAGTTTGTGATCGTGGGCCCGCATAAAAATGAACGGCCGGTGTGAGGACCCTGTGCTAGTTTGGCACCCGAATGAACGAATACAATAAGAGTTAAATAGAATAATCGTTAACACTTTACTTGAAGGGGTGTGCATAAGACTAACATGACACCTTCATAATCATGACATGACACATGTTATGAATATGAAGGAAGTTTTATGCATGTTTGTGACAACTGTCATTAAGTGTCATTCGCTCAATTATGACATTTTTAATGCAAATATGACATTGTTTGAGATGTCTTTGTTATGACACCTTGACATAAACCAATACATCATAACCTGTCAGTGTCTTTGTCATGACAACTTGACATTACTAAGACAACACAACCTGTCATAAACATGACCTAGCAGATTAATTATCAAACTTAAGAAACCACTTAGCTTTATTGGTTAACATTACATTAAACTGTCAGGTGGTTGGTTTTGACATTGGCTGTCATGAAGCCATTATAACTATTTAATGACAAATTCAATTTGTACCACTGTAGTTGAGGTCACGAAAAATATTCATGACACAGTTATAATGGCCTTATGACAGCCAATGTCAAAACCAACCACATGACAGTTTAACTTAATTTAATGTCAAGTTGTCATGACAAAGACACTGACAGGTTATGATGTTATGGTTTATGTCAAGGTGTCATAACAAAGACATCTTAAACAATGTCATATTTGCATTCAAAATGTTATTATTGAGCGAAAGACACTTAATGACAGTTGTCATAAACATGCATAAACCCTACTTCATATACATGACATATGTCATGTCATGGTTATGAAGGTGTCATGTCAGTCTTATGTACACCCCTTCAAGTAAAGTGTTACCGAATAATCAAATGCGTAGCTAAACTATTATATAAATGATCAATAACTATTTGACATTCCAACCTAAATTTGAGGTTGTAATAAAAAGGAGTCAGATAAAAGTTTAATTGGAATTAAACTACTTTGCCACGCTGAAAAGACAGTAACTTCACCCGCTTATCGGAAACTGTCGTTGAACCGATTGGACGGGCCTTACACTGTCATGAGAGCTGCACAAGATAATAGACAGTAAAAAAAGACATACATTTTTTCTCTCTGCACTGAAAACTTTAAAGGGACCCAAAAATGTGTGCGCGACTGTGCGTAAATATAAAATTGATTCAATAAATTATATATATATACTGTAGATATAAACTTGATAGCACATTTGAAAACTTCAGACCAATTTAAACACGTGATATGAAATATAACCATGCGTTTAGGTCAGAGCATTCAGTCAAGAGCTGCCTAGACAATCGCAATCTCAAAGATCAAAACACTAACACTTTCTCTATCTCACCCACACGATTAAAGAGCGTACATCAGTTAATGTAAAGAGAGGGTGTGTAATAAGCTGCCTGGCTCACTTATTTGTTCATTTGTTAATGAACATTCATCTATCTCTGCAATGAAAAAACGGTGTGTGCGTGTGATTCGACAGGACAGTTCATCTTGAACCGTGAAAGCAGTTAAAGTTGAACTTTTAGATTGCAGGGTGAACAAACGCCCACCCTGTGACCTCACACATTGATACATCTGGACGTGTCTGTGTCCTATGTGTCGTGTCAGACCATCTAGAGTGTGCTCATGTTTTCAGTAGGAAAGTCGCTGTCAGCTCTGTTCCACGTTCTTGTCACCTTGGAGCCAAATCTGTCCCCAGATCAGCAAAGACTGTCACACTGCATATCTGTACATCACCGATTTCACACACATACACATACAAGACTCGTACACTCCAATAATAATGGCTGGGGTCCCAGAAAACTGCAGCTTGGGTAGTTGACAATACTAAAAAGCCTTGAACTTTTTTCAACATCAACATCTGCAATAGTTTGGAAGTGTGCACAACTCTTTAAATGACAGTATTATTATAAAAGACTATTCAAAGTCACAGTGTTTAACATTGCTGTGTTTATTATAAATGAATGATCTGTGTGCAAATTTTTTATTAACTCTTTCCCCGCCAGCATTTAAAAAAACACACACACACAAAAAAAACGTTTTATTCAAGCTTAATGCATTCTTTTTTTTATCAACACAATTTTCATAAAAAAGCAAATTTGAGCTGAGAAAATCACGTTTTTATCAAAGACTATAGATCGGATTCAGAACGATGATCAAGGGCGCCCTACCATATAACAGTGAAAACATGGAAAGCTGGAAATCTCCGTCAATGGCGGGGAAGCGTTGTCTCATAAATGACGGGAATTTCCATCCATGGCAGGGAAAGAGTTAATGTGCCCTCCGAATATTTACTCGAAATAACCTCGCCTCCCATGTGCAACAAAATCTCTTTTCTGATGACGTGTTTATCGGTGCAAGAACGGGAAAACCTGTCCCTCACAATACTGTAGATCCCAGCAATAGCAAACGACAATGATCCAGTCAATTCCCCATGGACAAAATCCCGCCCCACATTGTTTCTTGTTCAAGAAGCCATTTTAATACGTCACAATAGGGAAGAAAACACTATCACAATTTCCATTTTGTGCCGACTTTAAAGAGATAAATTGCAGACATGATTGTTTGCTCTAATTTGAGCTTTTCTAATTCAAGGAAGTTCACCCAAAAATGTATCATTTACTCACCCTTGTGTCATTCAAAACCTGTATGCTGTTGTTATTTTTTTTTCTGTGGAACACAAAAGGAGTATTTTGAGAAATCTTCACAAAGATCTTTTTGTTACATAGTGACCATCTGTCAAAACAACAACAAAAACACACTATAAAAGTGGTCAATAATATATGCAGATCCCTGAGTCAGTGAGCTGAACCTGAGAACCGAATTGGCCCCATACATGAATGAATAGTTATTTTGAGCCAGTTGATTCGACTGGTTCACAAATCAGACTGAACGATTCATTCATGCGTCAGACTGATCCAGCTCTTGAGTTAATAGCTCACTGGAGGGGAAGATTATCAGACTAAAAAAAAAATTTACTTTCTGTCTCTCACACAAAACTGTAAGAAGTTACTTCAAAAGATTTGGAATAGCATGAACCACTACAAATGGTCTCTACAAACTGTTATTGCACAGAGAGTGCTGCACAAATATTCTAAAAAATAACAGCATACAGGTGTGGTGGAATGACATGAGGGTGGGTAAATGATAACAGAACTTTTATTTGTATGTGAACTACCTTTAATATATCAGGGCAGTGTTTCCTGAGTTCATGAGATAGACATGATTGTAGAGTAATGGCAGCTCATAATTCTCATCTAAAGGTATTTAGGAGGGGATTCATACTCACACACACATACACACACACCTAAGAGTCCCTACATGCGTAATTAGATTTTCTTCTGTGTGCAGAGCCATTACAGGCCGACTAAATCAGTTTAAAAGAGACAATCACTCGCCTTTATTGAATTTTCTTCTTTCTGTCCTGTGCTTTCACTCATTTACAATTCACTCTGTCACTTATCATCATCATTTCTGTCTCTCTCTCTCTTCTGAAACTGGTAACTTTTGGAATATTTTTTTCCATGTAGCTTTTGTAACTGGCAGCTACACAATGCATGTCAGATAATGAACACACACACGCACGCACTGCTGTGCATTTTCAAGATTCTTTGATAAATATTCAGCATTTATTTGAAACTGACATCTAAAGCTACAGCCTCTGTCACTTTTGATCAATTGCGTCCTTGCTGAATACAAATATTAACTATATATTAATATCTATATTAAAGGCTATATATCAAATCTTATCTATCTAAATAAATAAATAAAGTTATTTGGGGTTATTAGTTCTTTTGATTTTCTTGCAATAAATTCTTGAATAAATTATAAAAAAATGTTTTTAAATACTATAAATATTTTTAATATTTAATGTGGACTTTGAGTTTTGAAGGCCACTGTATGTATATAATTATCATTTTATTTCTGATTTATTTCAATTATTCTGTGCCTCCTCTGTGTTGTCCCTTAATCCAAAAAGTTTATTTCTCCCTTTCTTATAGCTCTCCTCTACGCCACCATCTTCGGTAATGTGACAACTATCTTCCAGCAGATGTATGCCAACACTAACCGCTATCACGAGATGCTTAACAGCGTGCGGGACTTCCTCAAGCTGTACCAGGTGCCCAAAGGCCTGAGCGAGAGAGTTATGGATTATATCGCCTCCACCTGGTCCATGTCCCACGGTATTGACACTGAAAAGGTGAACACCCTGTATGCCCAACTTCAATTGGCCAGCATGCAACTCAGGACACCTCGCAGCAGCCACCCTCCAGTCTAACGTGTGTGTGTGTGTGTGTGTGTGTGTGTATGTGTTATTCGCTTCTGCTCTGTCTTGTGTGTGTGCGTGTCTGGCTAAGTATTTTTAAACATTAGTGTGATTCTTTTGCAAGATGCTTTTTCACGCTGTGTGTTTAGACTCGTCCTGTCGTTTATACTCAAACCACAGGAGGGGAACAGCATGACTCTGTGGATATGAAGTGTTGGGTGGACATTGTCAGAATGCTCCAGCTGTGTGTCTCTCTCTCTCTCTCTCTCTCTCTCTCTCTCTCTCTCTCTCTCTCTCTCTCTCTCTCTCTCTCTCTCTCTCTCTCTCTCTCTCTCTCTCTCTCTCTCTCTCTCCTCTCTCTCTCCTCTCTCTCTCTCTCTCTCTCTCTCTCTCTCTCTCTCTCTCTCTCATCACACACAGACTTGCACTGTCCTCCCCAGAGCCAGTCTCCATGTCTCAGTGACAACCACATGCAGAAAGGGAGATGCTCTGGAAAAGTGAGGTGCTGCTGGGAATGGCAGCTCAGGGACATATCACATGCTAATGCGCTCAGATGCACACATACACACCGGCACACATGTCCTGTACCTCTGTCTCTCTGTGTCAGCCTCTCAGAATGCTTCATTGGCATGACAGTAAACATATATTTGGATGGCTATAAAACAATAGAAAAATTAATGCATTTAATCATGCCCATGGCCGGTGCAAAAACTCCAGAATAAGGGATTTTCCTGCCATCAGGGCAATGCATTCAAAAACAGCTGGAAGTTGAACTTCCTGTTACTTGATAACTAGGCTCATAAAAATGGAGAAATTCTAACAATAATTGTAAAAATAATAATAAAAAGAAACCAAGAAAAAAGATTTTTCATTAGAATTTTGGCCTTTTTCCATGTTGGGATATATTAATTTCTCTCGTAATAGGTTTAGCATGTAAATGGATTTGAAAATGTTAGTGTACTTGGTCTTGGTGGACTATATCTGCTGCACACTCTACTGCTACAGAGAAAGTATGGACATGCTACTGCCAGTAGATATACAAAGACATGCTGCTGTGAGCATGTAAGAAATGTTGCTGCTGCATGAATAGGCATACATGAATCTCATAGCAGATCTAAACAGGTGGAGCTGGGGGAGGTAGAGGGTTTCAGAGTGCGTTGCAGGAACAGCATAGTCAGGGCCGTAGGCAGGGTTTTATAACCACCTAGGTCCCAAATCTAAGTTAGTTTTTTAAGTCGCAGCTGAATAACCACTTAAGTCTTATATTTCTCTCTCTTATTACAGGTTTTGCAGATCTGTCCTAAAGACATGCGTGCTGATATATGCGTGCACCTGAACCGGAAGGTTTTTAAGGAACATCCTGCTTTCCGTCTGGCTAGTGACGGCTGTTTGCGGGCCCTGGCCATGGAGTTCCAGACCATCCACTGCGCTCCAGGCGATCTTATCTACCATGCGGGCGAGAGCGTGGACAGCCTATGTTTTGTGGTGTCAGGGTCACTGGAGGTCATCCAAGACGACGAGGTGGTCGCCATTCTGGGTAAGAATATTGACTAGGTATGGATTCGATTATTTTCTTTGATATATTTTTAGCAAAGGTGCATTAATTATCTTTAGCGGTTTGCACATCATGACATCATCCCTCTGTCTTGGGTTTAGTTTCCCATGGGAAGATTATTTGCATCCACAGAGCTTCTATGTGATCGTATATCTCCACCACACTGTGCCATCCCTCTCCCTTTTGTTTCTTCCCACATCCTGTACCCTGTATCCTCTTTGATCAAGGTGTTCATCTCTTTCTCTATGTGTAAAACATTCAGGGAACATAATAAAATAAAATGAAGAGGAAAAAAGTTTAAACTGTGAGCATAATGCATGTTAAATAAAGCAAAATATGGCCTAAGCTGATGATAAAAAAAATAACATTAAAAAGATATTTGAATATGTTTTTAAGTATGTTTTTAAGATCCTCTCTAAGTATCAGTTCATCCTTTTCTGGCAGTAATTGAGTTGGAAGCATTCCAGCTTTCTTGCTGTAGACTTCTTATGTCTTCTGTTAAAAAAACATTTGATCTGCCACACAATGAACTGTGTGGATTTATTGCACTATAATCTTTAAATGCCTGTGTTTTCAAATGATTACTTATACCTATAAACCTACCTATAAACACTGTAATATCTTCTCTCGTTAGCTCCATATTATTTCATTCAATCAAATGACAAAAAACAAATAGAAATTGAGTAGTCATGATACCACATATACTAATATTGATATTATATATATATATATATATATATATATATATATATATATACACACACAAACTTTCTTTCTCAATTTTTAATTATTATTCCAGTAATTTGTCAAGTAAACAGTCAGTAATAAATTTAGGTTTTGTGGTAAATTTAGGTACGAAGGTGTGTGGTTTTCTCTTTTTCTTCTCAAAATTATTGTTTAATTAATATTAATGACATAATAGTATCTGAATGTATTTATACTATGAGACCCAATGCATAGATCTGATATTTTGATACAAAATACGATTTTTTAGGTCATGCTGGCTGATACTGCAGAAATACTGGTATCATTTCATAATTTTCCTTAGTTTAGTATCGACTCAACATCCTTAAAATGTAACGTCTGTCATTTCCAACATCTGTCTGTCTCCCAACACAAAATTAGGCTACTTCGCCTCATGAAGCCACAGAGCTGAGAATCTAATGGCCATTTATTTCTCTGTTGACAAACTAACGATGCGTTGCTAAATTTGGCTCTCTGCCGCAGCTGTTAAACTGATTTAGGATCAGTCTGGAAGGCCACAAATGTCCTCTTTTGCTTCTAAAATTTATACAAACACACAATGTAGACAGAATAAAAAGGATTATCGATCTGACCACTTGTATCTCTCAAGTGGGCGGATTGAACGAAACTGTGGGTCAGAGGTCAGTATGCGTGTGTCTGAATTCTCATTAGGCTGGTGTGTGTTACACTGTGACCTCTGGAGCTATAAATGATACTGCTGGTTTATTACAAACACATTAGAAACTCTCTCTTTCCATTCACTCTTACTTAAAATTACAAAGAAAGAGAGCACAGTGACAGCTCAAAACTTCCCCCTAAGTCCAAAACAATCATTCATTAAAGCTATGCTGCAACACTATGATTCATTACAAACATCTTGCATTTTCTGATGTCATGCAGATAAATATATTAAAGGGACATTTCACCCAAAAAAGAAAATTCTGTCATGCCTTATTTATTTATTTACCCTTATGTCATTCCAAACCTGTATTTCTTCCTTTTGTGGAGCACAAAAGATGATTTAAGTCATTATACACAAACTCTTCCGACACACATATACTGCCATTTAAAAGTTTGGGATCAGTATGATTTTTTAAAGTTTTTGAAAGAAGTCTCTTATGCTCACCAAGACTGTGTTTATTTGATCAAAACAAAACTGTTTTTAAAATATATATATATTTACACATTTAAAAAATAACCTTTTTGTATTATAATATATTTAAAAATTTGATGTATTCCTGTGATGGCAAAGCTGAATTTTCAGCATCATTACTCCAGCCTTTTCTTTCTTCTTATTATCAATGTCGAAAACAGTTGTGCTGCCTAATCAGTTTTAACCGTGATACTTAAAAAAAAAAACTTTGATAAATAGAAAGTTCAAACAAACAGCATTTATAGTGAATATTTAATATATTAATTTAGTGTATCAAGATGCATCATAGATGTCAAACACCATTGATTCTTGATGTCTCGAAACCAAATGTGACACTCTAGATCTCTCTCTCTGCTAGCAGGAAGGAATCTGTATTCTAGAACATTTACTAAGACAACCGTAAATAATTTAACTGAGTGGACATTTTGGCTCTGTAACTCCAAAGATGTGAGCAGACAGAGATGGATGGACAAGACTTTTGTGCATTTGTTCATTTCAGTAATGGAATGAGGAAATATGTCTCATCATCATTTCTCCTCTGTCAGACATGCTCATGATATGTAGCACTATGGGTTGACCAATCATAATAAAAGTGTGTTTGCGTTTGCGAAAGAATGCTGCCATGCCAGGATATTGTTGTGAATGAGAATTTACCAGTGCTTATGACTGCTTAAATCTTCTGATCTGACGTGTTAGTGGTGTTTTACATAAGTTGAATTACACACCCAAAAAACCCCAGAAAACATGATCTGTCTACTGTAATCTGATCTAAGACAGAAGATAGAGGAAAGAAAAAACAGAAAGATCATTTGCAGTATTTTCTTTTTTTTTGCTGCAAAAAATGATTGATAGAAAATAAGAAATGAATTTAGCAGAAACAACAAAAAAAAATCAAGATAATTATTGAAAACAAGTCATAATACACTACCGTTCAAAGGTTTGTGTTTGATTTTTTAAAGTTTTTGAAAGAGGTTTCTTATGCAACATGTAGGCTACATTTATTGGATTAAAATACAGTAAAAAATATTGTAAAATAACTGTTTTCTATAACATGTAATTTATTTACGTGATTGCAAAATTTTCAGCATCATTACTCCAGTCTTCAGTGTCAAGAGACACTGCTCAAGAAACATTTCTTATTATTATCAATGATGTTGACAGTTGCTCAATATTTTTGTGGAACTGATAGCCTACATTAGTTAAAAAAACTGAAAATCTTTTTTTAACATTATGAATGTATTTACTGGCAATCAACCCTCCTCATCAAAAAACACCTTACACTGAACATTTGAATGCTAGTGTCCAATATACAATTTGGCTTATTTAGGACAACAAAACAAATATACTGATTAAAAATATCTTTTTTTTTTGCTGTTCAGTTTAAATAAAGAAGTCCATCTAATATATTACTTGGAATAAACATACAGTATCAATCTGCCAGTTATTTAGACAGCCACAGTCCTCTATAAATGTACCAATCAGGGCTGTGTTTCCCAAAAGCATCGTAAGCCTCAGTATAGAACCATTGCCGCCAATGGTCTCTAACATCAACGAGAAACACAGGCCAGGGCTGTTTGTGAAAGTGTCTGTGTATCTCCGCAGGTAAAGGTGATGTGTTTGGGGACGTGTTCTGGAAGGAGGTGACGCTAGCTCAGGCGTGCGCTAATGTGAGAGCGCTAACATACTGTGACCTGCACGTGATCAAACGGGACGCGCTTCAGAAAGTCCTAGAGTTCTACACCGCCTTCTCCAACCACTTCTCACGAAATCTCCTGCTTACGTACAACCTGCGCAAACGGGTGAGTGAATGCTGTCTGCCATTCTCTTTCCCTCTCAGTACTTTTTCAATTTCCACTGGCCCATGTCAGACCACATATATAAGCAGAATTTCTCGAGACCCACATTACAGCTTACTGCATTCAAACTTCACTGCACAGCTGGAAGTAGATTGTAGCACGCAGAACTCATGGGAAAATATAAATACAGCTCTCTAAAGCTATCTAGATAATCACTTACTACAGTGACAGACACTTTCTATTTAGTAAATCAGAGTAAATCCAGATGATTTAAGCAGTTTATAGCTACACTATCTATTCTGTGTAGGTGAATCACCATATGGATGTAAATGTAACCCCCCTCCTCGAGTAAATTATAAAAGTTCCTACATTTTTTATGGACATTTATGGGTGTCACAATAAAGAGCTAAAAAAAATTATATTAATATTGACTTAATACTACAGTAAGGCCACTGCAACAGAGCGGCGGCAGATGGTAGTGCAGGAGGTACGCCTTCAGGAGGAGGCTGCAAGGTGGGCCGAGGCAGTCTCTCTTGCCAAACAGGGACAGTGGACTCGATGGGACAGTGTGGAGAAGAGGAAGAGTAGCTGGAAGGATCTGTGGGCCATGGAAGCGAGGCGGTTGAGCTTTTCCATCAGAGCAACGTATGACGTCCTTCCAACACCAGTTAATCTTCACCTTCATGAAGAGGAAAGACCCCAGCTGGGCCCCGAAGTGAGAGGGCCAGGAGGTATGCGGTCAACAATGCTTGACTCAGGGAGGAGGACGCCCCTGCCATGCATAGTCCCACGGGATGTTGGCTATCAACAACAAGGCAACTCCTATGACTAATTGGGAATGGGACGCAAGCGTAGGATTGATCACCCTGTCGCTGGCCGCCTGTGGGGAGGGTGTATAGTGTGAAAGGCCGAAACACCCTAGGAACCAAAGGTACACTACTGACGATGCGCTCCCCAAATTTCACGATGCGCTCCCCAAATTTTATCAGGCTCACTGTTCATGAACTCTTGGAAGTGCTTGCACAAAGGATAGTAAAATCTCATCCTGTGTTCTTGGAATCTACACATACATTAATATCGTAAATAACCCAGTGCCAATAATTCATAATCCCCCCCCCCCCCCCCCCCCCCCACCCCACGATAATATTGTTTTTGATTGTGAATCCACAATAATTGTGTCATGAAAATCTGATATTGTGAAAGCCCTAATGAATGTATTAACCCAGAAATCACTTTGTCTATACGGAGATGCATCTTATGTAGCAGAAAGGCACAACACAAGCCTTCTGTATACAGTTGCGCAGCTGCTTTGCTTAATGCAGTCTGTTAAGAAAAGAGGTTTGTGTGTGCGTGTATGTTTACATGGAAGTGCCAATACAAACATGTGATAACGTGTGTGGGAGCTGTTAATACATTATTGCTCAATTGAAGAGCTGTGTTCCATTTATCTGACAGAAGATAGAAAGAGATCAACCAAATTCAACCAAAGAAAAAGACGGACGGAGACAGAAAAATAGAGAAATATTCTGATCAGAAACACAAACAACTCTAAACTGACTAGTTAAATGGCCAGAAATGACTGAGGAGGATTAAGGGATTAAAGGACACCTGGGGGCTGTTCCATAAATGAAGCTTAGAAAAGCGGGGATTAAACTCCAAAACCGGACTTGAATGAGCCTAACAAATAAGTTGGGGCTAAAGTGGTTCCATAAAAGGTAATTGAAGTTCACACAATCTCACTAATTTGATCCAGGTTTATCTAGTCTAGATAATTGCGTGTGCACGCGTTTCTGAAGCAGCCCTAGAGGTCGATCGTGGATCAAATCGATCCATCATCAAACAGCGTAGTTTTTGTGCTGTTTTATGCATTTGTGACATGTTTTTTTTTCCCCCTCAGTGCAAAAATTACATTTTACAGTTATATTCTCCATCTGTAAATGTTAGAAAGTCGTGCAAATGTATCCATTTTGCTGCTAATCTTCATATTGAACGAGCGCTGCTGGGCGCATGCGCGCCAAATAGGAGCGCAATAATTCTGATTAAAAAATATACATTTTGCTTGGAAAATTAAAATGCGATATTTTAGAACACTAGAAATATCTTCTAATTATAATAATTTCTCTTTAGGATGTTGGATAAGTTGCAGTGAACTTCTAGCTCATTACACTCATTTTATACTTCTAATAGGCCTAAATAAAAAAAATTGAACAAAAGTAGCCTAATTCAGGGAAGATTTTTTTTAAGAAACTAAATATATAAAGATACAAAATATAGTTTTGGGTATAGGACCTATGCTAATAAAGATATAGGCCTATACTTATTTAGAATGCTGAGAATTGCAGCTTTTAATGCAATGATTTTTTTTTGAGAAAGCAAGAATCCCCAGTTTTAAATGAGTGGTTAGATTTAGTTTCTAAAGTACATTATGGAGAGGATAACATTAAATTAAGAACAAATGTATACATTTTGAAAAGATATGTGCAACTCTAAAATCAAAGAATATTCCATAAAATAAAGGAATATATATTGGCCTACATTTACTACATTTTTATGTAACCTTCCCTTTTATTTCTAGTTATTTGTAATTTTATTTATCTACTTATTTAATATTGAATATTTGATATTTAAATAATATTACTTGAATAACTATTAGGAATTATGTGTCATTCATTATAAGAGTTTGATATATGTGAATGTTATATTTTTATTAATATTTTTTTATTTTTTTATTTATATGTATGTGTTGGTATTATCACAAAAGAAAAAAAAGTAGAAGGAAAAATAAGGAATATTTATTGGGGGAAAATAATGTCTTTAAAGGAACTGTCCATTTGTATAATTGTGTTAAATGTGTTTGAATTGAAAGACATAATAAAGTACATTATATATATATATATATATGAGACAGTGTAGAAAAAAGAATTCTCTGATAACCGAGGCATTCCTTAATTAAAATGTCTTTATTACAAAAATGACATGTCCTAAACGGACAACTTTAAAACGCCTTATATATGTGTCTATATTGTAGCCTTATTTAAGTTGATTTTCTGTATACTGTGTATTTATAAAGTCCAATAATGGTATTAGAGACTGTCAGTGGTAATATCATTGTGTTCTTGTCGGTCAGTGTTGAGGATCTGTGTAACAACTGAGGCTTAGCCTGACAGTTAGCCTGCCCTGGACCAGGCTAGTTTCCCAGCATAAGTTGCCAGGGTAACTGAGTTTGAACTTTTTTAAGTTTGATTTATGAAACCGAATCTACCAAAAATAAGCCTGACTAACCGAAATAAGCCTGGCTTATACTCTAATCTTGGTTTATGGAACAGCCCCCAGGTTTTTTCTAAACCCTGTTGTTCTTTTATTTCTATGGGCTTTAAAAGGATAGTTCACTTTGAAATTAATTTTTGATATGTTTTAGCTTACCTCCAGTGCATCCAAGATGTAGGTGTCTTTGTTTCCACAGTATCTTCAATTTTGATAATTTTACACATTGATGCCCTAAGACACGAAACGAGTGGTTTTTGTGAGAAAACGAACAGTATTTATATTGTTTTTACCTCTTGTAACCACAGCCATGCCCAAGTTATCTGAGGGCGCGGACGCTTCCGTGTGTGACGTGTACGCAGACTGGTGCATAGATAAACTAGATGTCGCCTTGGCGACGGCAGTTCATTGGAACGAAACCTTAGCCAAGGCGACATCTAGGGTATATATATCTATGCACCAGTCTGCGTACACGTCACACACGGAAGCGTCCGCGCCCTCAAATAACTTGGGCATGGCTGTGGTTACAAGAGGTAAAAACAATATAAATACTGTTCGTTTTCTCACAAAAACCACTCGTTTCGTGTCTTAGGGCATCAATGTGTACTTACATTTACGAGTCATTAAATAATGTTTAATTTTGACTGCTCTTTGAGGAGGACCCCCTTCACCTCCATTGTATGACTGACAGACAACAACGGTTTTACCTAAAATTATCAAAATTGAAGATACTGTGGAAACAAAGACACCTACATCTTGGATGCACTGGAGGTAAGCTAAAACATCAAAAATTAATTTCAAAGTGAACTATCCCTTTAATTGAAGAGGATAATATAGAAGTGACAGGAAATGATAGGCTAGGATTGGGAAAAATAAAATCAGGGGGTCGCCCGCATATACAAACCAGAAAACTCAAACCTGCCTGGCCACATCCCTGATTGTCCCCATTGTTTTGACTGTTTGGAGACAAACATTGAACTTTGTTACAATTTTATCACATCAAATCGTGTTCAAAATAACTGCTACACCCTATAAACCAGATGTAGCCGTTATCTTACCCATAAATTCCTTCCCGGTTCCAATTAAAGACAGTAAAATAAAAGACTGTCAGTATGATAAAATGGCCCTCAGTGTGTCTAAGTTTTGGATCTCTGCCTGAGTTTCTGTTTCTCAGTGGAACTGGGTCTGAGGAGGAGACTAATAATAGCTCAGAGAGCGTCTGCCTCTTTACTGGAACGGCTTAAGCCTTGTTTATACTCGACGCGTCCGCAAGTGCGCGCGGCTAAAATGACGTCATTGCGGTGTGGGCGGTCGTGCGCGTTGGGTGCGCAAGACCCCATTTCGCCTGGCGGTGTGCACGGCACTTTTTGTAACATCGCGCGCGGCGCCGCATCCGAAGATGAACGACTTCGAGCCGAATCAGGCCGAACTGGTGCGTCTGTACCAGCATGTTTATGATCCTTCTATACACAGAGACATTTGCATTGATGGGCGACCATAAAAGCCTCTCATTTTGTGAATAGGAACACATTTGCATTAAGCACCCAGTTTGCACTTGTCTAAAGTAACTGCTTACATTTATAAAATAAGCCTACAATAGCAGAAGTAAGCCCTGCTGATGAAATTAAGGTTTAAACACTCTTCAATAAGGCTTCAGTTGTTTAACGAGTTTGTACAAGAAAGTACAATACACCTACTGCATTTATTACTCTTTTAATATGAATCAGCTATTAATAAACTACTAATAAACATAGACAGTAAAAGAAATGGACAGAGCGATCTCATTGGAGCTCAGTTGAGACAGTTGAAGCCCACTTTTAGCGATTTTTGAGAACTTCCGTTCCTGACGCGCAGACTCAAACCGACTCAAACTAAGCTTGATGACGTGAGCAACCTGTCTGACAGACGTTACTCTTCTAGTAGCTGTGCGTGAAAACTGCCAACGTTAATCTTGCAGAGACGGGGAACTTGAGCAAAGAGTTATTTGGTGTGAGTGAGCAGGAGTAAGTATTCCGTTGCTTTTATGGACTCATTATCTACGGGCTTCTCCCTTGACGGGACGTCCCCCCGATCGCCTGCGAGCTTCTCCTCCTGTCTGTACGGTACTTTCTGTACAGCGCGACAGAGAGTCGAGTGGTTATGACGCAATCGTTAGCCTATTTTTACTAAAACTGTTTCTACGGGGCCATAATGTAACATAGAAGGTAATGGAGCCCTTTATACATTGTCGTGTTTCTTTAGAAATGAATAATGGACAAATGGAGTCTTTAAACGCCTCAGATGTAAAGTTATTCGCTGTCAAAGTGACGCAAAAATGAATGGGAGTCAATGGAAATGCTAACGCAAGTGAAGTTCTGCTACAACATGGCAGCACCCGGCCGGCTTCAACTTCCGGTCGATGGATTACCCCCTTGCTAATAAACGGCAAACTACTTCTTCACTGCTGATTCCTGGTGGTTTAGAGGAGAATTACTCCGAGTCGCCCCCTGTCGTTTCACAGAATAGCACAACGGCGAGCGCGTCAAGTATAAACGCCTCGTCCGTTTGGAGAGGTGCGCGCGCAGTCAGCGGAGACTCGCGCTCGTGCGGACGGCGTCGAGTATAAACAAGGCATTATGCTGTATAGTTATATTTATCCATATGGGTTAAATATATATCATATACTTCAGCAAACGCATTCATATTGGAGCTGGAGAACCAAATTCATCTGTTGCATAAATATATACTACTGTTAAGCATCTTTTAAACAATAATGGTACAGGTAAGAGCTTCAGTGATTATTAGTCTCTCTGTCGAGCTCTTCACGCCTACACTTGTTTGTAATGGACTTTTGTCAAAATTGCATCACTTGTTCGACAAATAGCTGGATCGTTGTCTTAGTGTAATATGGTTTTTCTAGCGCTTTAACGCTAACTGTTCTCTTAAACAATACATTGAAATATGAAAACACAAAATGTGGTTATATTAATGCCTCTCTGAAACCATTGCCAAATGGGAGCCTTTAATTAGCTCATGTCTCCATGAATTAGTCATGATGTTTACCGTTTGATTGTGACCCAGATAGGAAAAAAAACTTGTTATACATGGAAAAATATGTCACAGGACGACTACATGTTATATTTCTGGACACATTCTACAGTATATTCACCAATAGACTTATACAGTGGTCAGGTAGGCCATTTTGGCCTAGATACAACAGCAGCAGCGATTACACAGTACACATTGCAGTCTATTTGTGATTACGGGACTGTTTTCTTACTTTTAATGTATGCATAAGTCCTCATTCCTAACTAAACAACTCCCAAATGCAGTGTCAAGAGTGTTCAGACAATTCACTTCTTTCAAAGCCCTACAGAAATATTCTTAGGTTCAATTAAAACTCAAATTAAGCTCTATCAACAACATTTGTTCGAGGTTAAATACCACAAAAAACAGTACAAAAAACAGGGGCACAGTAGACTTTTTTTAACAAAGGCGTAAATCAATTTGACATATTCTGTCATAATCGACTTATATTCTACTACATACATACAGTATATTCAAATAACATACTATTCCAGAAAAACTTCCTTTAAGTATTCCTTTCAAATTTTACTTGAGTAAAAGTACAAAATATGACTAATTTTACTTATAATACCCATTTTATATGTAATATTTTGTTTAGGTGCATTAAATATAGTATTATAATTATCAAAAGTAAAAGTAGATCAATAGATCGTTTATTATTTTTGTGCAGTCATATATAACCTACTTAGCTGCAATCAGATCAGCCAAATTCCCCAATGAATCATTCAGTGCGAGCTATAAAACATTCACAAATATGAAAATCATTCGGAATGTAGTTAAGTAAAAGTTTCCTAAAATAACTGTACAAATTCTTGAAAATTGTACATTAACAAAGTTACTGTCCACCACTGTTTACTTAACTTGTATTGATCTGGAACATTCCTTTAAATTTTTACTTTGAGAAACATAAAAATTAGAAATCAGTATCATCACAAACAATGTTTGTACTAAAACATCTGCAGGTCTTAAATAAGGGTAAACGGAAAATACATTTTTGGAAACTGAATTTGTACACAACAGGCACATAGCACCACAGTTTTGGCATCTTTCTATGTAAAATCCGAACAAACACTCCCATGATGCTGAGACAGTACATACAGTACATCTGTCTTCTGTCACAGCTGCATAAATAAGTGCTTAAATGGCACATCCAATTTGTTTCTGCATGTTTGTGGTTGCCAAGGTAACCCTGTAAAACCCTCTTCATCTCGATGCTGCTGTCAAGAGTTATTTTAGCTTTGATTAAGGTTACGGTTTATGAAGCTGTAATGGGTAAAACAAATTCATGCACACTCAACTGTAAAGGCATTCACACCCTTCAACATGCATTAAAATACGTGTTTGCTACTGCAGTTGAATTGCTGTCAAAAGTCATGAGTGGTAAAATGTCAGATGAATATCACTGGTTTGACACTGCCATTTACTCAATATGTCCCTTCATGACCCTGCGATCCATGTGTGTGTGTTTGGCAGGTGTGAGTGAATCAGCCGTTGCTGAGGGATCAGATTCTGTGAGGTTGTGATGAGTGTGGTAAATCTGATCAGATCAGTGACATAAAACCAGTCAGTCAGCATGAAGCACACAGAAGCACAAGATACGCAGGGGTGAATTCACTTCACAGCAGGATTTCGGCACAAAAACCTTCAGCTTATTTACAAACCAAGAAACCATATCATTAACAAGCATCAGTCTTTTCATTCTGTTTTCCAAATAGAGTAATTTACCCTTTCTGAACATCATTTCAAAACACCAAGGCATATAAATATTAGTAACTGAAATATCTTCTAAGTGCTGATAAAAATAAACAGCCATTTGAGGTTAATATTACTTATAAGTCACTCCGTTTGAATGTGTATGGATTGTTCCGGTTTATTTCTCTGACTCAGACTTTGGTGCATATTTAGGAAGTGATTAATATCGGGATGTGAGGCAAGAATATGAGTATGTGATTAATGTTAGTCTGTTGTGAGTGTAATGATTTTTTAATGTTTTTGAAAGACGTCTCTTATTCTTACCAATGCTTAATTTATTCGATCAAAAATACAGTAAAAACAGTAATATTGTGAAATATTTTTATATATTTTAAAATGTAATTTATTCCTTTGATGGTAAAGCTGAATTTTCAGCAACCATTACTGCAGTCTTCAGAGTCACATGATCCTTCGGAAAATATTTTAATATGCTGAAACATTTCTAATCAATCATTATTATCAATGTTGAAAAGAGTTGTGCTGCTTAAAATGTATCAAGCTTTCCACACAAATATTAAGGATTTGATGAATTAGGTGAATAGAATGTTAAAAAGAACAGCACTTGTTTGAAAAATGAATCTTTTGTAACAATGTAATACTCTTTACTGTCACTTTAGATCAATTTAATCCTTGCTTAAATTAAAAAAACTAAAATCTCTAACCACAAACTTTTAAATGGTAGTATACAGGTGGAGAGATGTTACACAAAAGCATCTTAAAAATTAAATAAAACATTTATTACAAATCATACACTACAAAACACTCCCAGCATCGTTGCCACAAATATTATACACACTCGGCTCAATTAAAATAACCAGGATAATCATAAACATAAAATTCGGTTGTTTCTTCAAGACCACCAAACCAACAGCGAGACAAACGTGACCCCACAGAGAATATAAAGTATGCAAATAAGCATTCAAATGATGACCAATAGCGTGTTAATTAAAGCATAAATTAAACATGAAATTTTAACTTAGGTTTAGTGATAGGTAAAAGTACACAAGGATAGTGTGCAGTTGAGGTAGAGAAAGTAAGATGGGTGTGCGTATGCTTTTATTTCATAGTTTTACAGTGTTATGGGAATTTTTTTCTGCTTCGGTGTGCACACAGCCAGCTTTTAGTTTGAATTATGAAACAGTGGAGATGTGAGTGCTCCCTCTCGCCTACTGTCTCTTTCCGTCCCCTCCTTTTTACCGTTCCATCCCCAGACTAACACCTCCAACACCTCCGCATTTTGAAATCTTTGAGAGTTGCAGAATGAGTTTCCCCGTTTGATGATGATATATTTAGGGGGAGAAAAGCAAACGCAGAATACACAAGAGGGCCGTGTGTGCGCAGGAGTGCGAGGGACGCGCGGCAACAGAAGGATTCTAACAATACACCAGTAGGAATCTAGGTGCGAGCACATAATACCATCCTCCTCGTACACGCAGACATGCGCACCTTTGTGTAATGCTTCAGCTTTTGTTATGTAATCCCTCTCTGCATGTCTGTCCTTTCTCTGCCTCGTATATCCTTCAAGGGCGATGGTTTACAAAACACCAGAAACAATATCTGTCAGCCAAAGTGCTGACAGGCTCAGTATCCACTCTAGTAGTATTTTGTGGACTATTTTATGATTTAAAAGGAATATTTCAAATACAATTTATGCTATCAGAAAATAGGTTGGACTCTTCCTTCAGTTTGTAAAATTAAGTAAAATCATTTACAAGGGTGCATTTACAATGGAAGTCTATAGGACATTATGACCAGATGATTTGAAAGCACAAATATGAAGCTTGTCTGTTTGTTAAAGCATAGGCTATACAGTAAACATGTCAAAACTATATGAGATATAATTTTAATAAGTGGATATGACTAATTGTATGTACTGGTGCAATTTGTGAGGATGAAGTTTGCTACATATGCAGACTCTTATATTTTTTATGTTTATTTGAGCCCAAATTAATTTTGTTGTTTCTAAACAGGAAATATTTTGAAGAATGTTTCAACTATTTTTGTCTATACAGTGTGAAAGTCAATGTGGTTCAAATCAACACCGGTTGCATACATGGCTGTCATAACATTTTGTGTCCGTTAAAAAAGCAGATTGGTCTACTTTGAATCCGAAAAGTTAGACCGATTACCTCTTGATTAACTGCTAGTTGGCTAGTTCTTAAGACACAGTCTTAACATAGTGACTATGTTTATACAACTGGCCACTGGACTCCACTGACTTTCATTTCATGGACAAAAAAACCCAAAAAACCTTATTCTAGTGTGACAGATATGGTATGAATGTTTGTGCTAAAGCTGTCTACATGCGTATGTACTGATACTGTGCCTCAGAAATATAAATGATGGCTATAAGGGTGGATTTATTTCCGGATAGTGGAATGGCCTGTGTGTGTCTGTGTCCAGGATAGGAACGGCAGAATGGGAGGGCAGCGGTCTGGTCATTACTGTCCATCATCTCTGTAACGCAAAGAGAAGCAAGACCCTTGACGTCATTCAGAAATGCAATCTACTGAGGCTGTCTATTTGTCTGACTGATTTTTTCAGTTCTCTCATTGATTCAGCCTGGATTCTCAGAGGGAGCGGCAGAGGTATATTTCTCCACCTACTGCCAAACATTATTAGTTATTTAGAGTTCAATTACAAAAAAAAAATTACATTCAGCTGGAAAGTGGCAATATGACAAATCTGAGCATATTAAAGCCCAAATGAAACAATTTTATGTGAGACATAATGGGGAAATGCCTAATACGCTCTGTTTCTCCCACTAATACACATCGCTTAAGGATCATTTTGAGGTGCCTAAACTCAAGAATGGGAAAGAATGTGATTTTGTGATTGTGTGCATAGCCCCCATTTTTTACCATGGTCGATTTTGTTCCCACCACTTTATGAAATTGCTTGTGGCTACTGGCTAGATGTATCTAATAAAGGGGAACACTTTCCAATTGTTGTTTTCTGATGCTGGAATTTGTCATTTTTAATGTTTGACTGAGTTATTGTTTTGGAAAGTGACAGCAGCAATGTTCCCTCCCACACGCAGCACTCAGACATGCGCTCAACCTCCCTTTCGCCCGGCTTGCTATCCATTCTAATGAAATCACAAATCAAAATTAAACAAATGTGCCCCCATTCCTGCTATACGTCCACTGATGTACAGTACAGCTGTTATTTTAGCTTAATAAAACAAGTTATATCAGGGCAGGTTAAAATCTTATGGAAGCCTGTTTCCACGTCAGAGTTCAATAAATTAAAATAAAATAAATGTTACTGTGAGATAAAGGTTGAATTGTAATATATCATATTTATATAAAGCCACACTATGAGATATAAAGGCAAAATTGTGAAATCAAAAGCCTGTTTTCAATTCCAAGTTCAATGAAACAAAATAAATGTAATTGTGAGATAAAGGTTAAAATAAGAAAGACTGAATTGTATGATATAATTTATATAGAGTCAAACTGGAAGATATGAATTCAAATTTTATATATAAAGTGAAAACTGTGGGATATAAAGTCAAAATTCTGATATACAGTATATACAGTCAAATCGCTAGATATAAAATCAACGTTGGCAGATATAAAGTTGCTAAGTCACAGAGGACACATTTCTACCAGGTTTAAACGGCCATGTGTCTCACCTGACCACTTGTGATTAGATCACTTTAGACATGTTGATACAAGGTCCTATGTGTCATTTCTTGAAAGAGTGTGTGTGTTTGATATGTTTGGAAAGCAATAGTCTGTCTTTTGTCTCAGGAGAGGATGACTTGTAAATCCCCAAAGCTACATCTGAACTTTTCACAAACACCTTTTGACGGCCTGTTCACACACGTTTACACGGTCTTTGCAAAATCTTCACAGTATACTGTATGAGATTATAGTCGTCTTTTTTTAGCTGAAACGTCTCAGCTGAATTAAAATGAACTAACAATAAACACATGGTCAATCAAATAAAAAATAAATAATTCCAAAACAAGCAAGTGTCCACAGGCCATCATCTTCTACTACACACGAGAGGACTATAGAGCATGTATGTGTTGTTCTGTTCCCAGTAATTTCACAGACAGATTGGTGGTACAGATGCTTGGGCACTCTGTCCCACTTAATGAATATTCAGGACATAATGAATATTAACATATTGAAGATGGAGTCATACAAATGCATCGTCCAGCTGGCAATAGTGACAGGAACAAACTGTCTCAGTATGCAGAGGTGTGCACACACACACACTGCACACACACAGTGCACACACACAGTACACACACACACACACCTTTTAACAAGCTTTTTCAGCATTATAATTATTAAACCCTTCCACGAACTGTCTGGGCCAATCAAAACTGAATGCTAGTATAAGTGTGTATGCATATGAGAGAGAGAGAGATGGAAGAGGGAGAGAATAAAATTGCTACATCCAGACCCACACACTGAGATTTGAGCAGACACTCACATAGCAGAAGCTTGACTTTGGGAATCTGCTCAATAAAAGCCTTTAACTCTTAAATATACATGAGCTCCAATAAATAAGTTAGAACATCGTGCAAAATTCACAACACAGGGCGCAGGGTCTCCAGGACAGCGAGTGTAATCTCACTATACAGGAGACACCTGGAATGGTTGTAATTTTCCTGCTGAAGTCTATATATTGCATAATCTTGCAGAGCTAGACTAATGACTATCAGCACAAAGAGTTCACATGGCAGCTTATCCTGGATAGAACTTCCTATTTAAACTAAAAGAGGCTATCTGCACAATGTACATAAAGTGACTGACCACATGTTGTTTTAATGTTATGGTAAAGGGATAGTCCACCTTTACTTTGTTTATGGACAAAAACAGTTGAGAAAGGGGTCAGTTTGATAAAAAAAAAAAGTGACAGTTACATTACATTTGCATATTTTGTTAAATAATATAGTTTTCATTTTTTAGAACTATACTACTTAATCCTCTTCGTCACTCGTGAGACATAAGGCCGCATTAGAACTATATTAGATATTCTAAAAATTACGTTTCATATTTTAGAACCATATTATGCTAAAGCATTTCTGAAGCTCAAACAGTAGAATATAGCACTAGCAATGCCAAGACCATGGGTTTGATCCCCAGGGACTGCATGAACTATAGTATATCATTTATATATAATATAATATTTATATAATTTGCATTATGCATGTTTAATGGTTGCCCGATCACATATGTATGTTTAACTATGTCTTTTCAGCTTGTGTTCAGAAAGATCAGTGACGTGAAGCGTGAGGAAGAGGAGAGGCAGAGGAGGAAGAACGAGGCCCCGCTGAATCTCCCTCCCGATCATCCTGTCCGCCGCCTGTTCCAGCGTTTCCGCCAGCAGAAGGAAGCCCGTCTTGCCGTTGGGCAGCCCAATCCCGATGACCCTGATCTTGAGAAGGGCCAAATCCACAACAAAGTCATCAGCCAAGATGTGGTCGCCACCACAAGCATCGTCACAGTAACGGAAAGCCCAGCCACGCCCATCCCATCCCACCCAAACAAAAAGCACACCCTGGGTGCGTTCGACCAGGCCAAGCTCAGTGCCCCTGTCCCAAACATCCCTCGGACATCAGAGCCACGCGCACGAGGGTGGGCCAGGTTTAGGGAGAGCATTGCAAAGCCAGAGAGCTGGGGGAACGTTCCCAAAGCGGAATCAATGGAGACTCTCCCAGAGCGGAGCAGCTCCGCAAAGACTTCAGAGTCCAGTGGACTGAAGAAGACCGACTCCTGCGACAGCGGCATCACCAAAAGCGACCTACGGCTGGACGAGGGTGGCGCACGCACCCCTGTAGACCGAAGCCCGGTCCTACTCGACGGAAAAACTCCCCCGATTCCACCTATCCCCCCTATTCCCGAACACACGCTGCACGCCTCACTCCTGGAACTCCGTACTGAACTTAAAGAGGAGCTGTCGGCGCTCGGTAACCGAATGGTTGCCTTGGAGACACAGGTTGCTGAGGTATTGAGGTTGCTAAGGAGCAGAAAGTCTCCGACCTCTCCCATGTCGCTCTTCCAGATCTCACGACCGACATCACCAGACACAGACAAGGAGGACATATTCCCTTGAAGAAAAAGAGAGAGGTAAGCTTCTTTCTTCTTGAAAGGGAAATGATTCAGAGACTTTCTCTGAGAAACGATAAAAAAAAAGAAAATGGAACTACTTCTGACATCTGTGCTAGCAAAAAGCATGACAGACACTCTGAGAGTGAGTGTGTGTGTGTGTGTGTGTGTGTGAGAGAGAGCGAGAATGAGTGAGGGAAAGGATGAAATAAGACACTGGTTAGGAGAAGAGGATGTCTCATCCCAAGGCAGAGCATCTGTGATACCAAAGTGATGGTGTGTTAGTTGTCACACAGACACCCTGTGTCGAACTGCTCCCTGTTTTAGTCCTGCGAGCTCTTGCCGCAGGGCCCACTCTGACTGATGGTTGTCATGGCAATGCACGGTCCCCAACTGCAAGTGCGGGCCCTTCAAGATCCGCTCATGTAGCAAGTCTTCCCCTCTCTCTTTCGAGGTCTCACACACACACACACTGCTGTTCATGCTCTGCAGTCTTTCTGGTATAGAGATCCATTCTGCACCGTCCTGTTGGGTAACTCACCGCCGGACACGAGCCTTTATCAGGAATCACAGAGCTAAGCATCTTTCCCAAATATGTGGCGGTGTGGATTTGAGCTGCTAGCCGAAAGTTTGAAGAAGCAGAGCGCATCCAAGGAACCATGGAAACCCCAGACAAACGTGTTTGTACAACGACAAATCAACTACTATCCCAAGAGTTGTAAATGTTACTGGAGAAACTAATGAGCTCTTCAGGGGTTTTGAAGTGTAACAGCTGTTAAGATCCTTTCCATGACTTGCGTCACTGCACATCTCAACAAACTATAAAATAAAAGCTGACAACAGTGGTTTAATACATGTTTAGGGATGCACAATATATCGGTACCATATTGGTCATAGGTTAATATTACAGATTTATTGGATAAATATCAGCCAATATTGGATATTTAATTGTACAGTACATGTACACTTCCCATATTTTGTTTACATTTCATTTGCCATCATCTAATGCTCACTTGAAGTTAGTCTTTAACTAACTTAATTTAACAAGACTGTTGTAATCTGTAGCAAATACTGAAATTAATATAATAATAATAATAAGCCATTTTCATTAAGTACATTATAATGGTGTGATGCCTAAATTCACTTTTAGCATTAAAATTATTTTATTTTTTAATGTTTTATTTTTTATTAATTTAGACAAAAAATATAGAAAATGTAATATTCGCCATTTTCAGTTATCATTTATAACATAAATCACTCAAAAAAGAAAATTCTGTCATTAATTACCCTCATTAATAACCCTACCCTCATTGATTAACCCATAAAACTTTCGTTCATCTTTGGAAGACAAATTATATTTTTAATACAATTTGAGGGCTTTCTTTCCCTCCATTGACAGCCACAACTTTCAATCCCCAGAAAGTAATATAATTAAAGCTGCAGTCCGTAGCTTTTTTGGGGTTAAAAAATATCCAAAATACATATTTGAGAAAATACATAACCAGCCAGTGTTCAAAACTCTCTGCTTGCCTTAGCTCGATTCAAAGTGGTGAGCTTGTAATAATGTGTTTAATTCCAGTGGTACTGGTGGATTTCCGCGGGAGATTCGAGCATGTCTTTGCGTCATTACGTCACATCTGTCCACATAAAGAAGGAGTCTCGGCTAGTATAAGCTATATTGCGTGTGAGGATGTTGGAGGTGGAGATTTATAGCCTTTTCTCACAGCACTTGATATAATTAAACTTATTAATTTGATGGTGGATCCAGAAAGTTTAAACGAAAATCACCAGTGACAACAGATTCACCCGCTGTAAAATGCAAAAGACTTCGTTCGGACTTCGGAGTGGCTACAGAAAAAAAGAGACAGCAACTGGACCCATGCGAAAACAAGGATATCGGAAGGACATTACATGTAGTCTCGCAATGCTTACGTTGTTAACATTAACAATTTGAGAACAAAGTATAATTTGCACGGTTTTGCGTGATAAGCGATTTTTGGATTTAATCAGCGCGATTTACTGCAATGTCAGAACCAGAACAAAAGTGGATGTTTCTTACTTGTTCAGATTACATTTTCCGGTGAAAATTCTTATGTTGGTCATACTTTCAAAAAGAATAATCTGTGATTCTGAATGCCAGTATCCACACCGGCGCGGTGACTGACAGCCTCACAGTCTCCTCAAACATTGTGTTCATCCGCGCTGTGCCGTGTCGAAGTACAACCAGAGAATGTCTAATTGAAGAGAATTGCCACTGTCTGGTTACTTCCGGTTACTGGACTGGCTGCAGTAACACGTCTCTTTCCATGCGGGGGCGCTCGCAGGCGAGTGCAGAATGAATGGGAGTCTATGGGGTTTCACCCCCAGAAATCCACTTTTCTCAGGATGTAATTTTTTGTCAAGTAATTTGAAAGTTGCACTCAAAAGGGAGGGCTAAGATAATACACTCAGCTGAAAATTGTATTTTTAAGATCACTTATCTGTTCTAAAAATCCATTCAAAAATGTGATGACGTCACATAATAGCAGAATGCTAGCGTGTTCCGGCTAACAACGGCCTAACCTGTAAGAAATCGAAAGGACATAAGTACTCGTTCATTCGACTTTTGGCCTATAATCTATATTGAACTTGCGGAATCAACAATAAAATATATGTTGATTCAACGACAAGCAGGAGAAAGAGATAGATTTAGCCGTTTAGCTCCATAGACTCACATTCATTCTGCACTCGCCCGCGATCACCTCCAGTGGAATTCTAATGGAACTGCAACCAAGATGATACACAATGGGGCTAATAGGAGGGGGCCAAGGCTCTCCGTTAGATGGGCTCTGGTACAACTCACGTAAAGTTGATAATTCGATTTCGAACAGAGATGGCGACAAAGAGGAAAAACTGCGGACTGCGGCTTTAAAGTAATCCACGTGACTCAACATTCTCAACATCACTTTGTGGTTCCGGGAATTGTTGTGTGATGGAGTTTAACTTGCTGGATAATTGAATGGGGACTCGATGAGGCCAGTACACCAGTGGTTTAACTAAAATGTTATGAACTTGGTAACGCAAGTGCTTTGTTTGCACAAAAAAACCCCATAATTTACCACTTTATTGACAAAATATCTCCAACGTGCATTCACGAGAGCTTCACAATGCATGCGTGTTGTGTTGATGCAAAAGCACATCGGAGATTAATATTTTGTAAATAAAATGGCAAATCGTGTTTTTTTGGACAAAGCACTCGTGTCACTTCATAAAATTGAGGTTTAACCACTGGAGTCACATGGATTACTTTAATCATGTCTTTACTACCTTTATGGGGCTTGAAGGTGGTAGTTGCGTAGCTGTCAATGGAGGGACAGAAACCTCTCTCAGATTTCATTAAAAAGATCTTCATTTGTGTTCCGAAGATGAGCGAATGTCTTACGGGTTTGAAACGACATGAGAGTGAGTAAATGATGACAGACTTTTCATTTTTGGGTGAACTAACCCTTTAACTATCGACTTATAAATATCCATCAGAATATTAATATTGGTGCATCCCTATCAAATTTGTTGAAATTACACCAAAATTTCTTAAGCTGGTCCAGTTGGGGGGTGTTCACACTTGCCATGTTCGATTCGATTGGTCTGTTTGTGCGGTTCATTTGAACGTGTGAACACTGCCATCCGAACCCTTGTGCGCACCAAACAAGTGGACCGAAACCCTTAAAAAGATGGATCTCGGTCCGCTTCCAAACAAACTCTGGTGCGGTTCGAATGATACATGAACGCAACACGAACCAAATACATGTAAACAAACCAAAAAAAGACCATAAAAAAGGACATAATGCTCATGCATATCGTTTTTTTCTCGCCATAGTCGCGATGTTGCCCATCATAGTTCAGTACAGGCATTAGAACCACGTCTCCATGCAGCAAATCTTTGTTTGTGTGTGTAACGGAGGGATTCCCGCCACTGTTTTGACTCCTTTACACTTTTTATAAGCTCTTCACGAGTTCTCAGCTGGTCAAAATACCATCACATGCAGGCTACGCACACACAACGAGCGCATTTATCCCAGCACACAGCACTGTTTTATATGCTCAGTAAGGTTCGTCTCAAAATAGGAAATACATCATAGAAGCAGACCAATCAGGTTGTGAACATATCCCTTTTGGTTCAGTGATAAAAATTAAAAAATCTGAATGCTAATCGGACCAGGACTAAATGTTTTTTTTTTTTTGTCTGGACCACACGAACCAAACTACAAGTGTGAACACCCTAAATGTGAGGAAACAACCTTTTTTTTTACTGAAAAGCAGGATTTTCATTTTGATATTACACAAGTGGTCCTTCTCCTCCCCTTTATGCTGTCAATGGATATTCCTTTGACATGGTGTGAAATTGTTCAAGTTTGAGCGTTGTTATACAGCATGTGGCCTTCCCACATTGTTGTTCAGAGGTAATGCTGTAGCATGATGTTTAATGCAGTTGTTGATGCAACTCATGTGAAAGGATCTTCACGTTTTTTGGTCTACAATAGGCATATTCAAGCAAGTTCATTAATGACTTGCTGGATTGCAGTGGCCAAGTTTTATAAAATAACACTGAAAGAACTAGTGAAACAAAAGAATGTATGTGGTTTCTTTATCAATGATTGGGTCTTCCAGAAAGCACACAAACATTTTATACCACGGGCGCACCATTATTAATCCGATCTGTTGTGCATTGTAGCTTTGTTATCCAAAATGAAATGATGGATGTAATCTATACATATGATTTCTGTCACAACACCACAGTCACATATCAAAACACAGTTACAATGACCTTTCAGCATTACAAAAAACATCAAAACAAAGAATCTCAGGAACGAAGAGGGGTGATGGTCTGAGAGCTCATTCTGACCCCCTTCCTGGATGTTTTTACATATTCAATACTGAAGATGTGGCATTATCTTCACACCAGCCCTGTTTAGCTTTTCATTGGTCAGCAGGGGAGACTGGGGCTGCTTGTCAAAAGCCTTTTTTTGTAGCCAAGACCTTAAAGTATGTGTCTATAGAGAAATTGCCTTGTAAAAAATAAAACAAACTTGGGAAATATTCACTATAGTTGTGACAGCTAGTCCCAGTCTCCCCTATTATTATATTAAATAAAGCTACTAATGCAAGTTAGGAGTTAATCTGTTAATCACATGGCTAAGATATAAATAGCTGTTTATTTTGCTCTCTTTTCCAGCGTCCCTCTCCCATATCAACTCCTTCTTAATTTCCATAACGAGGTCCGGGGGGAACACAGAGATCGAGTCTCGTGTATTAGCCTCTCTATTCAGAGCAACACCACCAAACCTGATTATCTTTATCTCTGTCACAGAATATATGAACTTGTATATATTCTAAGATGATGCTTAATCTTTCAGGTTTTCTCATTTGTATCTTAGAAAGAGAGTGCCTGACCATACAAACTCTGATAAATGCGTTGTGTGTGTGGAGAATTGTGGTAATGAACATACTGTGTGCGTCAGATGAGTGGTTAAGGGACATGTTAGCATGCTGTGAGATGTTCTCAGGTTAGAGAGCTCATTATCAGGTCCACAGGAGATGTGTTGAGGTCAGTATATCACCTCATTGCTTCTCCACTACCTGAGAGCAGAGAGAAAGAAACACTACTCAGAACTCAGAAGAATGACATAAAACCAAAAAGCTACCATGGTCATAACAAACATCACATCAGAAATATTTTGTTAGGGAAAGAAAGACAAGAAGCTCCACACGTCATGTTTTTCCTACATGAAGATTTATTTCTGTTACAACAAAGGTACATTTTGTACAGTCTGAAAATTTTGTATGGCAAAGAAAAAAAATCCTAGTTTCTTTAAAAAAAATATATATATTTTGCCCTTAAGAGGTGATTCTCTCATTCTGTCAGCAAGACACCAGAGGAACAGTATTAAATGGCACAATTCCCATTAAGGTTATTTTATGCTTCAGAGCTTGTTTTACAATAATGATATCTTAATTAGCTTTAACGTTATGGGTCATTTGCTTACACTCCAAATACTGAGCAGAAATTGGAAAAGGTTTAGCATTTGTATCTGGCAACCCAGAACTGATTTTAAATAAGACATATGAATGTTACAATATTAATAACAATACTGACATGCAAATCCATGTAAACTGGAATGTAAAGCATCAGCCTGTGCTGATTCTGAAGCAATAATCATTGCTGCTGTATTTCACACGGATTATTCCTGCCACGCTTCTCCAGCTCAGATACAACATTTAACCTGAACCACATGATGTAATCAACATAATAAGAAACAAACGCAGCCCTGATGTCACTGCATGCCTCTGCAGCACAGCAATAAGAGTTTTAACATTCAGAGAATGCACTTATTCTCTGTTAGAGAGAATGAGATTGAGGAGGATTGTACGGAGTTAATTTGTTTAGGCAGACATGCAAAGCCCTTAGATACTAGCATGGTTTACTTACAGAGATTCGTTACCATCTGATCGTGACTGATTTGCTCAAATACGACAACAGCATGGCTTGATTTGCACTTAAAATAAGGTTAAGACATGCATGGTAAATACAAAGGAAAATTGGAATAAATTACCATTAAAAAGAAGTACTCCTCTACTGCAGGAGTATTTAATCTCTGGCCTCTTACCCCATAGAGCTAATGGATTCGGTCTTGTAGTAGACCTGTCTGACTCTTGGTGAGTGAGTGAGTCCAAATTTGCATTTAGTAGGGGATATGGATCCTCACAGATCTCAGACTCGCATTAGGCAGTTTGAATAGTTTTTTCAGACTTGAGAACCAAAGTATCGCATCTCAACAAAACAGGCCACTACATCATAAGAGACCAGTCCATGATAAAGAAACTTTTCTATGGTCGGGTTTCTTTGACAGTAAGTATCCTATTTATCCCAAAATCAAAAAGAAAAAAGAAGAAATCACATTTTACATAAAGTAAATCAGGTACATTTTTAGGACTGTTTTATCATATTAAATTAAATATAATAATAATAATTGATTAAATATTACAATTCATTTGACATATTAATATTGAACCTAAATTACACAATTTAGTATAAAGAATACCACCATAAGTATTTTCTCTTGCATTACAGTACTGAGAACTGAGCATGAAATGATGAATTTAATGTAAAACTATAAAAACATAAACATTAAAATCTTAATGCATGTATTTATTTATGCAAAATATAATTTCTTATTTTTTCCTTTTGAATTTGGGGTGAAATATGAACTGAACATGTTTTTGACCGATTTTGTGAGAATCAACCAAACACGCAATTGTACACACAGCATATTAGTTTGTGTGTTGCTGCATGTACGTATATATGTTTGACTAGAAACTTGACGTGTACGGTACAATATTTTGGGGAACAATGAGTATTTTTATAGAGTCCTTAACACTGATACTGAAGTCCAAACGGAGTTGTGCAGGGTTTGTAAGGACAAATATGTCTGTACGCTCACAAAGGTCCTTCTAAGGGTCATTCTTTAAAAACAGCCCAAATTAAGAACTTAACACTTTCAGATGTATTCAGCAGACAGCATGGCCATTATACACTGACTGAAACATCCTCACTGAAATCATTTCTTCACATGGACATTACTACTACTGTAAAGCACAAAGACAACATTTGTAAAATTGCTGTAAAATATTATTTATGACAATAAAATATTTTATATACGTATTTTTGCCCATACTCTCTTTACTTGATTGCTGTCAACTGAAGTATTTCTCTTTCTTTTAGAACATAAAGCTACTTTTGAAAACACATCAACTTTGAAGTCAGCATGAAATCAATGTGAATGTGAATGGTTTACTTATTCAAAGGAAATCAAATTGTCCATAATAACTATTAGAAACAGGTTATGTGATAATGTTCACCAATAGCCAAATAGCTATTTAGCCATTGTTTTAGCGAAACTTCAGGTCTAGCTCCATTATGGTATGTATCGCCCACTTTTCATCATCCAATCCTATTCCCAATGAATAAAATTAAATCCATAATATTTAAAATCTCATTAAATATTGTTTCAATAACCAAAAAAATACCACATTGTGAAAAAATGGCCAATTCATGCTGACTTTAAGCAGAGGGAAATACTGAGTTTTTTAACTGTGCAATTACATATACTCTGATGAGTGTGTCATTTTACATAATTAATCAACATGCATTTACTGTGCTGAAAAGCACACACACATACAGTGCTGGTCAGAACTATTTCCCCCCTTGGTAAATATGATCAAAGATGGCTGTAAAAAATAAATCTGCATTGTTAATACTTTTGATATTTTATTTTAAAAATTTGCAAAAATCTAACCTTTCATTGAAGTAAAAGAATTGAAAGTGGGGCGGAAATCACATTATGAAATAAATGTTTTTCTCCAAAACACGTTGGGAACAATTACGGTATTTGCCCCCTTTTATTAAATATGTTTTGCAACCTCCTTTTTCCAAGATAACAGCTCTGAGTCTTCTCCTATAAGGCCTGATGAGTTTGGAGAACACCTGACAAGAGATCAGAGACCATTGCTCCGTACAGAATCTCTCCAGATCCTTCAGATTCCCAGATCCATGTTGGCACTTCAGTTCAGCCCACTCATTTTCTATTCATGTATCTGAACAAGATGTCCAGGACCTCTGGCAGAAATCCCTGTGCACGAAACCCATCTTAAGTGTGCTGCCAAAAAAGCACTTTTTTTTTGTTTCATCTGACCATAGAACCCGTCCCGTTTGAAGTTCCAGTAGTGTCAGTTACTTTTCAAATGTTCTATGGACAGATGAAAAAAAAAAAAAAAGCTTTTTGGTAGCAAACACTTAATATGGGATTGGTTCATACAGGGATAAAAAAGTACCCCATGTGTGAAATTAAATGCTCTGCTGTATCTTTAATACCGTGGGCCTAATTTTCTACCAGAGTTCCTGGACATCTTGTTCAGATACATGGCATCATGGATTCGATCAAATACCAACAGATAAAAAAAAAAAAAAAACCTGACAACCTCTGCTAGAAATCTTATAATGGGCCATGTTTGGATCTTCCAACAGGACAGTGATCCAAAAACAAACATCAAAATCAAAACAAAAATGGGCCACTGAGCACAAAACCAAGCATCTGCAATGGCCATCCCAGTCCCTGACCTGAACCCTATAGAAAATGAGTGGGCTGAACTGAATTGCCAACATGGATCTGGGAATCTGAAGGATCTGGAGAGATTCTGTACGGAGCAATGGTCTCTGATCTCTTGTCAGGTGTTCTCCAAACTCATCAGGCCTTATAGGAGAAGACTCAGAGCTGTTATCTTGGAAAAAGGAGGTTGCAAAAAATATTTAATAAAAGGGGGCAAATAATTGTTCCCAATGTGTTTTGGAGAAAAACATTTATTTCATAATGTGATTTCCCCCCACTTTCAATTATTTTACTTCAATAAAAGGTTAGATTTTTGCTTTTTTATTTTATTTTATAAAATATCAAAAGGATAAACAATGCAGATTTATTTTTTACAGCCACCTTTGATCATATTTAGGGGGGCAAGTAATTCTGACCAGCACTGTATGCACATTAAGGACCTATGTAATGTGTGGTGTCAGTAAGCAATTTCAGCGTGACTCACAGAAAGGGCAGGTCACACATGACCTCTGCCATACCATCTACTAAAATAACATCATATAACCGAGAAATAGACAGGGATTGCAATCATAGCAAAATCGATTAAAAAAAACTACTGAGTACACCTTTATTTCCTTTTAATAATATATACTATAATAATTATTATTTACATTTATATATTTTTGGTTGTATTTTTTGCTTATTTGTTAACTTGCAGTATTATTTTGTATTGCAAAATTTCTCTTTGCTTTTATGCTGCGGTGGCAATATGGAAATTTTTTAAGCATATGGTAATACATAATGCCAATAAAGCACACTAAAATCTAACTTGAGAGAAAGATTTAGTGAAGAGATTATGAAAGATTAATCTGATGCTGATAAAGGTACACTGCAGAGATAAAGCTCTTTAAAGTGTAATCCCTCCTAACACTGAAACACACACGCACGTCTTACCTCTATCTAATAAAGGAGAAACTCCAGGCTAGTAGATCACTGATCTAATTAACTACACAGAGCAGCTTGAGCTGTTAGTAAGAGGATTGAAGTATAGATACACAAGGAGAAAGAGAGAATGAATGAGACTAGACCGAGAGATCAGGACAAGAAAGATCAGAGGGACAAAATGAACCTGAGGATGGAAACATACACAGATGGACGGACAGGAAGAGAGCGAGAGCAATGGTCAGGCTGTATCCTGGCCGATGATCAGAGACATGTCACCATCAGTGTTCAGACAAACTCATAAATAAACCAGGATTAACCATCAAACACACACCTGGAGCATTCACACCATTTCATTTTCTCTCACACACACACACACACACACACAGTGTTCGAATACAGCATAGCTAAACAACCATATAATATTGGAGGAGTTGAAAAGAATCTTATAGTTGTCCACATTGTGACTGGTCGAAACTATTGTAAAACTTTAAATACCATTGTGTTTTCTGCCTTCCCATGATTCCACCCTGAGCGGTGTTGTCATCTCATGTCCCACTCAATACCAACTTGAGCAAAGCAATAGAGAAAAGCAACCACTGGAACGGCCACAGAACACCAGCCTGTTGAAGAAATAGAGAAGAGAGAGTTTGAATGATACAAAACAAAGGTAAGCAGGAAGAATATTGTGGTTTGAATTTTAAAGCCTACAAACAAGATAATAAGCAGACACCAAACAGGAAGTGAGGCTGTATCTGGATTTGTCAATTCCCTGAGGATACCTGAACAGTTTTGGACAGACACATACAGGGCTCCAGAAAAAACAAAATCAGGAATGAAACATTTAGGACCTCATGTGTTAAACAATATCGAATAATATTTTTATCCCACAAATTAGAAGTGTTTTTTTTTTATTCTAGAATATAATTTTTATAGAACACATTAATTTACTCAAATCTGTGTTGTGAATATGTATCTTTAATTATTACATGTTGTCATACAAGCAACCAGTTAGTAAGTAGACAAATGTAAGTTTCACAAACCTAATCTGTCTACTTACTAACCAGTTCCCTGTTGGATATACCTGAAAAATGACTCATGATTCTTTAAGGGAGTCAGCAAACTCAGTAAGGGATCCGAACGATTCATTTATTGCACGAGTATGATTCCAATGGCTAATTCTCAAGCAAATTATTTGAATTATTCTTTTAATTTGATAAAAAAAAATGGTGCTATATCGAATTCTATGACTTATTGAATTCTGTGCCCGTTCTAGGCACTGTTGTCACGCTATAACACTAACCCCAACTTTATCCTTAAAGGTGCAGTATGTAATATTGACAGCTAGCGGTTGAAATGAGTACTGTAGTACAAATTCAAAATATTAGAGATAGTCGTTTCCCCCATCCCTCCTCCTTGATCCGTTGATTTATCGGTTGTAATATTCTTCTGGTGTTAGAGCTTTTTAGATGGATGACGAAGCTTTTAAGGTCGAGTACATTCTGAATTCTCTGAGCCAGTTTGTTTGCTGGCTTTCATGTCTGCAATACGCTGTGTTTTCTGCCAACTGGCAACCTAGGGTGTCGAAATACTATTGGGAAAATTGGCAGTGGGCGGGATCACGCAGACTAAAACAAAAACAGACATTCTGACCCAGAACGCACATTTCAAAGTAGAATAACTGGCTGTAGCATTGTTTTTCGGAGACACAAGTATGTGACCTTAGCATGTTTCCTAAATCTCTGTAAACATATTATGGTAATTTTATGCTTTAGTACAGTAAAAAAATAAAAAAATACAGCACCTTTAACCCTATCGTCACTACAGCGCCTACTACGGTCACAGAATTTGATAGGTCAAAAAATCCATTGTTACACCTGTTCATAAGAGTTAATGGTTCACGAATCTTGCCTTCGTCTTGCCATCTAAAAAGAAAGATGACATACTGTATGTATGAAGAGCACAAGTACTGCACCTGTGTTCAACTATTTCAAGTACTTAATTTATATTTAAATATAAACATATTTATCAGATTATTTCAGGTCTACACCACCCCTTTCAATTGAAATTTATTTTAAAATGAGCTCAGTTGGATCGAATTAAGTGTTTAAATGAAGGCTTCCCGGTCCGATTGAGCATATGGACGGAAACAAAGCATTAGTGACTGTCTAGATAGTTTTTTTGTCCATATTTGCAATCATTTTAAGTCGCACCTTGGAGCCCTGCAATTTCAAAATTTACACACACATGAAAGTCTGTATAGAATTGCTTATGTAGCAGCATTTACAAGAGGTTACTGCAGTATACAGGGATCATTTCCCCCACACAAACTCTGATTTATAACCTCACACAGATTAACAGGTATACAATATGAAATCTTATTAGACCACAGGGGTGTATTCACTCATCACATTTACATTCGCCCCCTGCAGTCAGTAAATGAACAACCGTCCATATTGGCATGGGTCACTTTCTAAAACCTTTACACTCACTATACCCAGTGGTAAAATAACCTTCCAAACTTCACCTGAACAGCAGAACCCATTATGATCTTCAAAAACGGCTGAAGAAACACCTTTTCCGGAAGCACTTCACTTAATGCACTTATATGTCTGCTCCTCTCTAGTACTTATGGTTATGTGTTATGGTATAGCAGTACTTGTGTTACATTCTCCCTCCCTTGGTTTGCTTGTGTTACTCCCATTTGTCATTTATAAAAGATGTATAAATGTATTGCAAGATGCAAATAAAATGTTAAATAATTTTTAAATTATTATATATTTTCAAATTATCATTGATATATATTTTATCATAGAATTTATTTCCAAATTATTATCAGTGACAGATATAGTGTACAATATATGTTATAGGCTATATATGAGGAGATGCTTATAATCATGGCTCCCCTCAACATGTCCACTAAGAGCTCGAAGCGGTTAAAACACACCAGACAGGAGTGTGTGTGTGTGTGTCTCTGGTGGGTTCATTAAAAGGACTTGCCTTGTCGCATCAGGGACAAGAACAGAAGGATGGAACAAAAAGTAAATAAGAGCAAATGAAAGAAGGGGGTTGTGGATTACATTTGGTTACACCTCATTGTCCTTCAGGTGCTAGAGTCACAGCCTTGGCCACTAAATGCATTTTGTCATGCCAACTACAAACACAAAACACTGCAATGAAGCAGAAAGGCTACAAAAAAGTTGGGATAGAAAATTAAGGAGGTGAGAGGTAGTGTGTGTTATGTCTAATTTTGTCTGTGTAAGAATACTATGGAAGCTCACAATTCTGACTTTTTCTCACATTTGCGAGTTTATGTCTTGCAATTCTGACTTTTTTCTCATAAAAAATCTTTAAGATATAAAGACGCAATTGCGTGTTATAAAGTCACAATTGGAAGTTCATATCTCACAATTCTGAGAAAAGTCGTCAGACTTGCGAATTATAAAATCAGAATAGCAAGATATAAACTTGCAATCACGAGTAAAAAGTCAGAATTGCGTGTTTATATCTTGCAATTTTGACTATTTCTTGCTATTTTGTTTAATAAAAGGGGGCCATTAATTGTGTCCAATGTGTATTAGAGAATTTTTTTATTTCATAATGAAACAAATTACCCCATTTTCAATTGTTTTTCTTCAATAGAAGGTTATATTTTTGTGATTTTCTTGAATAAAAGGTCAAAAGGATTAACAATGCAGATTTATTTTCACAGGCTTCTTTTTTCATATTTATCAAGGGTGCCAAAAATTCTGACACTGAAGGACTGAATTACTTCAAATGGTCAAAAAAGGTGCAAATAAGTTTAATTAATATAACAAATCAAATGTAAAGTAGTAGGATATGATTCTTATAATAAATGGTGAATTGAACTGAACGAAGTAATGAAAAACTTCAGGGTTCTGTGATTGTCTGTGCCCAGCAGGTCTCTCTCTGAGCTTTACTGTACCCCGCAGCTCCTCAAAACCTTTGGGTCAGAGTATGACTGACAGTTGCTGTAGGGGGTGGGTGGGATCAGCACGGCTACCTTTCAGAGATGTCAAGAATGAATGATACCATGGCGGCCGTTCTTAAGGCTCTGTGGGGTTTATGGTGGTGGCAAATAGATAAATAGAAGTTTCTAGAACTTCCAGACAGACATTCACCTGCCTTTAGCTTTCTAATCTTTGCCTCAAAGGCATCTTTACACAGAAAAGGCGGCACAGAAACCAAATCTGAAGCGGCATAAAATCACAAAAACACAGAATGTTTATAGAGACAGAGCGACACACGTTTGGGAAAACAATCCAACCATCTCCATTGACTTTGTATTGCGTGAAGCTGCCTTCTTGTTATTTCTGACTTCTAACAAAAAAACAAAACAAACAAAAAAAAACATCTAAAAGCTGCTTTGTGACAGGGTGTACAGCAAACAAGCTGAAAACCCCAAAACTAAGTTTTTATAAGCTGTCGACCCCCAAAAAACAAGCGTTTAAGGACAAAAAAAAGTGAAAAAGTGGATAAAGGCAATAAGACGTGAAGCATCAGCTGGAAGAATGGGTAAATTGTGGGATCCTGACACTCAGTATATGCACTAAAAGCACACTACGTGTGCAGCAAACATTGTCACTGGTAAGTCAAATATCCAAGTGGCTTTTTATACCTGGCCACTTCATGCGTTTTCTCAGATCGGATAGCTATCTGATTTATCAAAACGATTCCATTTACACGTCACATGGTCACATAAATGTGTTTTCGCAAAACGGATATAAACCCGATCTTAAATTCCCGCACTATATGCAGATTTAAAGGTACAATATGTAGGAATTTTTCGCCACAAGAGGGCGCAGTTACCAACAATAACAAAGGCGAAGCTTAATGACGCTATGAGGGAGAGTTGAACGATGGGAGAAGTCGTTTTCACCATCCAGAGAATTAATGAATCATGATCACGGATGAGGTAATTTATTTGTTTTTGTATTACCTGTACGTCTGATCGCAATAGTTTATGTCACCATAATGAATTAACTGCAAGGAACGCGAAATGTTATGGTATATTATCCTGTTACAGCTATTTGTCAAATGATTTGTTGGGTTAATGCTGTGCAGTTTTACGTGTTTATCGTTAATGCCATGTTGTTTTACGTGTTCAAACCAAAGTAAATTTGAACGAACATTTGCAAGTAATGACTAAAGGTTGTTTAACAACACATATCCGATTGTATTTAATTGCACTGCCACAATCTCGGTCAAAACACAAGTGATAAAAAGCATTACCAAAGTACAAAGAGCAATATAACTGAATTTTCATCAGCATAACGATCACTTGATAGTTTTTGAGGTGAATCAACATATGCATAATGATCTATCTGTCATGTCATATAGGCCTATGTATCTCGCATTGTTTATACGTGATATTATTGACAGTTGCATGTGTTGCAAGGAAACACAGATACAACCTTTTGTTTTATGTACATTTACTCACCTGTCTAATAAAGTACACTCACCTAAAGGATTATTAGGAACACCATACTAATACTGTGTTTGACCCCCTTTCGCCTTCAGAACTGCCTTCATTCTACGTGGCATTGATTCAACAAGGTGCTGAAAGCATTCTTTAAAAATATTGGCCCATATTCATAGGATAGCATCTTGCAGTTGATGGAGATTTGTGGGATGCACATCCAGGGCACGAAGCTCCCGTTCCACCACATCCCAAAGATGCTCTATTGGGTTGAGATCTGGTGACTGTGGGGGCCATTTTAGTACAGTGAACTCATTGTCATGTTCAAGAAACCAATTTGAAATGATTCGAGCTTTGTGACATGGTGCATTATCCTGCTGGAAGTAGCCATCAGAGGATGGGTACATGGTGGCCATAAAGGGATGGACATGGTCAGAATCAATGCTCAGGTAGGCCGTGGCATTTAAACGATGCCCAATTGGCACTAAGGGGCCTAAAGTGTGCCAAGAAAACATCCCCCACACCATTACACCACCACCACCAGCCTGCACAGTGGTAACAAGGCATGATGGATCCATGTTCTCATTCTGTTTACGCCAAATTCTGACTCTACCATCTGAATGTCTCAACAGAAATCGAGACTCATCAGACCAGGCAACATTTTTCCAGTCTTCAACTGTCCAATTTTGGTGAGCTCTTGCAAGTTGTAGCCTCTTTTTCCTATTTGTAGTGGAGATGAGTGGTACCCGGTGGGGTCTTCTGCTATTGTAGCCCATCCGGCTCAAGGTTGTGCGTGTTGTGGCTTCACAAATGCTTTGCTGCATACCTCGGTTGTAACGAGTGGTTATTTCAGTCAAAGTTCCTCTTCTATCAGCTTGAATCAGTCGGCCCAATCTCCTCTGATCTCTAGCATCAAGGCATTTCCGCCCACAGGACTGCCACATACTGGATGTTTTTCCCTTTTCACACCATTCTTTGTAAACCCTAGAAATGGTTGTGCGTGAAAATCCCAGTAACTGAGCAGATTGTGAAATACTCAGACCGGCCCGTCTGGCACCAACAACCATGCCACGCTCAAAATTGCTTAAATCACCTTTCTTTCCCATTCTGACATTCAGTTTGGAGTTCAGGAGATTGTCTTGACCAGGACCACACCCCTAAATGCATTGAAGCAACTGCCATGTGATTGGTTGATTAGATAATTGCATTAATGAGAAATTGAACAGGTGTTCCTAATAATCCTTTAGGTGAGTGTATATGCAAGAGCGGTGTTGCTCCAAGTTAGTCGCGGACGTGGAGCTCTTGGCATCTCGAAAACGCCACGCCGATATTGATCCTTGTTTTAGTTCTCCTTTTTTGTCCCAAAGTCTGCTTGCCATGGTCCATAATGATTGAACGAAACAACAACAGCGTGCAGCTAAACGTTACGCACTACGCAGTTGTCCACATCTGTCGCCATGGTTACGTCATGGCTATGGCAGTACGAGTGGAAACTGAGGAAAGCGCGGATATTGCGTCATTGACAGGCGACATTTTTTTTCCGGGGTGGTCACTTTTTTAAAATTGGAATTTCTCTGAAATAAAAAATCTTTGGAGACTTTTGGGATATTGTAAGTACACAACTGCAGGAAATATATCACACTGTGCAAGTGATTTTTGGATATTTTATTACAAAATTCCTACATATTGTACCTTTAATGGAATTCACGTCACCAAAATCGACAGATATGAGCTGCATTTTTTTAATCATAATTTAAAAATCAAAGACCGTAAGTTTCGTCTGGTATGCGGCCCAGACCACCTCCTGAAGTGGTTTGAGTGATTTAAATCCGTCTCGAATGAGTTTCGGAGGGCATGCCATTTACACCTGGTGTTTTCACGATCAGATATCTATACGATCACAGAATAGGCCTACGCATGAAGTGGGCAGGTGTAAACAGGCCCATATGTCAGTTCTCTTACGAGAGGTTCTCTCGTATTGCGTAAGTAACTTACGCTACGGGTAAAGTTATCTTTTCTCGAGATCTGAAGCCAAAAATTATCCTTAATTTTTCACACCTTGTCAATGCAGTGCAGCAGACCAAAGCAGGCTAAGGGAGCGTGCTTATTGGCTGCCTCGCAGCAACTGCAGCAGCCTATCCATGAGCCTGGCGTGACGTCACGCCCAATGAGGACACTTTGCACACTTCGCGCCTTCCGCACCTCACAGCCCGCCAAAAGGGGTGTGTCTACGTGTATAAAGGGGAGGCTCAGAGGCTGATTCTCTGGTTTTCTTCTCTTCAGCGTGCTCTATGCATCGCTGGATCTTGAGAGCCGCCGCCGTTGGAATCAAGCGACCAGGAAGCGTCTGAGGAAGCCAGCCGTCTTCGCCACCTTCAGCTATCCGTGCCTGCTACGCTATCCGGCGTCGATATCCTTTTTCACTACTGTGTTTTGCTATATTTCTAAAAGAGCCGAGGTGTTTTTGTCAAAATGCCTTGTTTTTCTTGCCGCTCGTGCAAAGCCTCGCTCAGCGCCGGAGACCGCCACCTCATCTGCGCTCTCTGCCTGGGCCGCGAGCACGCAGCCTCCGCGCTCGCCTTGGGCGGCTGCCCCGAGTGCGAAGAGCTCTCAATGTCGACCCTGCGGGCTCGGCTTGAAGCTTTCAACGAGGAAGCTGTCACTCCTTCCGCCTCTGTGGGACTGCGCAGAAAGAAGCGCCGTTCCCAGTGACCACCGGAAACGGACGTTGAGCCCAAAAGCCCGCCGGAACCTCTCCCTCGGGCTTCTCTGTCTCCGTCCCCGCCCCCCCTTCCTGACACATTTACATTTACATTTACATTTATTCATTTAGCAGGCCCTGGGAAGATGTATCCCCTGAGGCGGCTCCCGCCCGCGCCGCCGCCGCCTCAGGGGATGAAGCGGATTCTTTAGTGGGGGACGCCGCTGACAGCTGTTCCATCCTGGCATCCGACTGCGAGGATTGGTCCGGTTCGCACCTCTCTTCCACCCCGTCGATCCAGGAATCCGGCCGGACTCGCGCCGGCGTGGATGCGGAGCTTATGCGCCTCCTCACCAAAGCTGTCGACTAGCTGGGCCTCAAATGGTCGACGCCCAAGGAGCCCGTGCCTAACCGACTCGACGGCTGCTTTCTCTCTCACCGCCGTCAAGCGCCTGCATCCAGGACTGCACCCGTCCTGCCAGAGCTCCACGCGGAACTCTCCAAGTCGTGGAACGCTCCGTTTTCGGCCAGAGTCCACTCTCACATCCCCTCGGCGCTCTCTCAGGTTGATGGCGCCGCCGAGAAGGGATACACCGCTATCCCCCCAGTGGAAGAAGCGGTAGATGCACACCTTTGCCCGCCCGCTGGTTGGCGCTCAAAGGTTGCGCTCCCTTCTAAGGCCTGCAGAACCACTTCAGCCCTCGTCGGCCGCGCTTTCTCCGCCGCCGGACAGGCCACTTCGGTTCTGCATTCGATGGCAGTCCTCCAGATCCTCCAAGCTGATCTCCTCCGTGAACTGGACGAGAGAGGCCCGGATCCGGCTTCCCTCACGGATTCAAGGAGCGCGACGCATCTCTCCCTTCGCGCCACTAAATCCGCTGCTCAGGCCCTGGGAAGATGTATGTCCCCGCCCTAGATCGCGCTCGAACAGCCGCCACGGACCACCTCCCCCGCGGGGACCCCGGCCGAGGATAGCGCTGAAACTCGAGCCCGCAAAGTCCTCCTAGCAAGCCTAGGAAGGAGAAAACGGGCCAGTCCCGCCGCAGCCGGACCGCCGTCAAAGTTTCCCGCCTTGCCAGTCCCCGTTGCCATGGTTACTGCAGGCGAGTATTATGCAGCCAACGAACTGGTAATACAACCCGCTCGCCTGCATCTAAACGCCGTTATCACGGCGACTCAAAATGTGTTTATTGCAGTTAACGAGCCGGCAACTCAGCCCGCTCGCCTGTACACAAACGCCGTTGTCACGGCGACCCAGAGAAATCTCAAAAAGAGCATAAAGCCTGGTTTTACGGCTCACGCCGCATGTGTTTCAAGTGTAGAAAATGTGCCCACATCCCAGTGTTCACCCCTACACACAAGCACTATAAATCCCGTGTCTCTCAGAGAGCCCACACTCATGAAGCTGCAAATGCCGCTCGAGTGTTAGATGTAGATCACGTGCCCATGACTCTGTGTACACGCCTACCCACTGCCCGCTCTGTTTCACGGTCATTTCCCATATACCACACAATATGTTCCCCGTACAAAGCCACCGGGACATCGTGTAAAAAACGGCCAGCCATCGCTGTGTGCGAGCTGCCGTATACAAGCACAGAGAGCGCGCACAGGGAAGTAGCACATCTACTTCGTGCAGAAATAGCGAAACTTCTGTGCAAAGGGGCCATAGAAAGGGTGCACCCTTCTCTGAGCGAGTCGGGCTTTTACAGCCGTTACTTCCTCGTTCCAAAGAAGGACGGAGCCCTCAGACCAATATTGGATCTGAGATATTTGAACAAAGCCCTGATGAGGAGACCGTTCAAAATGCTCACTACCAGGAAAATCCTCGCGCATGTTCGCCCAGGAGACTGGTTTATCACCCTCGATCTGAAAGATGCTTACTTTCAGATTCAAATCATACCCTGTCACAGGCCATTCCTGAGATTCGCCTTCGACGGTCAGGTATACCAGTACACCGTCCTGCCGTTCGCCCTGTCCCTAGCACCCCGTACATTCACGAAGTGCATGGACACGGCGCTCGCCCCCCTGCGGAGTCAGGGAATGCGAATATTGAACTATTTGGACGATTGGTTGATTTTAGCACAATCAGAGAAAGAGCTGATTTCTCACAGGACAGTGCTTCTCAGCCACCTGGAAAGCTTGGGTCTCACGGTCAACTGGACCAAGAGCTCATTACTGCCCAGTCAGTCTACTTCTTTTCTGGGTATAGAACTGGACTCTGTGGCTCTGACGGCGCGGCTGTCAACAGAGCGCGCGCGCCGTATTCAGCGCTTGGTCGTGTCTTTCCAGGAAGGCAGCATCGCACCCCTGAAAAAGTTTCAGAGGATGCTGGGGTTTATGGCATCGGCTGCAGCAGTCCTTCAGCTAGGTCTGCTGCGCATGCGCCCGCTGCAGCGCTGGTTGAACGCTCGTGTGCCTCACCGAGCCTGGACGTCCGGCGGCATACGTATCAGAGTGACTCACAGCAGTGTCTCAGCCCTGAGCCCCTGGTCGGTAGCCGACTGGTACCAGCAGGGTGTGACAGTGGGGTCTGTCTCACACCGAAAAGTCATCTCGACGGACGCCTCCAACCTAGGCTGGGGCGCCGTTCTCGAGGGCAGACCGGTCTTCGGCCTCTAGTCAGACCAGGAGAAATGCCTCCACATAAACTGTTTGGAGATGTTAGCGGTCGAGAACGCGCTGAAGCGCTTCCTCCCGTTCATACAGGACCACCACGTTCCAGTCCGGTCGGACAATACGGCAGTGGTGTCCTACGTGAACCGACAGGGCGGAGTCAGGTCCAGGAAACTCTGCATCCTGACAGAACGCCTTCTGGTGTGGGCCCAGCATTCACTGCAATGTTGGCCCAGACAGACTGTCCAGGGACAACATTCCTCTGAATGTTGTCCAGGGACAACATTCCTCCAGAATGGTCCCTGCACCCCCAGACAGTCCAGCGGCTGTGGGACCTATTCGGCAAAGCGGAAGTAGACCTTTTCGCGTCGAAAGACAATGCGCACTGCCCGAGCTTTTTCTCCAAAAGCGAGGACGCGCTGGCCCAGACCTGGCCCAGCCGCCCGCTGTACGCTTTCCCTCCGATCTCTATGTTACCACAGGTAATCAAGAGGATCAGGGAAGCGCGCCCCTCTGTGCTCCTCATAGCTCCACGATGGGAAAACCAGACCTGGTTCCCAGAGCTGGGAGGTTGTCACATGGAGCCCCATGGCCGATCCCGGTGAGGAGAGATCTCCTCTCTCAGGCGAACGGATCGGTTTGGCACCCCACACCCAGAGCGATGGGCTCTGCATGCGTGGGTGATCAACGATTACTCGTTGCTTTGCCAGAAGGGGTCGTGAACACGATCACCCAGGCTAGAGCGCCCTCCACGAGAAGGCTCTATGCTTCTAAATGGTCAGTGTTCACTCAGTGGTGCTCCACTAAAGGCGCTGACCCACACACATGTGGTGTCGCACGGGTGCTTTCCTTCCTACAAGAGCTACTGGACTGGCAGGTCCCCCTCCACGCTCAAAGTGTACGTTGCGGCCATTGCGGCGTTCGCAGAGTCGACGCGCGGCCGCGCGCTAGGAAAGGATGAGGTCATAATTCGCTTCCTCAGGGGAGCTAGGAGATTGAATCCCCCGCGCCCCCCCTCGGTTCCTATGTGGGATCTCTCTTTGGTCCTAGAGGCCCTGAAAGCTTTCCCCTTTGAACCACTGGGGTCTGTGGACCTAAAATACCTCTCGCTCAAAACCGTTTTTCTGATAGCGCTGTCATCAGTAAAACGTGTAGGGGATCTACACGCGCTGTCTGTCAGCCCTGCGTGTCTCGAGTTCGGACCAAACGACTCGAAAGTCATCCTCAAGCCGAGGCACGGTTATGTCCCCAAGGCAATGGGTACGCCCTTTAGAGCGCAGATCATCTCCCTATCGGCTCTGCCAGCATCCGATAGCGATGACAGTGATAATCTCCTTTGCCCCGTCAGGGCACTGAGATCCTATATCACGCGCTCCGCCGCCTTCAGGCGCTCTGAGCAGCTCTTTGTTTCGTTCGGTGGGCGCACTAAAGGTCTCGCTACCTCGAAACATAGTCTGTCTAGATGGATAGTGGATGCCATTGCCGCAGCATACGCGTCTAAACACCTGCAGTGCCCAGTGGGCATCAGGGCTCACTCCACTAGAGGTATGGCCTCGTCGTGGGCATGGTCCAGTGGGATTTCTATTCACGATATCTCTACGGCGGCAGGCTGGGCCTCCCCCTCCACATTCGTGAGGTTTTATTACCTAGAAGTTCCCGCGTTGCAGGCTAAACTATTATCAGTATAAGTGATGTGTATGATCTGCCCAGTATGCATGCGCAGGCTACCGTCATATGTTTATTAGCTCTCCTAGTTGAGCTGCACTTAAAGGATTGGATGCCTACACATAGACCGTCATTCGCCCTGTGTGTTTTGCCTAATTCTTGTGCTTATGTACTGTGCTGGCCCGCGTTGCTGGCCACCTTGATTACAAACAAATATAGACCGGCAGCGCCGCTCTGTATTCTGTTATATGTTCAAGAGTGATTATTACATGTGTTGGCCCGCGTTGCTGGCCACCTGTTCTCGCTTGTATGCTCCCCGGGCTCCTGGGATGTATGCAGCGTATGCTTGGCGCGCACGGCGTTGACAAAGAGTTCCCGTAGCGTAAGTTACTTACGCAATACGAGAGAACCTCTCGTAAGAGAACTTACTCGGCTACCTAACGTAACCTCTGTTCTCTCTAGATGAGGGAACGAGTATTGCGTAACCTGCCGTGCTCGCGCCACGAGCTCACTCGCTTCATAGAAGAAAACCAGAGAATCAGCCTCTGAGCCTCCCCTTTATACACGTAGACACACCCCTTTTGGCGGGCTGTGACGCGCGGAGGGCGCGAAGTGTCCTCATTGGGCGTGACGTCACGCCAGGCTCATGGATAGGCTGCTGCAGTTGCTGCGAGGCAGCTAATAAGCACGCTCCCTTAGCCTGCTTTGGTCTGCTGCACTGCGTTGACAAAGTGTGAAAAATTAAGGATAATTTTTGGCTTCAGATCTCGAGAAAAGATAACTTTACCCGTACCATAAGTTACTTACGCAATACTCGTTCCCTCATCTAGAGAGAACAGAGGTTACGTTAGGTAACCGAGTAAGTTTTCTATATTATATTTCTGTAAGATAAGCTATCCCTGTCGCCGTTTACATTCCCCTCCAGTGGGCGTAGTTCTCAGAGTAATATGACACTTTGCGCTCTGTCTCAATTTGCCTGTATCCACTTTTATGTCTTCAAACTGTTTTTTGGGGGGTCAACAACAGCTTATAAAAACTTAGTTCTGTTTTTTAGCTTGTTTGGTGTACACTCTGCCACAAAGCAACTTTTAGACATTGTTTTGTTTTTTTGTAAGTCAAATGAAAAGAGGCAGCTTCACGCAATACAAAGTCAATGGAGACGGTTGGAACTCGAAATAAAAATACGCAATTTTAAATTTAGTTAACAAATAGTTTTTTTTCCTATTTCTTAATAAAATTGTTCCAGCTGGGACATTTGCTACAAATAATTCTAAATTATTGCACCGGGTAGATAACCGCGGGATTAAAATAGTTTTTTCTTCAAAGAGCAGTCCCTTTTGAGTTTGGAGAACTTGGCACAACAATGATGCTAGCGTTAGCGTTTCTGGCAGGACAGCAGATGTCACCAGACCGTGAAATATCGTCCTCAAGGAGATGATTTTTGGAATAAAATATAACAATGCACAATCACACTGACGCCGCCGATTGGGTTAAGCATTTACCGTATCTGAGAGAAATGTAGCAGATCGTTGATGTCTATTCAAAGGAAGATTACAAACGCCGAGTCGGCAACTCTCTGCTGTTATTTTGATGGTTTGCTTTGCGATGTGAGTACAGAACTCTTTAACTTCAATGTACATTGCTGGTAGACATTTTTTTAATTTTGCTAAAACAATAAGGAGCTAGGCCTGTTTTGTCTCCCGCTTCTTGGTTCTCGCGCCGCTTGAGCTGTCAGGCGTGCTTTTGGTAATGACAATGACGTAGGGCGGTTCATTTACACTGAACCAAAACAGTATCCGAGTCGCCTTTGATACTAGGGGCTGAGGTGGGTCAGACCCATCATATTTTAAGTCTGCTTTTAATACGGCATTGAGTGTTTACACAGAATTTTGAGCCGCTTTAGAGTAACCTTAACTCGGCTGTGTAAAGATGAAAAATACCTTAATTCCTCTCTCTTTCTATAGCCTAACTCTTTAAAGATAAATGTCCAGATGCCCACTGGTGCTTCAACTGCCAATAAATGCTCCCAAGTATACTACCAAGATCCCGAAGCAGTAGGCAAAGATCTTTTCAAATGAATTTACATAGGGATTCAAAAGTTTGAAACCATATTTTACAAATTATTATCAACGGCTGCAGCATTGTAGCTGCATAAACTCCACAGGTTCAAATCTGATGAACATGCTCGCCAGCATGATATGAGAGCCACTTGCCTAAATGGAAGCAAGAACATCTGATAATCTATACAGAGAGTGACACGATCAAGGTCACAAATTTACTTATTTGAATAGTGCAGAATCCTAAATTCATATTTTGTGTCATTTTATGTCATAACATTTCTTGATTTCAATTTCTTCAAAATCCTAAAACTGTTTCTCAACTCTGGCCCTCATGGTCCACTTTTCTGAAGAGTTTAAATCAAAATTACTTGCCTGTATTACTTTTTAGTATTGGTGAAGAGCTGATTAGCTTGTTCATGTGCTTGATTATGGTAGGAGCAAAACTCTGCTGGAAAATGGACTTCGAGGGGGCAGAGTTGAGAACCCCTAGTTTAGAGGATTAAATGTGATTTTGAATCACAGATTTTTCAATGTGACCATACTTTAAAAACCCTACTGTATATTAAAAGCATAATAATTCATAAACCAATCCAATCCTAAAAACAATCTTATGAAATAATTTGAAACATCTCATATGCACCACAAAACAGTGACACAGCTCTTCTCCAAGACAAAATGTGTTCGGAGCACTTCAAAATCAGCTAATTTTATCTCATTTGTGTCTGATTTTGAATGAAATGACAGGCAGTACCACATCATTACATTACAGTTTTCCTTCTGAATTACTGCCTTAACGTGACCCACAAAATGTTAAAAGGTTAAAAACGTTCAAATTCCCAGAGTTTAAAAATACTTTGTCATCAGTGGTTACAAATATCTAACAGATGATGTGTGTGAATGTCTTTCTAAAAGAATTGTTCTGAATTGTATTACATGTGCACTTGTAAATCTTGAAAGTATATTTCTAAAAACTTTACTTGCAGATAATATGAATGTAGATGAGTGATCAGTGATGTATGTTGATGACTGACTGCTGCGCTTGTTTAACTAAGAGAACGAGCAGAGAGAGTGAAAGCCCCGGTCGCGCGCGCGCGCACTCTCACCGTCTTCAAAACTGTCTTGCTCTCTCTCCCTCCCTCGCTCATATAAATGAATTGAGTTGACTGAATATCTTTGAGAATACATGATGGTAAAAGGTCGGAAGCCCGAAGTTTTTTTTTCTGAACTACCGCTGGTTGTGAATTGTGCTAAAAATAACGTTGCCTTATCTCTTGAAAGCGTTCCACACATTCAGATGACATAAACCACTTTCAATAAACAAAACAAAAAACCTATCCAGTGATGAAATGTTTTCTGTGATGAAATCTTGTGCGATGTCCTAACTGCCGTGATAATCACACAACGTGTGCCGTGGTCCGTTAATGACACGTCCGATTCGCGAACTAATGACTCATTTGAACCGATTCACTTTAATGAATGGTTAAAACAACTGATCTGTCCAACACTGAACTCAAGAGACATAACAATGTAATTTTTTAACCAATATCGTGCAGCCCTACCTTGAATGTCATTGCTCTACTTTATTTTTTATATTTTGACATTTCATATTTTGTTCAAATGTTTAAAGGAGCTGTATGTAAGAAATGTATTTCAATTAATCATAAAATGGCCCTGATGTGTCTCTAGACATTAAGAAATCATGTTCATTTCAAATACTTATATTACTGACAACAGTAGTACGGCCACGATATTGTCATTTAAAAAGTGAAGTTGCAGCCCTCAACTGATGTTGATGTTGTCATCTTGTGTTTTGGCCTGAAGCCCCACCCTCCACCTATCTACCAATCACGAAGTCAGTAGTGTTTCGGCATCCGGGTTGCCAGCTCTGCTCTAGTTGAAAGCTCCTTGTAGCAGATATGTTCCTGCTGGATCCTGCAGCCTATCTGGCAACCTCGAGTCAGGGGGGAGGGGGAGGGGATACACAGCTCTACAGTAATTTGAAAGTGATTGCAGTACCAATTTTGGCCACAATCTTACATACAGCTCCTTTAATATATCTGCTGTTCATATGTTCATTTATTAGTGTGTTATATGATTAGAATGTTGTCCCGGTTTTAAAATAAAGCACAGCAATGATATTTGAGAGTGTTTCTCCCTTTTCAAGAAAAGTATCGAAAAAGTATCGAAATCACAATTCTTGACTTGGTATCGGTAGCGAAACAATAATTTTGGTATCGTGACAACACTAATTGTAATACAATACAATACCCTTACAAAAACTGCTTATAACCCTCTGTCAATCTGACTGTCGGTAGGTGGGGATACAAAAACGCAAAAGTATAATCTGTCAAAAAAATCTGCCTGATGATGCAAAAAGCTGACTTTTTCCTGACAAATAAACATACATTTCTCTGTCCAGGTATGGTGGACGAGTAAACATCGTTCATTTACATATACTGCCGACAGCGTAACAATACAAAGCGGGTTGGAAAATCAATGGATACACTTTGATATATATTTAAACTAATACATTTGCATTTGATTGTAAATAACATGTAATTAAGTGTCCAAAAACATTACATTCTGTTCACACTTAAGTACATTTATTGAAAAGTACATTATCTCTGTGGTAATCTTATCAAAAGTATGCTAAAGTGTACTTCTTTTTCTAAATGATAATCTGTAAGAGAGTGCATACATTTAAATGACCCACCTTGGACAAACACCCTCTTCCAGAAGATTCTACCCACATGGATCCCGCCCAGAAATAACAGATTGGACAGAATCAGAAGAGCCGTGGAGAGGGCGGAGATTAGAGCTAGGCCACGCCTCTGCATCCGAGGTGACAGACAGCACACCTAAGACCAGACCAAAAGTGCTTGTTATTATTTATGCTGTGCTATGTGGCATTTATTGAGTGATCTTATAACTGAACTTTATCTAAAGCCGATACTTAACAAGAGAGGTTTTGTGTGAACTCACAATAGTGTGATGAAGAGGACGAGAGGAGAAGAGGAGTGCGAGAACATTCTCCACCAAGACCCCGATCCAGTTCAGGAGGGCCCAGTACTGCAGGTAGTCATGGCAACCATGCCAGAAACACACAAACCCGAACGCCAGCGCAGTGGAGACAATCTTCCGGAACACACCATGACGTGAGCCTCCCAACGGCACATATATGTACCTTAAAGCACATACAAAAACACATGAACGACTAAAAAATAGTTTTCTTTTAAGCCCACTTTGACAATTAACAATCAAGTCGTTTTAATATTGAGTTAATGATGTTTTCTGTCCTTTAAACCCTTAATCCTTCAAAAAGCCTTTTTGCATCAAGACATTATTTAATGTGTTTATTGAGGGGGCATTCTCTCTGTGTTAATGTGTGAAAAAAAAGATTATATACTGTCTGTAAAACTGCTACCGTTCCCCTAATAATAATGACAGCAGGAGAGAGAGAGAGAGAGAGAGAATTCTGAACTAAACCTGATCTTTCTCTACAGCAGTATAGTAGAGTTTCCATTTCAGGGCTGAGAGAGCACCAATCTGTTCTAATGAGGCTGTTGGGATAGTGGAGGACTTGACTCATCTGTGTGTGTCTGTGAGAGAGAGAGATAGTGAAGAGGATAAGATTAGCTCTTGACCACGGCTCCAGCTGACAGCGTATGTATAGAGATCAAGAAAAAAAAGATCAACTGTGCTTTATTTTATCTCACTTAAAAAAAAATCTCTGCACTATTTTTATTCTTCAACATTCATGTGTCTGTCTCTCCTCTATTGGACCCCTAATAGGATAGATGGGTTTTTGTGGATTCACTGATACGTTAACTGGACTTAATGAAAAGGCTTGTTGCCAGTTTCATCTAATACAATAAGAGAGAAGCAATATTATGCTCTGAATAAGTCTGGTTTTCCAGCAAAATTATCTAAATATTCTTAAAACAAAACTTGGCGTACTTGAAGAAAAATTGTGTCGTCAGAGAACTTCTTTTATTTTTATTTTGCTTTTGGCAAAGGGTTTTTTTAAGCATATGCACTATCGTTCCAAAAATATTTTTTGGACAAAAAGAATACATTTATTCAGGAAAGATGCATTAAATTGTATATAATGTGTATCATTTACATTATACAAAAGATTTCTATTTCAATTAAATGCTGTTCTGTCATGACAACTCTCAGGAGATTGGTATGATAGAGATGGCAATTAATGTATTTGGTATTGGCGGAATAGATCTGCTACGCTGCTGTTGCAGAGCAAGTACAGAGACTTGCTACTGCCAATACATTGATATTCTGCTGCTGCACATGTAACATACATGACTAAACCCCCATAGCAGATCTATACAGGTGGAGCTGGGGAAAGGGGAGGGTTTCTGAAAGCACGCTGCATACTGCTACCAGCAACACCCCAATATTTGTTTGAATATTGAGCCGCAACTCATTGGACGCTGATGCAACAGCAACCAATTAGCTGTGTTATGTAGATAATGATGTGATCGCTAACAAATCAGAGTCAGAGACTTAGCCTGCACCATCTAGAGTTTCATGCCGGAACTAGGTACTTCTTCTTGAGCTTTATATTTATCAAAGAAACCTGAGAAAATGTAAAATTTCCACAAAAATATTAAGCAGCACAACTGTTTTCAACATTGATAATAATTAAGAAATGTTTCTAGAGCAGCAAATCAGCATATTAGAATGATTTCTGAGAGATCATGTGACACTGAAGACTGGAGTAATGATGCTGAAAATTCAGCTTCGTCATCACAGGAAAAAATTACATTTTAAAATACAAAATACATTAAAGGGGACCTATAGCTTGTTTGCACATGACGTCACTGCTGTGGCGCGAAATGCAGATGGAGGGCAGGGAGCGAATTTCTACAAATGAAGCACTATCACATATTCAAAATGCCTATGTTTTGCGTCTTTTATGGTTGCTCAAATCCATCAAACCGAGAAACCACAAGGAGCTTTCATCGTTTACGTAACTTTAAACGTTTTGTTTTACTTTAAAAGTTGTCAGCTTTAATGGTGTTTTCTGTCTGTCTGAAATTAATATGGATACCTGCTTATACCTTTTGTTTTGTTTTTGACTTAGTCAAATATTCACATTCTTCATGGTATCGTTTGCAGGGAAGAGAAGCTATTTTATCCCATTGCATGATCATTTGGTGTTTTACTTAAGTTGTGTAGAATTCCGTTCACAATGTTGATCTGGTTATCGTGAAAACAGTCACGCGTTGCTGCTTCAGCCATCATTTGGTAGAAAATGTCTAAATAAAAAACAAAATGAAAGAAGTCCATCCATTTCTTTGTTGGAAAGGTGTAAAGTAACTAAAGTTTTATTGTTGTCTTTGTAAATATTCACTTTCCCATATGACCACGGAGGAGAATCGGAGAGTCAAATTCAGTGGACAAACAACGAGACACTGTATATTTTTCAAATGACAGCCAAAGTCAAACCATAGAAGCTTGTGAACAGTTTAGAAGGGGCTGCGTGCAAGTTATGCTAGTTCACAAGCCGAGTGAGAGTCATACTCGCAAATGTAATGTTAATTATTAAACCAAACAAATATAAAACGTTCAAAAACGTAAAAATGACTACATTGAACAAAGCTTTTCCTCTATGAACAGCAAAAAACTGTGAAACTCTCTGAGAACCATTTCTAACATGGATTCTAAAAAACAACATCTCGTTACTACTGACGATTTTAAGAAAGCAAATGAGTTCAATGACTTTTTTAAACGGTTTGATAATGATCCTGTTAAAGAATGTGAAAAGATTTTTCCAACTGTTTAATGTGTAACGGACGCTAGATTACTTGTTAACTCAAGAGGTTACTTCACTTTTTCGTAAGATTTCCACTAATAAATCGACTGGGCCAGATGGTATTTCGGCTTATCTTTTGCAGGAGTGTGCAGTAGAGTTAACTCCAGCAAGGTGTCCAATTTTCCAACAATCGCTAGACAATCAAGGACCCCTTGTTATGGAAAAAGACTATTATTACACCTGATCCTAAAAAATCTGGTGTTGTTGACAACAATGACTTTAGACCAATTGCTATAACATCTATAATTATTAAATGCCTGGAGAAGTGTGTGGTGTCCAGATTGAAATGTAATGTAAATCCGATCCATTTCAGTTGCATGCTTTTAAGGAGGGCAGGGGGGAATGTTGATGCTTTTAACACTGTTCAACATTTAGAAACCTCCAATGCTTATGCACGACTACTTTTTGTAGATTTTGCTCAGCTTTTAATATGCTTCAGCCACAGTTACTCCTGGGTAAGCTTGTAAAGATTAATGTTAACCCTTCTATCATTAACTGGCTATTTTCTTTCTTAACCAATCGTACTCAATATGTTAAAGCAAACAATACACTTTCTGATGTCAAATCTATTAGTATTGGTGCCCCTTAAGGTTGTGTATGTTCTCCCATTCATTCTGTTCACTCCATATACAAATTATGGCTCTCTAGTAGAAATAAGAATATATTATCAAATACTCTGATGACACTGTAATATAAGTCTGTTAGGAAAAAGACCGAGATATATTAGAGTATCAGTCCGAAATTGATAATTTTGTGCGGTGGTGTAATGTAAATCATCTTAATGTAAATGCTGTAAAAAATAAGGAAATGATAGTGGACCCAAAACGATTAGGAGATTACAGTTTTAGATTTCAAGCAGAGGTGTAAAGTCCAGGTTCAGAAAGTAAAAGTCCTCCTCAGTATTTTGTTTCAATCAGCACAGTTTTTCAGCCAGGAGATAGAACTAGTGAAATCAGTTGGCTGAGTTCATGGGTGGTAGGGCTGTCAACTTTAGTCGTTTAGTCGACTAATCGGTCGATGCCATCTTGGTCGACTGACATTCTTATTGGTCGACCAGTTGTATTTTTTTTTTTTTTTTTTTTTTTACCAATAGAAAGATATTTGATATTTATTCCTTTATAAGCAGTTATATATTACTGTATTCTAAATATAATTAGCCTATGGTTTATCCCCAACTTTAAATGCTTTAATTTAGGCTATTTTGTAACAGCGCCACAGTTTAGCGCACACACATAGAACACTCGGTTCCCCCCTGTGGCTGGCTGCGCTGCTGCTTCGTGCTCAGTAAGGAATATAGGTAGTTTAGCTGTATTCATTCAGTTATAATGCTACTTGTTTCGGTTTTTATGTTTTTATACACTATATGTTTTTATCTCGATGCGGCGTGGACGCACTTGGAAAAAAAAGAGCGCGTTGCTTCCATCATGAGCGCGCACACCGCGCGCCTACATTTGAAATCGAACTTGAGCGCGCAAAAGACGTGAGCAGTCCCTTTAACGGCTTTATCATGCTGACTCAATAGATTGTGTTTTCTTGATATGTTTTTGTTTTTATTTGTACACTTGATGCATTTGAAAATAGCCTAAATAATGTAACAAAACGAAAATAAACCTATATGCGGTCCTACAATACAGCCTATTATTATTATAATAGGATTGTTTTTTAGGCTCTTTGGGTTTTTTTGTCTGTTTGTTTTAAAACTCCTAGATCGGCTGGACAAAAGTTAACCCATAGCTTTGAAAGACAAGTAAAGAAGAATATAGGCTACAGCCTGTAAACGAGAGCTTTTGTTAGGATTTTTCATTGTGGCAGATAGCAGTTATATTTTGTGTAGCGTGTGGTGTGGTCAGGTGCGCGATTGTGACTGTTAGCCTACTATAGACCTAGGACAGAGCTTCTAACTTTGCAGTTAAAAAAAAATCACTTAATTTTAAAAGAATTGTATTATTATTATAGTTTTATGTATTTTTGATGTTTTTTCGTTGTTGTTTTATAAATGCTATGACAATTGTTCAAAAATGTTCAATCAAAACATCGTGTCTTTTTTTTTTTTTTTTTTTTTAGTCGACTAATCGTTGCGCAGGACAGGACTTTGGTCGACTAAGGATTTCTTTGGTTGACTACAGCCCTAATGGGTGGAACAAACATATGGCAGGACTTTTACTTTTGACCCCTGGACTTTTAACCTCCAACTCAGTTAAAAAATGTTGTCAGTTATCAGATTTCGTTCCCCCTCTGACATACAGTAGGAAGGGGATCTTATTATAATAGTTTCCACCCACGGCGCCGCCATTTGGTTTGCACAGGCGACAACATTGTAACCAGGTCTGCTCGAGGCTCGAGCAACGCATGACAACGTTTCTGTCGTTGGCTGCACAGACGAGCACAGAAAAATATTTGACCAAAAAATGTCACAGCTGTCTTATGAAGACCTCAGGGAACTGTACGTGTCAACTTGTGTAAAAGTTAAACATGTCTATGAGATGAATCAATGTAACTCCACAACAACTAAATAAATGTATCCACTAACCATTCAGAAACGTCCAGGTGCAGTCTAAAACAGTCTCTCTGTAAGGCTGCACTCAGCTACTGTTTATTTCTGAGATTTTAGCTAAGTGAAATTATTCGCGTGTTTTGTTATTGTATCCGAACTAAGTTCTCGTGTTAAGGATCGGCCGTCTTCCGAACGGGAACAGTGAGCAGCAGCTCATTTGCATTTAAAGGGACAGACACAAAAAACGGCCGTTTTTGCTCACACCCGAAATTTCACAGACACATTTTGGGGACACCATATATTTATATTACATCTTGTGAAAAGGGGCATAATATGTCACCTTTAAATATGCACAGAAAATAGTGAGTGATTCAAGCCATGTTTTATTTCTAATGTATATCAACTTCTGCCATCAGTGAAGCATTGCAAGTGCCCCAATTTGTAAGAGCAACTTACAAAAAATAATTTATACCTGTATCTAGTAATATTTTATATGGTAAGTTGTCACAATTTAGTCATTGTTATGAAATCTTTTAAATGTTTTAATTATTATCATTTCTTCCCCTTTAACGTTGTTGTCGCATGTTGTATTTGTGTATGTTGTGTACTACTGCAGCTTTGAGTCCAAGAGAAATTTCCTGAAAAAGGACAATAAAGTATACTCTATACTCTCTTTCATTTTTCATTTACCAACTTCGTGAAGTAACTGCATTGTGGTAGTCAATGAGATGCAACCACCCAGCTTCATTTTCAACTTCTGTTCATCTGACTGTGAAATTCCCACAATTCCACTAATCTTATGCTCTCAGAGCAGGATTACACAGTGAAAACATCACTCGCTTTATCTAAAAGCTCAAAAACTGTCTGTTTTTCAAATAACAATAATATAATATTCTAAAGAAAGTTTTGACATCATGACAACTGATTAGACTGGTCAGTAGGGTTGGATTGATACCAAAAATTTGGCTTTGGTACGATACCAGCTTCTTCTGGTCCTCGGTCTCTTGTCTAAATAGATACCTTGGACAACACCTAAACAGCCTCGAGTGACTGATGAAACTTGGGAAAATATATACATACTATATAATATATACCGTTTATAGATATTCTGTGTTACCGATTGCATCAATACACACTGGAAATTCAAACACTGGACAATAATAATAAATAATATAACTTTTCTTATACACAACATACATGCTTTGCAATTGTTGTCTGATAGGCTTCCCATTATTATTTCTACATCATGCTTTGCAATTGTCGTCTGATAGGCTTCCCATTAATATTTCTACATGAATATGAGATTTTATACTTAGAGAGCTTTGGTGATAATTATGTTCTGCCACAAAAAAAGTGTAATTTAATCTTTCTTTTGTTAAACATCCCATTTGAACTTGATTTACAAATAAATTACTAAATGAAATAGTTATGTTAAATTCAGCAAAATGCACTTAATTAATCATATTACCTTCATATCACACTTCCTGAACTGAATACATTATTGTCCAAGGTAATGAAATCTGCATAATGATGGTATAGTAACATGGTACATTTTTGGTACCAAGGTCCTTTTTCAGTACATGACCAGCTATATACCACGCAATCCCAGCGGATCTTGCTTTCTGTTTCGGTTTCTTTTGTTAAGCTGCTTTGTAAAGCCCAAGCGTAGACGTTGCCCTGCTGAGAAAAGTGTTTATGGGCGCATTTTCATTATGAACAGAAACAATAAGGTCTCGTTCTGGCTCTGTGGCCACCGCAGTATAATCTCAGCCCTCTCTCGCCCTTACATAAGCTCATATGAACTGTGTCTTTGATTTGATTGTTGTGAGCACATTTCAATAGACAGACAGGAGATGACACTTAACAGGCTAAAAGCGAGGCGTTCAAGCAGACAATAGTGCGACAGGAGGGGTGCGCGGCATGTGTCTGTGGATGCTTTAAGATCAGCGGTGATTCACAAGATCCTCTCCCACATCTCCTCACTCCAAAACTCAGCTCTTCACAATTACTGCACATTTAAAAGCACATTAAGATCTCTCCAAATGCACTTTGCAACACTCGCTCACACACACATACACAGCCCACATTCACACTCCAATTATGCAGATCAGCTCTCTCTGCCACAATGCAATCACTACACATTTTAGCAGAGAGAGACAGAGAGAGAGAGAGAGAGAGAGAGAGAGAGAGAGAGAGAGAGAGAGAGAGAGAGAGAGAGAGAGAGAGAGAGAGAGAGAGAGAGAGAGAGAGAGAGAGAGAGAGAGAGAGAGAGAGAGAGAGAGAGAGAGAGAGAGAGAGAGAAATATGGAAAAGATACACTCGGAGAGAGACAGAGATGTTTTTGATTTTCTGTTCGCAATGAAGGGATAATTAATCATACTCAAATACTGAACATACTCAAATTCAAACTCAAAGTTCCAGCTTGAAAAGTATGGAAGTGCTTATTCTCTCAGCTTTCTGATTAGTGGCATTCAGGGAGCAATGGGACACTTCCCATTTGGGGGGCTGTGGAAAGTAAACTTAAACTGATACAAGGCAAAGGGGATGGATGTCCATTTATAACACTCAAAAAGTCGAGTTGATCATCAACTCATAATATTTAACAGTATTGAAGATTTATTTATTGTGAACATATTGTGAACATGTATTGTGGATGCAAAATATGTATTATTAAAAGTCTGCTTAATACATAAGGCGATCATTATTTTATGTTATGGTAGTGAGGGGGTTCATTAAGCCAAAAATAGCCAAATATTTAGTGGTCTTAACCATTTTAATCACAAATCACTGGTAAGGAAAATTAGCAATAATTGCACAAATACTGATAAAGTAACTTGGCAATAGCGTTCCCGAGCTTGCAGACAGCTTTTTACAGGAAGAAGAGTCAGTGTTGTCAAACAGTTCATGAGTAGTTGAAAAATGTTTCCCAGTTCGTTTGAGTTTAATGTGAGACCAAATATTCACTATATGGTTCAAATCTGAACTCTGACCAGTCCAAAACATGAGCCTGATGGACTTGTTCTCAAGCCACGTCTTGGTTGTCTTTGCAAGTTTGGCAGGAGCATTGTCTTGTTGAAAATAACATTTGATCATTTCTCTTTAGATAACTTCTCATTTGTGGGAAGCAAGCCATCCTACAATATTCTCAAGCATTATATTACTTTTCAAAGTGAATCTTTTCACCAATACCAGCAGCTAAAAAGGCTCCTCTTCCCCAATGCTTCATTGTGTTAGAGATGCAATTATTATTAAATTTCACTGCAGATTTCCAAAGATTCTGCTCTGGGGCAACACCATGCAACTCATGTTTCATTGTGATTCATCACTCCACACACAACTTCCCATGCATTAGTGCATTTGCTTAACCCTCTGGGGTCTGAGGTGTTTTTGGGGCCATTTGGATGTTCTGTGATGCCCTTACATTTGTGCTTTTTTCAGTTATTTATAAACATGTTAATGGCAAAGGTGTAAATTCACTCTATATAGCACAAACAGGGCTACCATAATCTGTGAGCAACTTGTATGTACATTGTTTGTATTTTTAAGAGAATATTGTTTATGCGTGGTTATTGAAAAAAATTAAAATGAAAGCTGCTGAAATAAGACCACAAAACAAATACTAAATATGTGTCCACAAGACTTTTGACAAATGGATGTTGACGCTTCGAGTTCTGGCTTCAAAATGATCTGAAAATCATCCTTCCTAATCATTCACATAAACCAATAGATTGTTTTAAATTGTGAAAAACATTTTTTTGTTTGCCAAGGCAATATGCAGATGGGCGGAACGGCCCAACCCCTATCATGAATATTAAGTGGTTCTCAGACAGTGACCCTACATAATAATGAGCCTTTCATTCAGGGGTGTCACACAAGAAATAATGCAAGGACAATATATATATATATATATATATATTGTCATTGCATTCTTTCTTGTATATATATAGCCTAAATATATATATATATATATATATATATACACACACACACACACACATATATATATATATATATATATATATATATATATATACAAACAATCAAAATATAAATGAAAGCCAAAAGCACATTTTTAGTCATACCTGGAAACAAATTCTAGTCAAATGCTATATGGGCCATTCTACAGAATCTTGAAAAGAAAATAGTCTTTTTCCATAAATGTCTTATAAAGTATTATTTTTTAAAGTAGACCAATACAATAAAAATAAACCAGTCGCATTTCAAAGTCGTTCGCGAAATGACCGCCAGGTGGCGCAAAGGGACATTTATCAAAACGTAAGTGGGGCTAATGTCAATTAACAGTAAGGATGAAATTCTACAAGTTATGGTAATTTGCAAATAAGCCTACAACAAACATTTATTTTTAAACAAATATTTTTAAATATGCAACATGCACGTTTAAACAACAAACAATACAATCTGAACCAGCGCTTCTGCTCCTGTATTGAGACATGCAGCGCGTTGCAGTTACGATCCGGGTTCCAGTGGCCTTAATACATTCACGGCTTTTTAAAATGTCACAAAGCGTTTTGAGATGGTTTTGAATGAAATATTGAAGTTTATAATTAGGGTATTTTGGCACACCACGCCGAGTGGCTATGCATTATTCTAAAATCTGGCTTTATTCTGGCATGTTGAATTAGAGTTTGACAAACGCGGCGGCGCGTTCATTTGAATTTATTTTTCTCATAACAGCTAAAAGAACTTACTGCGTAATTGTTGGTCATACAGATAAGATATCATCTTTTAAAACTGTAAAAGGTCTACTTTTATTCATGTAGGCTAAAGTAGGCCTACACTCACAGGCTAACGACAAAACGTTTTCTCGCTCATGACAAACAAACGTTTGGGCATTTCTCAGTGAGAAAATTCATAGCCGAGTGGTAGAACTTACGGTTCGATCATCAAGATGACACGGGTTCAAATCCCGAACAAACATGGTCTATTGTAAATTTTATATTTATTAATGCAGAGAGATTTGTGTAGCTCTAAAACTCTGGTACACCATACAGTTTTTTGCTTATATTTATAAAATAAAATTACCATGCATTTCCATTTTACACTAAGGAACAATAGTATCCAACAGAACGACTTTGCATCTGTACCAATCGTATGAGGCCAATCGTAATTTCAAAAGCAGTTCTGTAAAAAAAGTAATTTTATATATATAGCCAATATATATATATATATATTTTATTAGGCCTATTATTATTATTATTTTTGATTCCCTACAACCTAGAGTTTTTAAAAACATGGTTTTAAGTAAAGTGTGATTTGCCAGGGGGACGGGGATTTCCTTCTGGTCTAAACATCCCTGCTTCTGCTGAATTATTTGAATCCCCACACCCCTCCCTCCACAGTAATCAATGCTATAGGCTACTTCACCAATAGACCATATCAAATATAAAATAGAGATATGCAACAGAACAAGCACGTTTAAACAACGATAAACAATAAAATCAAAACCAGCGTTTCAGTTGTCCATAGTTCAAGTGGCCTTAATGCATGCACGGCTTTTCAAAATTTCACAAAGCGTTTTGAGATTATTTTGAATGAAATATTGAAGTTTATAATTAAGTGTTTTGGCAGACCACGCCGAGTGGCCCTATGCATTTTTCTAAAATCGGGTTTTATTCGAACTTTTGCTAACGACAAAAGTTTATCTGTCGTCTCTGTCTCCGGGAACTGCGCGTCACAAAAATGAACCGAAAGCCACTTCAGCTCAGTCACTATAAGAAATCGGCTCTGTCTAATGCCTTTAAATGTCTAAATATTCAGGCTAATAAATGTTATCTGATTATGTAATCCATATGAAAACGAGAGGTACAGAGGATCTACTCAAACATGTAGCCTATGTAAGCGCTTCCCAATGAGAAAATGACAAGGGTGAAAATCTCGCTCTAATGAAATGTAGCAGGCTAAATCGCCCTGAATTAAAATGTAAAAACAGATCAAATAATGTATTTGTCGAAATGTTGCGATATTGTTTCATTTAAGTTCATAATTATTCTATAGGCCTACATGTTATTTAATTTAGCAGCATTACCACGAAGCACCGTGGTTCGATATTTATTTGAATAATAAAAAAAATAATAAAAACTTAATTCACAAATTGCATGCCTGGTTGAAAGGATCCAAAGATCCCTGTAGAATTTAATATTAAGTTGAACATTTTGTTCATGACAACAAATGAACATGCGTTTTTTCAGATTATATTTAGTTTTGCTTGGAAAAAGCTGGCCCAAACCAGTTTTATTTCATCAATTATTGAAATAATGAAATATTTAGTAATAAACTTTTATGACAGAAATTTCACTAGGCTACATGTAACTTAAATCATTTAATTCCTTCATTATCAACACTGTCTAGAATAGCGATTTAAGTGTGAATTACGACTTCTCTTTGTGTTAAATCAGCCTCAGACTCCGATAGCCTGTGGGGGGTTGGGGGACAGTTCAGTGCTGTGCGCGCAGGACAATAGGCCTAGGTGTTAATGTTCCTCTTTCATATGGAGAGCGAGGGAGACTAAATAAACTTGTTAAAAAGAGATTCAGCGCGAGAGAGGCAAAGAAAAACGCATGTTTTAATTTAATTATGTTGCTTTGGACAATTTTCGTTTTGTAGGCCTACTGTTTTAATTGTTTAATGTCATTTATTTGGCAATACAAATTTAAAATGTCGCAAGAATAATATTAGCCTAGTGTTTCTTATTTTGCATCGCAAAAGAAATAAACTCTAAACCCGATGCAACCCTGTTTTAAATAAAAAAAAACACTTTATTTAAACCTTGAAATGTTCGAACTTGGTTTCAAACTTAAGTAATTTTAGTGTTCTTTTACATTACACAATAATTTAGCAGACTAAAGACGAGCTTCTTCATTTTCATTTTCTGATGCAATCGGCTGACAATCTTCCTTCATCAGTTTGTGTCCTTTGTGCAGCGGCTGCGGTTCTACTGGAATGTAGCAAATTTATGTTGTAATGATAATTAAACAAAACTCTTGACTTTAAATAAGTAAACAGTTATAAACAGTTAGCTATTTAAGCATCAAGAAGGTAAAATATAAACGCTGTTGGCCAACATCGGTTAACAACATGTATGCCACATTGAGATTCGATCTCGGGTCGATTGAAGCTCCCTGAAGCTCGTGTTGATGCGTTGATCACTGAGCCACCGTTTGTACGCTGTTAGAGTTAAAGTCTTATGCTTTTGTAAAGCTTCATTGATGTAGCCTAAATGTTTTTATTGCAATGTTTTATGTTTTCATTATTTATTCAATTTCATTTCAGTATTTCAGCCTAATTTCAGTATTGTGGTAATGAATTATTTTAACTACGTTTCACTTGTTGAATTCATCTGCTACCAGCTTTCAATCGCTCTGAATGAGCAGCAGATTACGCATTAGAGAGAATTAACGAACACTTTTCAGAGTCTATGATTGTAGCGCCTCTTAGCGGTAAAAGGTAGCAAATACACCCCACATTTTACCGCCGCGGTGGAACAGCTGATGTGGGCGTTGTCATGGCTTTCCTCTACATTTGCGTTTGAATAGCGCGCGTTCTCCGTGGGCGTGTCAGATTAACGCGTAATGAAGTGTAATGAGCTGGGGAAAAAAATTCTGACAGCACTCTCTTTTCATACAGATTACATAAACTGAGAATATTTGTTTTTTATATAAATTACTTCATTGAAAAGAAGAGAATTCAAGCTTCATAAAGAAAAATCTCTCGTGCCTGTGTGACAAGTATTTGCAGAGTTAGAGTTAATTTTTCGGACGCGTTTCAGAATGGACTGCACTGACAGAGAGAAGGCAAAACTCGCATCATGTTTATTTTTCTTCATTTGACAAAAAGCACAACACTTTGTTTTTATTGTGAGTATACAGAAAAATAATATACACTAAACAGGATCGACTGATGTATAACACTTACATGTAAGATTAAAATCAACAGAGTATTTTGAGTCTCTTTTGCACTGATAAGAAAAAAAGTCTGCCTATCGCGCCGGCGCGATAGCCGACCCCAGGGGGTTAATATTAGTGCATTTGCTTAAGCTTAGTATTTAGTCATTTTGTTTAGCCAATGGGATTGGCCCATTTTTCTTCTTCTTGGGCCCAGGAGTGTGTGTGTATGTATAAACCGATAAATAACTAGGGCCCTATGATGAGGGAAAACTAATGGACTTCTTTTTTATTATTACAATTTAGTCAAGCCATTAAAAATCAGAAAACGCAGAATTTGAGAAAAAATAAAACTGAATTAATATAGGGCCCTAAATAACCAATATAGTATGGATATATCATGCATTCCTTTAATGGATCTGTGATGAATAGTGCGTGAAGATTTGCTGTGGGTTGTGGTCTCGGGCTGATGCAGCATTTACTCGTTCTTTTGGATTTATTTTCTTCTGTAAGAAGCTTCATAAACATCATTTACAGCAGGACAGGACACAGTGTCTTGTCACTTGCCCTGATGTTCTCAAATAAAATAAGAAATAATTTATGGACTTCTGGGTCTGTGTTATTGCCCCAAGCAGCATCAGATTTAATATTAATTTCCAATGTACATATTCACACAGACTGGCGAATTTCCAAAATGAGATAGATTAGAATAAGATGCTCTTCGCGCTAAATACATGCTAATACAACCCTGATCAAACATCTTTTGTCTGTGGAGATCGCAGCCCTGCCAAAGACTGACAATACCAAACCCAGCACAGAAAAAAACACAACCTGGGCCCTCTCTCCAAAACCTCCACAATGATCTCTCCATACAGCTGAAGGACATTAGAATATGAATAACTGTCAGGAAATGCAACAGCTGAGCATACAAGGTTACGCCAGGACCTGAAGAGGGTTTTTTTAAAGGGTTTCCATATTCCAATAGGTTTTCCAACCTATTCTAGTCCCTAAGAGTATTTATACACAAAGAAAAATATCATTAAAGCAAAAGTGGCGCGCTTGAAAACATCTGTCCAGCTGCTCTGGAGAATTATTTGTCTGACTTTTGTCTGTCCAGGAAAGTGACCACTCATGCTAACTAAAGAAATGGAGGCTTATACAGTACAAAGACGTATAAAACACATAAAATACACCCTAATATCAGAAATCGCTTCATCATCAACATTACACACTAACAGCAAATAATGTAGCAGCATGTCAAGCGCCATTTATAATATTTATAATAATAATAATAGTAACAATCAGAACTGAACTTTCTATTCACAGACATTACAACATTTTTACAGATAAACAGCTGTTTATAATGTCTGTAACATTAAGGAAATACCAGAGACTCGGATATTCTGAGACATCAGGTATTTCTGGAAGCAATACCTGATGAAAAAAGCAACTGCATTTCAAATATCACAACAAATCTAAAAAATATTTTAGCACGGCATGGAAAAGGCAACATCAAACTGGTAATAGTCTGCCTCTCAGTCTAAACCAGTGTTTCTCAAACTTTTTCTGCCATTCCCCACTTTGAAGGTAGGGAAGGGTTCGTGCCCCACCTGTCCCCATGCAATTGCCCCAACAAAATGTTAATAAACTAGGCTTTAAGTTAAAATGTATTTTATTAACATGACATTTTAAAAACATGAACATGACAGTAGATAAAAATAATAATGCAATTGTGTTTGTATTTTGCCTCTGATAACATCAAATTCAGAAACGGAGAAAATAAAAGTGTGGACTAGTTGTGCTTTGCTTTACTATTTTGTCACTTCTCAAACTGCATGCAAAAAGAAAAAACAAAATTGAAAAAGAATATTAATAATAATAATAATCTCAGGGTTTTTCCTGGCTCAAAACGAGGCGGAGGTGGTAAAATCCTAATAATTTATGTATTTTAGGTATTTTTGTAATAATAATTGTATTTTGTATTTTTCGAAGACTATCATATAAGCTACTGTGTTTCCTACAGTATTTTGTGTGTGGTGTGGACCTCTGCACCCCTAGGGGGGTCCGGGGGCATGCTCCCCGGAAGAAAAGTTTGTACGTTTTAAAGATAAATTCATAAATCTGGTGCACTTTGAAAGTTCAAAATTAAGTGATTAACTAATTTAGTGTCTGCAATGAGCCTGTTTTGTAGTAGGCTGCACATATTTTCTGAGCCAGAGACGGAGAGCGCTCACCGCTTGATATCCCAACTATTCAGTGTTCCCTTTCAAGGCGGTCACTTCGACATTACGTCATACTGACGTATATGGGAACTCCTCCCTTCTCCATTTTCACTGAAATCTTATAGGTTAACGCCAGCTGGAGACAGCTGGCCAATTGACGCAAAACATGCAAATGCTGACCGGTCCGCGGGCAGTATAAATAGCATGGGCACGACAATTACGTCAGAATCTCTTTCTTCACGCTAGAAGTCTTATCTGAAGTCATCGTGGAAGTTGCAATAGAGGTTACTCACCATGTTTCCTCCCCGCATCCGATGGCTGCTACATGCCAGATATGTGCGGTATTGACTCGCTCTACCCAAACAAGGATCTACCGAGGCCGCACTCACAGACGACTGGCATACGTGCTGGTCTACCAGTGCGCGCCCTCATAAACTCCGGGCATCAGCAGGGATGAGGCCCACTGCCGCCAGCGGCCGCTGGTGGGCCCTCTCACGCCCAAAGAAGAGTTGACAATCGTTCTCCCCTGTGGCCCAGTGGCGGAACCTGAAGCCTTCGCGCGAGAGACCCGTGTTCGATCCCGGCTCTCGCAGCAGATACATTTTAACCTGCCCGTCGCCTCTCCGGTCCTTTTCGCGGGCTCGCTAGACGGACTCGACGCGATAGGCTTCGTCGGAAAGGATACTTTTATTATTTTACTTAGCCCGGTATCTAACAGCCAGGCTACTTCAAGAAAGATTCCGTCTTCACGACGTCCTATGGTAAGTCATGCGAAGACGCATCCAGAGAGACGAGGCAAGGCGATGGCTCTGTGTCTAAAGGCGCGAAAGTGGTTGTTTCCCCCTGTGGCTCAGTGGCGAACCTCAAAGCCGTCGCACGGGAGACCCGTGTTCGATCCCAGCTCTCACAGCAGATAAAATTTAGTCTCGCCGCGGCCAGACATTAAACCGAAACTTTTTGATCTCTATACGTCCAGCCTTCCTCGATGTCTCTCTTCGTCGGCACCTCGTCCCGCCTAATTCGGCTACGGCCGCCAAAACGGTTCGAACCCGAAACGAACCGGATCTTCACCGTTGGCAGAGGGCGGGACCGGGAATGTGGCGACACAGGCCACGGAGAGCGCCGCGTCAGGACGCCCCGCTCTGGTAATGGAGGTGCACAGCTTACAGCTTATGTCGTCAGGCTGCCCTGTATCCTTCAGTGCAACTGGCCATTCTGATTTAACCACGTATCCACAGTTGTTGTCGCTACGCCACTGACGCTGTGTTTATGTTCAGACTACACACTGATATGTGCTATGATTTGTGCCGTCATATATTGCCCTGTTTCTTTCAGTGCGAATGGCTATTCTGATTACCACGTATCCACAGTTGTTGTCGCTATGCCACTGACGCTGTGTTTATGTACACACTGCACACTGATATGTGCTATGGTTTAACTGTTATATCCTTATATATTGCCCTGTATCCCTCAGTGCAACTGGCTATTCTATTAACCACGTAATCACAGTTGTTGTCGCTACGCCACTGACGCTGTGTTTATGTACACACTGCACACTGATATGTGCTATGATTTAACTGTTATGCCCTTATATATTGCCCTGTATCCCTCAGTGCAACTGGCCATTCTGATTTAACCACGTAATCACAGTTGTTGTCGCTACGCCACTGACGCTGTGTTTGTTCACACTGCACACTGATATGTGCTAAGATTTGCGCCGTTATATGCTGCCCTGTTTCTTCAGTGCAAATGGCTATTCTGATTACCACGTATTCACAGTTGTTGTGCGATGAAATGACGCTGTGTTTACGTGCACTCTACACACTGATATGTGTTCATGATTCATGCCGCTATAAATTGCCCTGTATCCTTCAGTGCAACTGGCTATTCTGATTCACAGTTGTGCGATGCCACTGACGCTGTATGTACACTGATATGTGTGTGTTATGCTTATGCCACGATATTGCCCTGTACCCTTCAGTGCAACTGGCTATTCTGATTACTACGTATGTATTCACAGTTGTTGCGTTGCAACGGACGCTGTGTTACGTACACACTACGCACTGTTATGTGTATGATTTATGCCATTATATATTGCCCTGTTCCTTATCCTTCAGTGCAAATGGCTATTCCGATTACAACGTATTCACAGTCTTGCGATGCAACTGACGCTGTGTTACGTACACACCGTACACTGCGTTATGAATTTTGGCGTTGTTGCCCTGTATCCTTCAGTGCAAATGGCTATTCTGATTACTACGTATTCACAGTTGTTGTGCGATGCAACTGACGCTGTGTTACGTACACACTACACAGCGTTATGTGTTGGGATTTATGCCATTATATATTGCCCTGTAATTTTCAGTGCAAATGGCTATTCTGATTACTATGCAGTACGTATTCACAGTTGTTGTGCGATGCAACTGACGCTGTGTTTATGTACACACTAATGTGACTATGCTATCGCGTTGCCCTGTATCCTTCAGTGCACCTAGCTATCCTATCTAACTGTGCATAGTCACAGTTTGTCGCTACGGCGACTTGCGCTGCATCTGTGTCCACACTGAAGCGTTATGCAGTTATGTTGCTAACGTAACTGACCATTATGTGAACTGTGCATATTCATGCAGTCTCGGTCGCTTCGTCGACTTGCACCGCATTATACACTCAGATGTTTGATATGTGCACACTGATGGGTAATGCTGTTATGTTGCCCTCTATCCTTCAGTGCAACATCCAGCTATCCTATCTAACTGCATATTCAGTTCTGTCGCTATGGCGACTACACGGCACGTACAAGGACGTGTTTTTGCTATTTTGTTGCCCTGTTTCCTTCAGTGCAAAACTAGCTATCCTAATCTAACCGTGCATATTCACAGTTCTGGATGTATGTACGTAAACGGATGTGTTATGCTGTATAGCTGCCCTGTTTCCTTCAGTGCTGCTAGCCATCCTAATCTAACTATGCATCTTAGTTTCTGTCTCTACACAGTTTCTGTTGCTACAGCGACTTACGCTGTGTTATGTACATGCAAGGATGCGCTATTCCTTACTCACTTGTGTTATGCTGCCATGTTGCCCTGTATTTCAGTGCAACCAGCTATCCCAGTCAAACTGTGCATATTCACAGTCTCCGTCGATACGGCGACAGGCGCTGCATTTATTTACAAATGGATGTGTTCATGCAGCGGTGTTGCCCCGTATCCTTCAGCCTAATACGGAGCTAACTGCGACCTATGCTGTACGTGCATGTGCTACGCTGTTATATTGCCCCGTTCCTATCAGGGCAACTGGTTATTCTGTGCAAACTCATATATTCACAGTTGTAGCTACAGTTATGACTGTGTTTGTTTGCTTACTGAGGTGCTATGCTATTATGGGGCTATTTTCTAACTGCGTATATTCACAGTTGTCGTCGCTACGGCCACTGGCACTGTGTTTATGTACATTCAGTTATGTGTTGATTTGCACTTCTGTACATTGACTATAGAACATCGGCTATGTTCTACAAGGTGGCACCCCAGCCCCAAGCTGTGGAACCTTCTTGTGTGTCCGTTGCTGGGTCCTTAGTTGAGCAAGACACTTCACACTGACAAGTGCTGAGACGGAGCTCTCCCTAAGATGGCCTTACCACCGGCTCTCGCCCCAGCGAAGCACTTGGAGACTTACGCTCATTCTAGTGAATGTTGTCGCATTGTCTCGGACCTGATGACTGCAGCGTCACTCTCAGTCCGATACCAAGCTACGTTCCGAAGTCGCTTACACCGTTCAGAGCACAGGTTGATCCCTGCCCGCCTTATCTGCTGAGTTTCAGCCTCGCATGATGCCGATGCTCAGAGTGATGTTGGCCCTGTAAGGGATTTGTGGATGTACGTGGATCACTTGGCAGCAGTTTACCAGCTGTTTGTGTGCTTGGTGGATGGTACTGGGGACGTGCTGTTTTATACAGAGACTTCTCTCTGAATTCGATGCTTTAAATGGTTGCTTAATGCCTACAGGATTTAGGTATGCTGGCTGTCTTCTCAGAAAACATTCGCCAGGGTTCCAAGTTTGATGCACCACCTTAGCGTCGTGGGTTCGGTGAGTTTTATCAATGTACTCATGAAACTGTGACCACCAGCTGTGCAGTAGTCTGTGTTGCAGAGTTACCATTGCTGCTAACTCTGTGTTATGACTATAAGGTTACATAGCTGTTTCCACATTACGCAGTAGTTCCAACGTACTGTTAACTCTGTGTGTGGCTTAAGGTTATGCAGCTGTCACCGCTATGCCGTCGACACTGTGTTAGCTCTTGTGCTCGAGTGCTTATGGTGTTCTGCTGCCCTGTCCAGTGCAGCCTTCGCCTCATTGCAGTGGATGCGCAACTTGGTAAGCCGGAGCAGACGTTGATCTAGTTTCGCCTATCAGTTTTGAGTGCTCCTAGCGGCGCTGCTGGCTTAGAACTGTTGTTCCTGTGGGAGTGTAGCTTGACCCCGTTCAGGGCTTATCTTCACTGCGCTCACGGCGGGATTCTATACAGTTCCCATATACGTCAGTATGACGTAATGTCGAAGTGACCGCCTTGAAAGGGAACGTCTCCGGTTACTATCGTAACCTCGGTTCCCTGAGAGGCGGGAACGAGACATTACGTCAACCGCCGTGCTCGCCGTTTGATCAGCTGTGCTAGCGTTCAGTCTTGATTCTGACGTAATTGTCGCGCCCATGCTATTTATACTGCCCGCGGACCGGTCAGCATTTGCATGTTTTGCGTCAATTGGCCAGCTGTCTCCAGCTGGCGTTAACCTATAAGATTTCAGTGAAAATGGAGAAGGGAGGAGTTCCCATATACGTCAGTATGACGTAATGTCGAAGTGACCGCCTTGAAAGGGAACCGAGGTTACGATAGTAACCGGAGACGTTTTCCACCACATAATGTTTATTTTAGGTTTCAGACATTTAAATTCACATAAGTAAGTTACTTAAAAAAGAGTTTGTCAAATAGCCTACACACTTATGTCTATGGAAGCGGCAATAATAAATATTTCCATTATAATTAGACGACACGTGTTATTCATATCAAATCCACATTGTGTAAGTAATTTTCAAGTTTACTCTATGCTTCTCCCAGTTCACCGGCAACTTACTTTCATGTATTTCGGGAGAAGTGGATAAATTGACGTGTTAAATCCAACAGATCCAATTCTCTAAAATGCGGCATAAACTAACGCCCATCGCGTATAGCTCAACTAAGGTGTTTAAACAATAAAACACATCGACTTGCTCATATTTGACAATCGGAATATCAGATATTTCCTGCTATAGCCAACAAATTTGTGAAATAAAAGCAGATAATCAGTCATTCAGCGCTATTGTGGCTGCGGTGTGACAAGCAATGACGCGTCACCATGGAATAAACGATCTAAATAACGGGCGCCTCTAAAAACTTTTAAACTTACGTGTGAAAAGGTTAAGTAAGGCTTACATTTAAATCTGTAGCTGTTTTTTTGTTTTTTTTTTGCGTTTATGCTCAATAAATAAAGGAATTAATAGAGATGGGCACAAAAATTACCACATTTTCTCCCGTTTGTCGCGCCCCACTTGTCATGTTTCTATTCCCCACCAGTGGGGCGCACCCCACACTTTGAGAAACGCTGGTCTAAACCAAATCACAGAAAAAGCAGTATTTGGCATAAAGAGAGAACTACTTGTTTAAAAAAATTTGCAATCAAACAGCAGAACATTCTGCGCAGCGAGAGAGACTGAGCTGAGTCGTGTTTCTGGACTCTTGGGTGACCAATCATGACCAGTGCCCAATTTATCCATTGTGTTTTGCTGTAATATAAACTGTTCATTATAGGCTGCCAGTTTGCAGTAACAGCGATGGCTTAAGTATGTGGAACACACCCTATATTATGAAGCTCATCTGCATAAAATTGGATAATTTTGAGCCAAAATATGTAATTAACTGCTTTTCATGTATATTTAAATGTAAATGAGTAATTTGGTGAAATTATATTCTTTACAGGGCTATTATATTCATCAGTCTTTTCCACTGCACTAAATCTGCAGATCACATTGTCACATATCACAAGTGCATTAAGAAACTGAACCTTAATGGCTTATATAACAATGCAACATTCTTCTTTTGATGGATAATTGCGTAATTTTGGATTTATCTTCAACTAGTATGCTAATGTTCCAGCTTAAATGGTTTTGCTGTTAAAAAAGGGATGTTGCTGCTAAATATGAACCTTATAAAAGGTCTCATTTGTGTTTTATGTTTCAGTAAATTTCCTAAAAACTAAAATGAGAACTTGAGAGCCGAAAAAAAAAAAATATGAATAGCAAGAACAAAGGGAAGTAGATGCAAGAATGTTCGTTTATTATGGCAAAGTTATGTATCCGAAACGTGTAATTGTTGATTATGATTATTAATCATGTGCTTTTCAATTTGCAACAAGAGAAAACAGTGTCCAAAGCAGTACAAAATATCTCTCTCTCGCACACCCATTCAAAATAAGAGAAACTGAGGAATCGTACCTGATGAGCCATTTGTAAAGTCCCACGTCAAAGTGTCTGAAAAGCAAAAAGACAGTAACGAGTGAGCTCAGGGGTTAAACACAGATGGTTTGAGGTAACACACGCACTTCTGTAGAACATGACACAACACAAATATGTGTTTAATCAGTCAACATCCAGAACAGAAAAAAAAAAAGAGAGAAGAGAATCGGCATAAATGAGATGCTTGAGGAAACCATTTTAATGATTCTCTAGGGGCAAATGCTGGCATTTGCTGAAACGGTTGTAGTACCGGGAGACATTTTTTCAAGGCGGCTGATCCCAGAACAGTTTTGCTGATTGACTAGTTGAGCTGTAGCCTGACACTGGGTTTTGTGGCAGGTCTAGGACACACAAAATTGATCTGGGAGACAGAACTAATATTCATGCAGTCATATGAAACTATTCTTATTTTTGCCAGCATGCAAAACTTGCCACCACAATGCTAGTGTGTCACTGGTCAGGTGGTTGTCAGGGCCTTGGTTGCTCAAGTGTTCCAATTGGTTTTAGTGAGCTATGTAGTTGCTAGGGTGTTCTGGGGTGGATGCTACGGAGATTTTTACTGGCCTGAGACTATCCCAAAGTCTATATGACATTTTGTTCATAGGTATGGCTCTGTTTTTTTTTTAATTAAAAATAAATAAAATAAAATATTAAAAATATAAATATAAATAAATAATAATGTCATTTTAAATAAAGTAAAATATAAATAAAAACAGTAAAAAAATCAATAAAAATCACAAAAATAAATATAAATACATTTACTTCAAAAGGGTAGTAAAACATTTTTTTCTTCTAAATATAAAAAATATAAAAATAAAGAAAAATCATAAAACGTCACATGTACGTCACAATGGCAGTAAAACTAAAAAACGCCCTTCTAAATATTTAATCATTAAATCTTTTTTTTTAAATTATAAAAATTTGAAAAATAAATATAAATACATTTACTTCACAAAGGTAGTAAAACACAAGCTAATAGTTCCCCTGAGGAAAATGTAGTGATGGCGGGTGGATAAGACACATGCCTTGTGTGAGAGACCCGGGTTCGAATCCACTGCGAGACACCAATGTGTCCCTGAGCAAGACACTTAACCCCTAGTTGCTCCAGAGGCGTGAGACCTCTGATATAGCAATTGTAAGTCGCTTTGGATAAAAGCGTCAGCTAAATGAATAAATGTAAATGTCTCAAACTTACTAAATATTGTCCTTCTTATCTAAATATTTAATATTTAAATTATAAAAAATAAATAAGTAAAAATCATGTAAATAAATACATTTACTTCACAAGGGTAGTAAAACTAAATAATGTCCTTCTAAATAATTAATCATATAAAAAAGACTATCCCAGACTAAAATGCATGTTTGAGCTGTTTTAAATGAAAGCAACATGCACTGACATATTTTAAAACATGCAAGTGCCATTGTTTTATCCCAAGATGCACACCGGTATTGTTTTTTTCTTAGGCAAGTTTTTAAAAGCTACTTAAATTTCCTAATTAAACTAAGGCCTAATCCTGGCTTATTATAAGCCCTGTCTGTGAAACTAAGCCTTTAATACATACATAAAAGATAAATAAATAAATCTATGAATTTAAGTATAGTTCACAAAAATAACCTGCTTTTTAGAAACTATACATCTAATAGGTTTGGATCTCAACTTTATCCAATACTGTATGCTTCTAACATACAATATAAAGCCACATTGAGCTCTTTCTTGTTTCACTGATCACACAGGGTTTCTCTTTCGCTCTTTGACATGTCGTTTGTATCAAACCATCAAGACAGCCAAAATATCGATTTGGCCCTTTGTAACTCTCAATTTGTTACTCTGCAGGACTTTCTCTTCCTCCTGTTCCTCTGAGCAGGTGTGAACAGACGTCCTCAAGTCATCACTATAGCCACAGGTTCTCTTATTGTTATACTCACTTTACATCATCCATCTATCCACATTTCATCCCTCTGTAGATCAACTGGTAAGGGCGGGTGCATGAATGGGTCAAAATTTTTATTTTAAAATTCACAGTAAAAAATGGATTAAGGTTTAAATGGATGAGGAAGTGGACAATGATATGGATTTCTCGAGAGAAACCATCATCTCATCCAATTAGAGGAAACACAATCGGAATCTGACACCAACAGACGGTTTTCTGGCCATAAGGCTTTCAAATGTAGTTCAGTCTGTCGCTTATTGAGTCCAAATAAACCCAGATCCCAGAGACAGCAGTAAAGAGTTGGCGCCGCCAGGCTTAAAAAAAAACAAAAAAAAAAAACGGCTTGGATGAGGAGAAACAGTCACATGGAAGCAGATGGTTGCTAACACGTCAGAAAGCCCTGACATGAAGTTTTCATGAGCCCACAGAAACTATCAAAAACTTCAGTGCCACAAAAAAAACATCCATCTGGAGAAAGAGAGACAAAACAAAAGGGAGAGAGTGCCTGGAGAGAGATGGATTGGGTCTGGGGTCTACAATACATAATGACTCCTAAATCAGATTGTGCAGGACCATTTGATTCATTCTAGCTCTTCCCAGCATTCATTAGCAACTATTGATAAAATGTGCTTCAGCTCTAGGGAAATAAAGTCATCTGGGAAGGCCAAGAGAACAGATGAAGCAGAAGTAATTCCACTCTATATTAATAAACCATTATGTGGAGACATGCAGTTGTGCATGTCTCTACTGTTTAAGCCCAGAAACACTATGTTTGTCCAATGCATTTGTTGTCCTGTTGTACATACAATTCATCCAAAACAATGAAACTTGTCGCAATTTTCTTACTATCGGTTGGGCTAGTCTCAGCCTCAGACGTCACGCCAACAAACCGTTGGCTGAACGTCTGGTACACATGGCACACAAAATTGGAAACACTGTTTCGAAGTCATCATGTGGTTGAATTCTACAGGATTTCCGGGAAACATGCGTCACGTTCTTTAACGGTCTGCCTGGAAACAATGCTGTCATGAAGCCAAACCTCCTCATGAAAGAAGCAGGCCGTTGTGTTTACATGTACTTACACAAGTCTATTATTGTAGGGACAACGGAGTTACATTTTCACACCCCTAAACATGACGAGGAACAAAACGAACTGTGATTGGTTGCTTTCATGTCAGTCAGATGGCATCTGGGCAGTCCTTGGCCAATGAAAGCTGCTATGGAGTCAGTCTGAAGGTCTGGCTATGCGACACTATAGGCTCAAGTAGCCCTTTACGAACACTAAACCAGAGATATTGAATCTAATTATGTCCTTTATTATTATCATTAAATCATTTTTAAAAATTGCATAAAAACTACAAGCAGTAAAAGTTCTGCTACAAGTCAACACAAATATACCAAAACAATTCTCATCCTAAAAAAGGAACTAAAAAAATTACAATTACTTATTAGTTATCCAATTTTTCTTCTATTTTATAGGTTTAATAAAGCTAAAAATCTAAATTCCCTGCTTAGGAATCACTACATTACACTACAGCCTGTTTGCACATTTCAGGCCTAAAAGGCCACAGTAGGAAAGCTTCTCTAAGAAAGCAATCCCTCTGAAATGCCAATTTGACTCTACTAGATGCGTGTGGCACATAAACAAGGAGCTATAAAAACAGATGCAGTGAACATACTGAGCTGGAATCTCATGTCTTATGTCATTCATGAACTCTGTGAGTCAGATGGTGATTCAACAAGATGAAAGTGAGATACACATTGGAACAGATTCACTCAAAATTCTGCTGTTTCCTCAAGATTGGGCTTCTGTACTTCAGAAATCATCTGGCAAATCAGACCTGACGGAACATTGTGTAAACACTTCCCACAGCTCAGAGTTTTCCTCATGATCCCACTAAACTACAGGTGAGCTGATGAAGAGAACAGAGATCAGGATAAAACCTGGCCTTGTTCTCACTGCATATGTGAGAGAGAGGTTACGCCTACATTGTGGAGACCAAAGAAGAAAAGGTAATAAAACACCAGTTAACAGTCCCCATGAGGAGAATGTCTTAATGAACATACTAAATAATGTCCTAATGAAAATCTAAACATGAGTGAGGGTTGTTTAGGGACAAAGGAAGAAATTATCATTTGCTCAGTATTAGGGTCAAAAAAGAAGAAAAAGGAATACAATTCTTTTTTTCTTTTTTTTTTAAATCATTGTTTTCAAAGGTTTTAGAAATGCAGTCTTTGTATTCATAGTGTTTCATATGGTTTTGAAAAAACAATGTTTACATGTGAATAAATGCTTAAATTACATTTGCTCAGTGTATAAAGCGATCGTGTCTCTTAAGAAAATGTATGATCTCTACATTACCTTTTTGAAGTGTCAAAGTGTCAGTTGCGTAGCTGTCAACGGAGGGACAGAAAGCGCTCAGATTTCATTAAAAATATCTTAATTTGTATTCCAAAGATGAACGAAAGTCTTACGGGTTTGGAACAACATGAGGGTGAGTAAAATGATGACAGAACTTTCATTTTTGGGTGAACTAACACAACATATTTCTAAAAATATCACATAAAAACATTTTACTTGCAATTATGCACATAATTAATCAATTCTTTTAATTAGGCTTTTTTCTTTACTATGGTATCAGGACAGTTGTATAACTGACATGTTTTACTTTACGTATATAAGACCAGTAACATGCATTAAGAAAACAAATAAATTAATAGATCCGGAATAAAGAGCCTTGCGTCATTGATCCATAAAACCAATAGATCCATTGAGAGAGATCAGATAGCTATCAGCAGGAGTAAACAAAGTGTGTGTGTGTGTGTGTGTGTGTGTTTTTACAGCAACCCATAAATCTTTCAACCACCATAAACCCAGTCCATGATAGCAACCGACCATACTTAATCACACACATGCACACACAGCAATACTCGCACATCCAAACACGTGTGCAGAGTGCAGACATACACACACACACACACACACAAAGAAAATCTCCAGATTTAACTGCAGCCACACACACTAAGAGAATCTCCAGATTTAACTGCAGCCAAGAGCAACATCTCAGCCTCTCTTTCTCTCTGTTGTTCTCAATCTCGTTCGCTCCCTGTAGGACATTTGCACTGTAATCAGAGACTTTGCAGTCCTGCAGTATGGGGTACTGTCTCCATGTGGTATGTTGCATCCGGCGGTTCTAAGCCATTAAACACAGAGAGGAGCATGTGAGTTGGATTTTGAAGTATCAATAGTGTGTGTGAGTGTGTTGAGGCTATGCTGAGCTGTTAGAAAAAGTTATGCGTGTGCGCGCTCTGTCAGGTTCAGAGGAGCTGAGCTCTGTTGCTCCGTGTGGGATTGAAGCCAGACGGGGTCTTACAGCAGGTCCTGCTAAAGTCTCCAGCATACATCTGTTTCCTTACAGCTCTCATTTATCACACTCTAAACTCCATCACCTTCAACACCACTCAGAGACACACACTAGTTCTTAACCTTTCCGGCTCGCAGAGCTTCAGCAGATGTCTGCATCGCAGATCTGCTGATACACTCAAAACATCCACAATTACACAGGATACAGAAGATAGAGTCACTCTCTCCATGCGACGGTGAGTGACAATTATTTATCCGCTGGGTTAAGAAAAATAACTGAAAACTGCTTGTATTATGAAGCGAAGCAGATAAATACAAAAAAATACCATGGTGAATATAGTTTGTAAAGTTATTACAGTTAGTTGTTTTTACCACTGTAAAATAATGATAAATTAATTAACTCCTTAAAAAAAGCTTTCAGAACCTTTCGGTCATTATGTTAAATATATTTTTTTATCATTATCATTACATATAAGTCAGTAAGATTTTTGTGAAGAATTTAATACTTTTATTCAACAAAGACGCATTAAATTGATCAAAAGTAACAGTAAAAACAATAAATGTTACAATATTTCTATTTCAAGTAGATGCTGTTATTCTATTCATCAATCAATCCTGTAAAATATTAAGCAGCACAACTGTTTTAACATTAATAAAAATGTTTCTTGTGTTACAAATTAGCATATTATGATTTCTGAAGGATCATGTGACATTGAAGACTGGAATAATGATACTGAATATTCAGCTTTGCCATCACATGAATAGATTACATTTTAAAATATATTAAAATAAAAAACTTTTATATAATACAAATATTTGATCAAATAGTTATTGTAGAAAAAATACAACAATAGTTTATCACAATCATTAAATCATTTTACAGTAGATATTCCTGTGTGTGTGAGATATGAATGTTCCTTTAATGATTATCATATTGATATACTATATATTACTATGTATATATCCCATGGTATTTACATGAAACAAGGGCATGGTACATCCATAGTCCTTTCATGTACTATGGATTTATTAAAGTAAGCAAATAGAAGGCAATAATTAGTAGGGGTGTCACGATTCTCCAAATCCTCGATTCGATTAAGTTTTCGATTCTAAGGTCACAATTCGCCTTTGGCTAAGCCCCGCCCCCCTTAGTTACTGTTGCTACGTCCGACAAACAAACTTCATCTGGGCTCTGGTATCAACATGGCTTATGCTGTGACAGCTCTTCCTGCTGAAATTTTATCAAACTTTTATAAAGCAGCAAATAAAGTGTCCGATAGAAGTAGGCAAAAGCTGCTGCAATATACGCTCGAAGGCTATATTCACGACATACAGGTGAAACGCAAGGAACAACAAGGCATCCAAACAGAGGCAAAAGCATACGGTCACAGTCAACAAATGACCCACCGCATATCCTACTAATGGAGATGGAGGCTGGGACTCACAATATCAAGGAGCAACACTGTTCATGCAAAGCTGGAGGTCTCTATTCACTTCTATAATCGTTATTACAAAGCAAACGGACTACGCGAGTATAACGTTGTATTTATTAGCAGTGTGTGCTAGACGACACTTGTCAGGATTTGACTTCGGTTTGGGAAGGGAAAAAAACGGACACACCCCTCCAACCTCTCTGAGAAACGCATATCTGTGTTACAAATGCCCCAGGCACAACGTTTAACCATATTTTTGATAAAACTACGACGGTAATAGCCGGCCGAGACCAAAAATATGAGACGCCTGTGTTAAAGTCAATGGAGCGCTGTGAAAAAGTGTCGGACCTCTGTGGGAGCTCGTTCTTGGCTGTGCTGTGATTGGTCAATCTACATTCTAGGGTGTGGCTTAGCCAAAGGCAAATTCGATTCGATTCTCGATAAAAAAAAAAAAAAAAAAATTTAAGCGCAGATTGCTATGCAATTTTTAGACTACACGTTTATGCATTATGCAATATAAATTTGTTCACAATGCACACTACACCATTGCCAAATTTAAAATATAACAAAAACAAGTAACATCATAAATGTAACAATAACTTTATTAAGGCTTCTATTGGGGTTTTAGAATGAAGCTTTGAATGTCTTTCTCCGTATTTTTATGGTACACGCACATAGCAGAGCTTGCAAACTGTGGCTTTTTTGTCGACAACGCGAACGTTGTCAACATACCGCACTGCAAATCCAAAATACCTCCACACCGGCGACTTCAGAGAAGCAGGAGGGTGTTCAAGTTCCGTTGATGGGTCTTCGATATCTGCAGTTGCCATGATGTGTCAGTTAGAGGAATCGCAGCCTTTCAACAGGTGTTTTGTTTTCCGCACCGTGATGAGTCATTCATCATAAACGATCTGTTCACGGGTCTGTTCATTGCCTCTGTCACGCGACAAATGAACAAAAGACTCGGAAGGTAAAGTAATTATTTGTTCCCTGTAGTGTAAATTATTTTTCACTGCATTCATTATGTACATCTTCTTAATGTTCGGGGAATTTGCATGTTAATAGTATAACATTTAAAGCCCCTGAAATGACTAGAAAAAAAGTTTAGTTAATTTTGATGAACGAGATTGAACAATAGAGTCTGTAAAACGATCCGAACTTTCCATCACGGACGCGACATGGGGCGTGGCAGTATCGACGATACCATTTTTTATTTCGATTTCGATACCATTGAATTAATTTCGATCGATTTCGATTTAATATCGAAATCGTGACACCCTTAATAATTAGTAGTAAAACACACATTTTACTAAGTATAAAAAATGTACTGTAAAAAAAAGAAAGACAAAAAGTCTGCTGTTTCCAGACTGGTGTTGCCTAGGAGACCATTCAAGACTATTCAAGTTGAAATGCTGTATACCTTCATCAAGCATTCTAGCTTTTAGAGTAAAATTCAATCGTTTGGGAGGAAGCCTGCATGTATGAGCCTGTTCTACATCGTCTCACGAGACGTCAGAGCGCTCAACTCCATCAGAGAAGCCCAACACTCAATCCCATACGTTAGAGATAAGATGTTTGTGACATTAAACAGAAAGCATGAATCTTATTACGCTCCTGTAATATGCTTCTAGATGGTGTAAGTGAGTCTTAAACAAACCTGTTCCAATCGTATCACGGCTTAAATCAATTAAAGCAACTGTAGCGCAGCTCTGACCCCTGCTGTTTCACAGATGTACTGCAGATGACAGTTAAACCACCTCAAAATCATTCCAGCTATAGGACACAGAGCCTTAGAAGTCAAAGGTCAGAGCTTTTGAAGTTTGACAGATAACATATGTGTGTATATTTACCTCCACATTCCAGTGAAGCTGTACATGATGCTGACACACCGTGGTAACGTGGGTGGCTCCAGTCCGTCCAACCTGACGAGCAGAGACACCGCTCCAAATAAGACCAGATACTTTACGTAAAAAAATTGCACTAACGCGAGAGCCAAACCACCTGCAGGTGAAAAAGAGAGCGGTTACATGACATAAAACAGTAAAGCGGCTATGTGCTTGATCTCACACAGACATGTGCCCTTTAAACATCTGAACTGACAGGGTTCTTCAGCCACATCAGGTGCCTACATACAGTACTTATGGCCATGCAAAGTTTTTGAAGCTCATTTCGGCCCTTCATCCTATTCTGGCTGAGAAGAACCACAGATTTAATGATTTTAATCAGATTTCAGTTTTATTCTGAACCGTTTCATAATTTAGTTCTATCATCCTTTCTAGGCATATCTCCCTATTCACTTTTCAGTCACTGTGTGTGTCAGTGGAAACTGAGTACAGCATCTGTCTTTTCCCATATCCCACTGCTACAGAGCTAAAAGCTTGTAAAAAAAAAAAAAAAAAAAAAATAGGACAGAATTTCTGCAAGCACTTTCTGTACAAAACAGGTACAAAAAGGCGATAATGACTCGATGTTCCAGTGTGCTGCTGCACAGACCGCTCTCTCTTGCAGAGTCTGTGTTTATGAATCAAAGTTCAGGCAGCACAAATCAGCAACTTTTACAGATCAATAGACAGCAAGTGCAAAATCAAGATGCTGCAATGGAGAGCGCACACACAAGGCTGAAACTCAGTGTGTGTGTGTGTGTGTTTCATTGCGAACATCTGTGCACGATAATAATATAATAAACACTTTAAGACCCAAAATAACACCATATACAATGACAGACTGCATCAATTCTGAAAAACATAATTTGGATAAAAACTGTAGAATTTTCTTAAAAACTATGCATATTTCCCCACTACACACTATGCAAACAGCAGTATGTCGCAAAAGTATGATGTCAGAAAACTAATAAATATCATAGGCTCACAATAATTTGCAGATGACGTACTGCATGAGATTTTGGACACTTTGTTGTTATCCTACACTCACCTAAAGGATTATTAGGAACACCTGTTCAATTTCTCATTAATGCAATTATCTAATCAACCAATCACATGGCAGTTGCTTCAATGCATTTAAGGGTGTGGTCCTGGTCAAGACAATCTCCTGAACTCCAAACTGAATGTCAGAATGGGAAAGAAAGGTGATTTAAGCAATTTTGAGCGTGGCATGGTTGTTGGTGCCAGACGGGCCGGTCTGAGTATTTCACAATCTGCTCAGTTACTGGGATTTTCACGCACAACCATTTCTATGGTTTACAAAGAATGGTGTGAAAGGGGAAAAACATCCAGTATGCGGCAGTCCTGTGGGCGAAAATGCCTTGTTGATGCTAGAGGTCAGAGGAGAATGGGCCGACTGATTCAAGCTGATAGAAGAGCAACTTTGACTGAAATAACCACTCGTTACAACCGAGGTATGCAGCAAAGCATTTGTGAAGCCACAACACGCACAACCTTGAGGCGGATGGGCTACAACAGCAGAAGACCCCACCGGGTACCACTCATCTCCACTACAAATAGGAAAAAGAGGCTACAATTTGCAAGAGCTCACCAAAATTGGACAGTTGAAGACTGGAAAAATGTTGCCTGGTCTGATGAGTCTTGATTTCTGTTGAGACATTTAGATGGTAGAGTCAGAATTTGGCGTAAACAGAATGAGAACATGGATCCATCATGCCTTGTTACCACTGTGCAGGCTGGTGGTGGTGGTCTAATGGTGTGGGGGATGTTTTCTTGGCACACTTTAGTTGGCATTGTTTAAATGCCACGGCCTACCTGAGCATTGTTTCTGATCATGTCCATCCCTTTATGGCCACCATGTACCCATCCTCTGATGGCTACTTCCAGCAGGATAATGCACCATGTCACAAAGCTCGAATCATTTCAAAGTGGTTTCTTGAACATGACAATAAGTTTACTGTACTAAAATGGCCCCCACAGTCACCAGATCTCAACCCAATAGAGCATCTTTGGGATGTGGTGGAACGGGAGCTTCGTGCCCTGGATGTGCATCCCACAAATCTCCATCAACTGCAAGATGCTATCCTATCAATATGGGCCAATATTTCTAAAGAATGCTTTCAGCACCTTGTTGAATCAATGCCACGTAGAATTAAGGCAGTTCTGAAGGCGAAAGGGGGTCAAACACAGTATTAGTATGGTGCTCCTAATAATCCTTTAGGTGAGTGTATAAGACAGGAGTATCAAAACTGTCCTGTAGAGTTTGGCTCCAACTTGCTTCAACACACCTGCCTGGACGTTTCTAGTATGCTTAGTGGGACCTTGATAAGAAGGTTCAGGTGTGTTTAATTGGGGTAGGAGCTAATCTTTGCAGGACAGTGGCCCTCCGGGAGCAGGTTTGGACACTCCTGCTATAAGACAATAGGTGTCAAGGAGCCGTCAAATTTGAAAAGGGTTGCTATTTTCAAATGTAAGATCTGCAGGTACCAAGAAACTTGTTCCTCAGGCATACACAACCAGTCAAACATTTTATGTCAGTAAGATTTTTTATTTTTCAAAGAAATTCTTTTATTCTGCAAGGACACAGTAAATTGGTCAAAAGTGACATTGAAATTGTTAAAATTAGTTCTATTTCAAATAAATGCTTTAGAACTTTCTACCCCCCCCAAAAAATCCACAAAAATATTAGGTAGCACAACTGTTTTCAACACTGATAATAACAAGAAATATTTCTTGAGCAGCAAATAAGCATGAAGCAAGAATGATTTTTGAAGAATCATGTGAAACTGAGGACTGGAGTAAAAGCTGATAAACATTCAGCTTTGCCATCACTGCAAAAATTAGCATTTTAAAATAGAGAACGGTCATTTTAAATCGTAATAATATTTCACAAAATCAGTGTTTTTACTGTAATTTTTGAACAAATAAAAATAACCTTGGTGAGGATAAGACTTATTTTGTCAAAAACATTCAAAGATCTTACCAATCCAGAACTTTTGAATGGAAATGTACTTATTTAACAGAGAAGACTGTGTTTGGTTGCTGATAGCATATCTTCAAACTTCAAAAGGAAAATGCCAATACTGTGAATGAAGCATATCTGTAGAATAGCGAAGTGTGTATTACACTACACACTTGCATCCCTAAAGATGGCTAAGACGTTCTTCATTGAATTCAGTATATACTATGAAAGTACAAGAATTCATACACAGCCACAGACTTACCCAACGCCCAGTGCGGCAGCATCTCCAGGTAGGTTTCGTTGCTCTGGATGGCGTGCATGTACATGAAGTGGATCATGAATTCTGCTAAACACCACCAGACAAACACGCGCAGTATTCCGCTTAAGACATACACCAAAGACACTTTACACACCGGTCTTTCTATCTGCAGAGAAAGAGAATGACATTTACAATACATTTGGATAAAGAACAGACCCTGCACCCTTTTATGAACCTCATTTTCTTCTACCTGTTCGCTGAAGTCTCTGTAGGTCATGATGGGTCCGTTGTAGAACAGAGGATGATAGAAGCAGTAGGCAGTGAGTTTGTAGAACTGAGGAATTAGAGTCTTTAGTCCTTTATCCTGTAGAGAGGAGCAGTGCCAGCACAGCTCCAGACTAAAGCTAATGCAGCGCAAACTACAAACAGCAGTACTGAAGAGCAAGAGGTAGTACTGGTCCTCAGAAGAACACCAGCCACGCTAGAGACAGATTAAAAAAAAGAGTGGAAAAAACATTTAAATGAACCAAACTAAACAACAGGAAGCTAAAAAAATCAGTGGCTACAAGACAATAAATGAAATGTGCAACACAAGACAATGAACAGGCCCTGAAATAAAAGTATTATTAGTAAGCTGGTGCTATTGGATGCAAGTGGCTCTGGAAGCAGCCGGAAGACTATACCTGCATCTGAATTCGCCTCCTTCCCTACTACATCGTAAGTAAAAAATTGTTTATGAAGTGAGGAGTATGATCAAATTCATTGCATTCATAACAAATACCTGGAGAGATTCTGAATTGCAAATCCAGTGGATACTTTACTATTCCACAAGCCCACATGGAGGGGTTTTGAAGACAGTGAAGCGACACAATTGACGACGAAGGTCACATGACAAAGCCAACATGGGGGATGTAGCATGTCCGGATTTCATTTATACTACACAATCTTGTCAGAACTGGTAAAGCAGGACCACAATCTACAAAATTCATAGCAAAAGAAAATGACAGACTGAAAAAAGATCGATCCCATTCGCCCAGTAACTTCTCGTCACCCTCGACTAACTCTGCCAAAGCCCCAAAAATAAAATCTAGTTTATTGAGGATCACAACTTATTTTATGGCCTCTGTGAGCTTCTGCGTGTTTGAAAAAAGTTATTATTTTTCCAATTCCGTTTAGTTCCACCGGTGAGACAGAAAGGACACACTTCACTTGTAAAACTGCTGCACTGAAGAAATATAGCACAGCCGTACAGTTTGTTAGGTTTGAAATTATAAAACAATAGATATATTCTTTAAAATGAAGACAAAAAAAGTAGCCTTGTTAGACTGGTTATCCAATGTTAAGGGAACATTTCCAGTAAATTTGATGAACTACACATATGGTTGCTCTGATAGTCAAACATTTACTAAAAATCATCTTGGAACCATTTACAACTAAGTTTGATATGTTGTATCCAATGCAATGTCATTCAGACACTTTTAAGCTCTATGTAGGGTGGCCATGGCCAAACGTGTCCAAAATGTCCTTTGTATGTCATTTACCCATCATTTACTCACCCTCATCCCGTTCTAAACCTGTAAGACTTTTTTCTGTGCAAAATAGAAGATATTTTGAAGAATGCTGGTAACCAAACAGTTTCGGTTCCCAGTTGTATTTTTGGTCCATACAATAAACCAAAACGGTTGAGTTACCAACATTCTTCAAAATATCTTCTTTTGTGTTCCACATAAGAAAGTAAGTCAAATCGGTTTAAAACGACATAAGAGTGAGTAAATGATAGCAGACTTTTCATTTTTGGGTGGACCATCACTTTAACACTATACTCAGTCGCTGTAATACAGAATTTTCATTTGTGGGTGGACTATCCTTTAAGTAGGCTTCTATGTACTGTAAGTGATGAACAACCGCTGTAAACCACAGCTCCATCTTTCTAAATTACTCCACCTCAGGCCAGCATCCACTGATCCTCTGTGTTGAAAATAAACTATCTACTGGGCATACTCAGAAGACAGCTGGCATCTAGCCAGCCGACACAGCAGCAGTCACTTTCAAAAACTCATTATCGCCACTCAAAAATAAAGCTATAACCACCTCTAAATTACACTAAATGACAGGGCAGCGTTCTGAAATTAGTCACTGGCTGATGCTGTTTTTCTTTGTATGTCATTATGGCAGTCTCTGTGGTATAGCTGCATGGGTATTGCTGTCTTCCTGAAGGTTTTTCACAGCTCATAAGTAACTGAGTTAAACAGAGATATACAGAACAAAAAATATATAATTAAAAGAGAATGAAGATCACAATAGATTAAATTACAGTTGCTTGTTCTTCAGATGGGTATGCTAATAGATGCTGCTGAGTAATAAATAATAATTAGATGAAGGTTTAATTAAGAAGGGGTGTCACAATTAATCAAGGAGAAACTCAAGGAAAGTAGGGAACTCGTTTGTCACTCAGATCAATATTCCCTCTGTCTCTTTTGTCCCCTCTATCTGCACGAGCTTGTTGATCTCGTTGCTTTCACCTTCAGTCAGTTATTTAATGACAGCTGTCAATCAATCATTCACTGTGTCAAGTGACAAAGCAGATAAAGAAAACAAACAAAAACAGGACCTTCTGGAAGCCAGCTGACTCTTTTGGTTGTACTGTTGTAACGTCTATTGTGTGAGAAAAAAGGAAATACACAAGCACTGTTGTGCAGGTAAACGTTTGACTTTGAATATTTGCTTGAGAGACTGTTTGAAAGTGTATGCATCACTGTGTTTGTGTGAAGAGAATGGTGACATTTAATGCGGACTTGTTTCAGTCTCATCCTCATTCTCTCTGCGGAGCTCTGCAGATGTGCTCTGAGAGCCCAGGAGACAGCATAGACTGATCCTGAACCGGACAAATCCCTCACTCTGTCCATCACACCTCCTCCTCATCAATACAGAAAGCTTTAAAGGGACACAGGTAGTTCATCCAAAATTAATAATCATCATCATAGAACACAAAAGGAGAAATTTTGAAGACTGTGCTGGTCACACCTTTCCATGCAATTCCAATGAATGGGGACTTAAGGTTTTTTTTTCCATGTTCGAAAAAAGGGAATATAAAGCAGTCATATGGAGCGCTGTTACGGTGCTTTTATGTCAAGTCTTCTGTGATAGTCATGCAAAAGATTTGCATGAGAAACCGACCAAAATTGAAGTTATTCACTGATAATCTTCACCTCTGGGAAGCTTTTAACTTAAAGGTATTGTAGGTAGGAATTTTATTTAAAAAAAAACTTTTTTCCAAATTTGTTTAAACTTGCTGTGTATATCAATGCATAATTAAAATGTAAATACTCTGAAAAAGAAAGTATAAAAATCGAGTGTCTGTAGACCTCTCATGACTGTTTTAAAGCTCATTATTTCCATTCACTCCACCCCCTCCCTTCTGGGCTCCTTCCAAAGCCACGCCCCAAAAACACATGAACGCACGACTCCGACCGCTGAGCTGAAGACGCATTATTTACCTGAGACGAGCGGAGAGGAAGGAGTGCAGTGCATGTAGTGACATCATGTCAGAATCACATGTAATAAAAAAATCTAACTTTATCATTATGAAGATAAACAAATAAGATGTATTTTAGTACTCACTATCAAGCTAGCATATTGATATTGGTAAAGTTTAAAATATATATTTATTGATTCGCTAACGAGCTAGTTATCAATAAGGCAAAGCTAAAAACAGGTTGCATGATACACGGTTTTCCATTGCCATCATTTACACTGTGATGAAGATGAATTTCGTGTAACATTCATAACATATATGGTGTTCTGCATGTAAGAGTGTCCATGATGAAAGCATTGTTGACTCTGATGAGGACTACACTCCAGAGACAAGTGCCGCATCGTCAGCTCGAGGACAGATCCGGGGTCGAGGGCGAAGCAGAGGAGGTCGTCCCAAGGCGTCACTTTTCAGCCCCTTGAGCTCTCTAAGTTCTCGCCATCGCTGGAAAGCCACGCCGATATTGACACATGTTTTATTTCGTTGTTTATCCAAATACTTTTTGTTCATTACCTTTTCTAGTAACGTTACTGTCTTCCTTTTTTAGCCTGGTTTGCCTTCGCGAACTGCATATGTGAATTTTGATTGGTCTTTCTCTGCCATTGTTTTGCTATGCCTAGGTTCCGTGCCTCTTGAATTCCTCAAATCAAACGGATACGCGCAAGTGGGCAGGTCATGTGTGGCAAAAGGTTGGTTGCCATGGTTGCGAGAGAGTGACAGTCGCCTAAGCCAATCCTTTGTTTCGTCCCGGATGGAAATAATGAGCTGTGTTTAGTGCAGATTAAACGGTCTAGAGTCACTCGATTTTTATACTCTTTTTATCAGAGTACTTACATTTTAATTATGCATTGATATATACAGAAAGTTTAAACAAATTTGGGAAAAAGTTTTTTTTATAAAATTCCTACCTACAATACCTTTAAGTGAGTTGAACAGAACAGTTTGATTTGTGCATGAACCATTCAGATTGGTTTTCGGAACTGAATCAACCGGTGTTGTTATTGTTAACTAAAAGAAAAACTATTAAAATAATTTTCGTTATTTGAAATAAAGGTGAAATTAAATATTAAATAGAATATAAATATTAGATGAAAAACTTAAATTGAAAGAAAAAGTCAGCAAAATTAAGTTGCTTTGGCAACTAACTGAAATAAGTTTAAGAAATACTAAAAATACTGAGACTAAAACTGAAATAAAAGTAATTTAAAGCTAAATAGAAATCAGAAAACAATATAAATGACAAAAGAACAACAAAATTACTAAAACAAACTAATTCAAATTATTAATAAATACTATAATAGTATAAAAAGTAATACTAAAATAACACTGGAATCAACCAACTGAAAAGATTTGACTTAAAAGAACAATTCGTTCAAGCATTGCTACTTCCCTCATGATTTTGGAGTATGGCGAACGATTTTATGATTTTGCACTATTACAATACTTTTAAGGTGGTTTTGCATCCTTTTTGAAGCATGAAAGATCTCGCCATCGTTCATGATAATTGCATGGAAACCAGCAACCAGCACATCATTCACATTTCTCATCATTTTGTGTTCTAAGAGGGGGAAAAAAGAAAGCTATATGGACTTGGAACAACATGAAAGTGAGTAAAATGAGGACATTTTTGGGTTAGCACATCATGTCATTTTTGGGTGAACAACCCTTTAAATTTGACACTTTTATGCAGCTTCTCCTCAGAGGAGCGGCAACTTTGATGCCTCACGTACATGGATTACAGCAATTACAGGCGCACAGAGATTCACACACCTGTAAATCCTGGAGGGCACTGACATTTAGTGTGGAGAGCAGTAGGAGGGAGCAAAACCACGATAGGGCGGGGCTACGTAGCTGAGCAACCACCAATGAGATGCTCAGATGCAGCATCAAAAGAGTCACGCCCCACACACCGAGAAGCCAACCAGCAGAAAGCAAGCCATACACTGCAAAGACTGCCAGTCGGAACTGTAACACAAGTGCACAAGGAAAGATGATGAAACATGCAAACATTTGATGACTTGCTCAAATTCATCTTCTCTGCATCAAAATGACCTGAGGCAGATAACAGGCTGCCAGTCTGGACACCACAGCGTGGCCAATCAGAGACCACAGAAGAGACCGCCATGCCCACTCATTCCAAAAACTCCATTCAAAATCAGTAGGGTCCTAAAAACACAAAACACACACACGGTTTTGTTTGTCTGTATAAAAGGAACTTGTTGATTGAGCAGGAAACAGAAAATTAGCCTTGGTGGGGTGCATTAGCCAAATGTGCCATCCTGATAAAAGTCAACATAATCACCATGTTCTCTCACCTTCTTGAATCCCCATATAAGGAATCCTCTCTGCAGCTGCACCTCTCTGTCCAGACTGACCTCATGCTCTGTCAATCACACACAGTAGAACACATTTCTCATACACTATTCTGGAGGAATACAAAGTCTGTACACAGGACTATTTTGGTCAACTAGAATCAGAATTCAGCTTTACTGGCCAAGTTAGCTTACACCCGACGGGACCCAAATGTTTACAGAGTTTTACTTTGATTTTCAATACTTTGCATTTTAAAATAAACTTCTAAATGTCTGTTCAGTAGAACCTATGTAACAGACAACACAATTTAGTAATTGTGGTGCTTCTAATTAAGTGATAAAAAGCAAGTTGCACATTTTGTACAAAATACACTCATCTTTGCACCAATAAAATGTGCACCACTTTATGTTTTACTATCTGTTTTCACAGACAGGGCTTAGATTAAGCCAGGATTAGGCCTTAGTTCAATTAGGACATTTAAGTAGCTTTTATAAACATGCCTTTGAAAAAACATTACTGGTGTGCATCTTGAGACAAAAAACTGATATATTTTAACTAAGATATGTCAGTGCAAGTGGCTTTCAGTTAAGACGGTTTAAACATGCATTTTAGTCTGGGACTAGGCTTAAGCCTTGTCTGTGAAACAGGGGGCATATGCAATATCTAATTCATTTAACTTACAGTAGAATGTCTATAAAGTGGTATTCGAGATAGTAATTTAAGGGCACAGAGCTTTGTCATTTTTAAGACCTGGGACAGTCTTGCGCACTTCCAGTTGCGTTAACATGCTCGCAAGTGTGGGTATTTGGACAGGCCCTATAAAAAATTGAGACAGTGGTTGGCTGGCTCTGTATTGTCCACAACAATATTCGAAGAAGACCCCATAACTTTTCCCGTTGTTCATGATTTGATGGATTAGGATTAAGGATAATAATGTATTACTATTATTTTACTCAGTTTCTACTCCACTAATATTTAAGCTTGGCATTACTAGAAAAATTTATATTCATTATTAAAATACCTAAAATGACGGCCCCCTGGTTGAGAACCACTGATCTAAGATATTTAACATCCACTTAATTCTTTAATTTGATTATACGGACACTATAGGATGGAGGTTTGAATGCACTTCTCTTGTTCACCCAAAAATCTCTGATCATTTACTCACCCTCATGTGTCATGTCATTCTAAACCTGTATGGTTTTCATTTTTTTCTGAACATTTAGCAGAACTTTCACTATTACAATGAAAGTAAACTTGGCAGCCCTATCCACTTCCATTTCATGGATAAGAGCCCCATGGATAAGTTTTGTTGATGAATATTGAATATTCCCTGCACACATGCATTAACTCTCTTCTTTCTCCCCTGCAATGCAGTGTCAGTTTGGTATTGTTTTCCCCACCCCTCCCCTCTCTGTCCATCCCTCTCTCCCATCATCTCTTTATTCATCCAGTTTCTTAGAATGGACCTCTAGTCACCTCGACAGACGGTTTTCCTGCAGGGTGCAATGGCAGGCAAGGATCTATTCACACTGTCATAAACACACACACTTTCCAGAAAAGAAAGTGTACATAGAAACAGAAGTGAGAGCACATTGCCATCTGGTGGTCGCACTGTGTTGAGACACAAAGACTGCAGAAAGAAGTATCATGGGTATGTATGTTTGCTGTGATACAGATCTTAAGTGACACTGATCTGGAGTTATATTTTGTATAGAAACCCACTTCAGAAACAATGTGATTAATAGAGCCTAAAGTGTCTTTAAGATGAAGAAATTAAACCTGGCCAAACCATAAGACACAACATGCAATATTATATCAATATATATATATATACACTCACCGGCCACTTTATTAGGTACACCTGTCCAACTGCTCGTTAACACTTAATTTCTAAGCAGCCAATCACATGGCGGCAACTCAGTGCATTTAGGCATGTAGACATGGTCAAGACAATCTCCTGCAGTTCAAACCGAGCATCAGTATGGGGAAGAAAGTTGATTTGAGTGACTTTGAACGTGGCATGATTGTTGGTGCCAGAAGGGCTGGTCTGAGTATTTCAGAAACTGCTAATCTACTGGGATTTTCACGCACAACCATCTCTAGGGTTTACAGAGAATGGTCCGAAAAAGAAAAAACATCCAGTGAGCGGCAGTTCTGTGGGCGGAAATGCCTTGTTGATGCCAGAGGTCAGAGGAGAATGGCCAGACTGGTTCGAGCTGATAGAAGGGCAACAGTGACTGAAATAACCACTCGTTACAACCGAGGTATGCAGCAAAGCATTTGTGAAGCCACAACACGCACAACCTTGAGGCGGATGGGCTACAACAGCAGAAGACTCCACCGGGTACCACTCATCTCCACTACAAATAGGAAAAAGAGGCTACAATTTGCAAGAGCTCACCAAAATTGAACAGTTGAAGACTGGAAAAATGTTGCCTGGTCTGATGAGTCTCGATTTCTGTTGAGACATTCAGATGTTAGAGTCAGAATTTGGCGTAAACAGAATGAGAACATGGAACCATCATGCCTTGTTACCACTGTGCAGGCTGGTGGTGGTGGTGTAATGGTGTGGGGGATGTTTTCCTGGCACACTTTAGGCCCCTTAGTGCCAATTGGGCATCGTTTAAATGCCACGGCCTACCTGAGCATTGTTTCTGACCATGTCCATCCCTTTATGGCCACCATGTACCCATCCTCTGATGGCTACTTCCACCATGTCACAAAGCTCTAATCATTTCAAATTGGTTTCTTGAACATGACAATGAGTTCACTGTACTAAAATGGCCTCCACAGTCACCAGATCTCAACCCAATAGAGCTTCTTTGGGATGTGGTGGAACGGGAGATTCGCATCATGGATGTGCAGCCGACAAATCTGCGGCAACTGTGTGATGCCATCATGTCAATATGGACCAAACTCCCTGAGGAATGCTTCCAGCACCTTGTTGAATCTATGCCACGAAGAATTGAGGCAGTTCTGAAGGCAAAAGGGGGTCCAACCCGTTACTAGCATGGGGTACCTAATAAAGTGGCCGGTGAGTGTATATATATATATATATCAATAGCCTGTCGGTACTTAACATTGACTAATTTACTATTCACAAACTTATAAAGTGAAGGTTTTCTCAAGTATTCCGGTCACTTTTTTCAAAATTATTACTATTACAAGTATGAAGACTATATGGAACTGAAGACTATATGGAACTGAACCTAAAGTTATCTAAATAGTGTCCTTTAAAAATGCTGTTTTCTGATGGCAAAAATACTTATCTTTAAATGTATTATGAGATTCATCTATTGTTGTTATTTATGCAGTGTTTTGTTTTTTTGAGCATGAGGAAAGGCCCCATTTTAAAGCTTTATTTTTGCACTTTTTTGACTGGCATGTTTTGGTTGAAAGAGATAAAAATGGGTGCTGTGTGTTGCCTTTTGCTGACCTGAGATCCTGTCGTCCCTCAAAATGACAGCACAACCTTTTCAGAGCCTTTAGAGTCAGCAGTTAACACGACAGGACCGAGGTGTGCACATGCACGCACACACACACACACACACCACAGCAGCCCTTTTCAAACTGACACATCATAAAATAAAGTCCACGTGTGCACTGAAAATGCAGCAAAATTTTATTTTATATTCATTCTGAATAAATTAATCCAATTAAATGATTGAGCAGGTATATAATACTCATTTAATAACAATTTAATAATGTTTTATATGTCTAACTGACAAAATTGTGGAGGGGTGGTTGTCTAATGGTCATGCATTATGCATGTGATATACAGATTTTTCTTGAATTTTTTTAGGTTTGGGATTTGAATCTGTGTTCCCTTAATTTAAAATGTACAGTTGAACACCTGGGTGATCTTTTGAGTTACTGAGATTCCTGAGATCCTCTCTTATAACCTGAGTTTGTGTTTTGTTCTGGGACAGAAAGGCAGCTCACCTTTAGAAAACTTGTGCAGCTGGTAGAAAGAATAGAGATGAGAGGAGAAGGAGAGAATCCAGTAGGCCGTCATCTCCCATCGAGGTAGAGACACCAGCTCCCAATTTTGTGTCATGGAAACTGAACCTACAGGTTAGGAAGATACACTGTGATTGGTAAATCACTAGACTAGGAGTTTTGTCACCTGCAAACATCATGATTTTCATAAGTGAATCAAATTGGATTAAAAATAAGATTAAACTGTATTTTAGGAGGATGTGACAAGGTGTTTCATAGACTATAATCCCGCATAGTCAAATTTACGGAATATTAGCTAATATCTAAAAGATGTCATTCACCAGTAATAAGATTAAAATAAATGCGTTTCATGAACTACTTTATCTCCTTACCACAATTAACTCTACATAATCCTCGACTATAGCTGCTATATCAAGGAACCCCGAAATAAGAGGAGCCTGTGAAAATCGTGTTCAATAGTTCAATTGGGATGTAAAGTCCATCAAGATTTATTTGCTCAGAGTCATTCACCACTTTAAACAGATAAAAAGGTTTCTTTACACAAGCTAGCTAACTACATTATCATATCGCAAGTTTCGCAACAATTCCTGACCTATAAATATTTGCATAAACGTTTCAGTTACTCACATAAACAACAAACAGAAAAACTCTCGTGCCCGCTAAACGCTGCCGTGAAGCTCCGCCCTATGCTTCCGAGATTTGTCACGTCCCCGGATCCTGATTGGCTATTCTAACTACTACGTAATATCTAAATACAAGGGAAGCGGATTTGCTTAACCCTTAAGTCTGCTTTAATCCATAAGTTTCGTTTTGGCCAGTCCATTTTACTGCAAATTACAGATGTAACTTTTGTAATTAATCACACATATCCTGACTTCTCATACGCTGGAAGGTTCTGGCTTTAATGAACATATGGCTCAATAATGCTGTCCAGTGTGCATAACTCGTTCAGAAAAGGTAGCATTATGAACAAATGTAAACAAGTTATGCTTACAGCATGTTTACATTAGTATAATTATTTACGTAAAACCCCATAAATTTTCTCTCTCTCTATCTCTCTCTGTAGAATCTCTATAGAAGAAGACATTGTTAATTCACAATGTTCTGATCCAGGATCGTACGCCTAGATGTTCCAGATCTTTATTTTATATATCTTTAAAGAAATGGCCGTCCATTCATCCATCTGTCCTAGGAAAAGCGAGAAGAGGCTATATCTCCATCTGTCCATCCATCCATGTCTGTCTGAATTGCCCCTCTGTAAATATTTCACTAGGGGGCGCAGCCATCTTTGGGGTAGTTGAGTAGGCAGTTCGAGGCTCATGAATGCGAAACAAACGTCATAATAAATATAACACTTTCATGTGACATAAAGACGTTATATGTGATAATATGCAAACATAGCTACGGCTGCTTTTGAAACTATAATTTCACAGAATCTGAAAACAAAACATGTTTAAGCGTAATCTGAATCATACGTTTCGGGTTGTTGTGTATTGTGAGTGCATGACGACCGTAGGCTACAATCCAATATTATGTAACATTCAAAACTCCCAGTCAAAAGAAATAGCGGTGTTGTAATCGATTGTAAAACGCACAGCACAGCTTGTCAACAAGTTTCCTCCTCCCTCTCTTTCTTCGGAGGATCAGTCACGGTCACGGGCTGTGGTGGAAACTTGAGCAAACTTCACTCCAGCACATGACTGTGCGGGAAAATGGCTGGACGTGTGAGCACAAGCTTGCTGACTTCTTTGGTCAGGGAAAACATTGTCTTTAGAAACAAGAAATGTTTGCACAAAAGTGTTGTGTTCATCTCACGGTGTCATGCGAGGTCTCAGTCCAGCAGCGGCAGCATCAGCGCGGCTCAACCGGACCTCAGCTCGCATCTCGCTGGAAAGACCTACGCAGATCTATATGAACTTTCAGTCAAAGATCCAGAGACTTTCTGGGGATCCATCGCCAAGGAAAGATTGGCATGGACCAAACCTTTCTATCAAGTGGCGGACTGTGATCTGTCTAGCGGGAAAATCAACTGGTTTCTTGGAGGGCAATTGAATGTCTCGGGTGAGTCGCACCTTTTCTTTACTCTTAAGTTACTCCACTTCCCAATATTTCTTTCTATCTGAACAAAAAGTTATGAGTGTATTTGATCTTAACTGAGATGATTTTTTATTTTATTTTTACATTTCCCCATGCTTTGTAATTGCACAAAGAACAACTTTCTTGTCAGCAGTAAGCGCAGTAATTCCTCTTATGATTGACAGTGAATTGTTTGGATGTGCACGTGGCAAAGGATCCAGACAGAGTGGCCTTGATTTGGGAGAAAGATGAGCCTGGCACAGAGGAAAGGATCACATACAGGTACATTTGCTCCTGACTCCTGAGAAATGCACATGTGGCCAGTGGCCTTATCAACCCCCACCCACAGTTGTACAACATTTTTTACACACAGGGGTTATAGTAAGCAGTTTTAACATGTGTTTTTTAAACTAACTTTTATGTTGCTGTTTCTTTCTTTTTTTTATTGTCAGTATAGTATATTCAAGTAGTGACTAGTGGTCTTGTTTAGTGACTAGTGGTCTGTTTGTCACTAGTGCTTATTCATATCACAGCATGCTGGTTGCTTTGCTTCTGGTTACTAATCCCAGTATTTATATACTAAGTATTTTAATCATTTTAAATGAGCTTTTATTTGTATATTTTCAGTTTTAGTAATATTGTATGTGCTTTTGTCATTTTTATTAGTTTTTCCCAATATAAATTTAAGTTAGGTTTAAGTTAAATACTTCAGCTTATTTTATTTTAGTTCAAAATTTTCATCTAATATCTATATTTCAGCATTATTTCAATAATTGAAAACAATGCAAGTTATTGAGAACACTGCAAGTTACTATTCCAGTGGAATTGAGAACAAATGACACATTTTGCTATTGAATTCTGTTCAAATAAGAGTAGGACTGTATGTAGTACTAGTATGCTCATTTCCACTAGTTTTTCCTTTTGATTTCTTGTGCCATAATTTAAGTCTCACTTAAAGTTATTTAAGTTACTTTAAAAACACTAAGAATATCCGTTGTTCATACTGTTCTTTATAATGTTAGGGATAGAAAGGGTTAACGTGGTATTAGAGCTCACAACTGAAGAGTTTGGGGGGAATTTCTTCACATGCACTTTCTGGTGGAGAACAAAGGCTGGTTTTGAGGTTCCTGTGATGGAATGTGAGTTCCCCCGCTCTCTAGTGCCTGAAGTAAGGATTGAATTTTCCTGGCTCTGTTTCAGATCACTGCTGTTAACAGTAAGCTAAATATTTACAGGATCTACTGTCCTCACTGTTACCAAAACACAATGGTCAGGAGGCCAGTTTGCTCTGATCTAGCCTGCTCACCGAACCTTGAAAATTAACCATTTATCATCTTTTATTACGGAGATGTGAAGATTAATTTCCCCTAGTATCTCTTGTTCTAGGTCAGATGGGAAACATTTCAGGGTGTTTTGTGAAGCAGCAGTCAGATTGCACAATCAGTCTATGTGTGTAAAGGATTTCACCGTTAGCACAGCGCATGAACGCGTCACTTTCCTGCTTCCGTGGGTAAACAGGAAGTTAGAAGACATTGATTCACATTAGTATGAAAGTGAAAGTGTTTTGATTCTGATCTCACAACCATATGGAGGAGATAAAAAAAAACTTGAGGCGTGACGTATGTACAGTGCAGGCTGTACTGTAGGGTTCTCTGCTTAGACAAACACGTGTCTGTTTCTCATTTATGATCCGTTGAATGAAGATTAACTGTTTCCTCCTCGTAATAATATGTTCAGCAGGCCAACAAAAGCTTGCCGGTACTTTATTTTAGTGTAAATAAATTCATCATAGATTAAACTACACCCCATAAATGGCAGTTTGAAATCAGATGTGCATAATGACCATGATGTGACTACTATGTTCAGCACTTGAAGCACTTGAAATTTAACCATCACAGATTACTTTCCCACCCGCATTATTTCCTGTTACTCAGCTGTATGTTTATATCTTTAAAACATTCAAATCTCAGGGAGCTTCTGGAGATGACCTGTCGTCTTGCCAATACGTTGAAAAGTCATGGAGTCCAGAGGGGAGAGCGGGTGGCCATCTACATGCCTGTGTCTCCCATGGCAGTAGCAGCGATGTTGGCCTGTGCCCGTATAGGTGCCGTACACACTGTGGTGTTTGCAGGGTTCAGCTCAGAGGCTCTGGCTGGCAGAATTCAGGATGGTGAGTAAAATAATGTGGCCTTTTTTTCCAGCTGTAAAATCATTTTTGCTAGAGCGGTACTACAAATTGATGCAAAAAAATAATTGTGATGTTTTCAAACTAACAGCTTTTTTCATGTTATTTCAACCTGAGGTTAATTATACAGCTTACCATCTCTGGGAGCCATGTGTCACTATTAAATATGATCTGGCAAGAACAAGTTCTTGTATATTTGGAAACATTTTTTGTGAAATTGTGTTTGAAACTATCTAAACACAGAAATTGGAGAGGAGCACTGAGAAAATGATGCGCCATCATTGGTGGGATTGGTCAGTATAGTTCTAGGATGGAGTTCAGTTGCTCAAATTTCCGGCCTATTTAAAGGTGCAGTAAGTGATTTCTGAGAAACTGTCAGGGTTCTGTCACTCCAGTCTAGTTTATTCTTGGTTTTGTGACAGGGCCCTGACTGTCCTGAAACTGTATTTTCTTGTTTTTGTCTGAGTGTGCGGTTTCGAGCCGTGCACTCACTTGTCTGTGTGCCTTGTTTCAAGTTTGGAGCGTGGTGTTCGGATTCCGGCACTCATGTCTAGTTTGGCTTCGGTTCTTTGTCGGGATTCGGACATTCATCCTCTGTGTGTTTTTCTTCTGTTGTGTTGAGCGCACAGATTAAGCATTCGCTCATTCTTCGTGCGCTCCGTCTTGTTGTGTGAGTGTGCGGTTTCGAGTTCACTCGGGTCGTACGCTCTTCTGTCAGGGTGTTGTGTTCTGTGTAGCTCGCGGTTCATGTTTACATCAGCCGCGTGCTTTTTCGTTGTCGCACGTGGCTCGTATATTTATCAGCCGCGTGCTTTCATGTTATGTTTTGTCTTGTGTTGTGCAGCACGCAGCTTGTGTTTTTGTTTTATTTTTTATTAAATAAAAAAGCCCTTTTCTGCATCGAGTCCTCGCTTCATCCCATCACCCCAACCCTGACAGAAATGCTGTTAAAAGTGGATCAGACTGAGCACCACAGCACATTTGTAGCAATCAGCAGCAGTAGCTATGTTTCACTGAACCAAGATGTGCTTTTGTTGTCATTTTAGCTATAGTAAAACAGGACAGTTTTGAGTGTCATTGTTTGTCTATAGCTGGTGTGCTGCTGGCGACTAACAATGGACACTTACTCGTATACTGTTGTGTACTGTATGCAAATTTTTTGTCCTTGTCGTTCATTCGTCATCTTCGCTTTATTTTTCGAGAAGCATTATTTTGCTTCTCTTCAGCTATGATAAAGAGACGTCTACTCTTGCAATGCATGTTTGTGCATTTTGGGGGCGGAGCAATGAAGGGAGGGGTGTGTTTGTTTGGATTGATTTCAAATATCAACAGTGTTCAACAATGTTTCTCAGAAATTGCTTACTGCACCTATAAAGGAAGCATGTAATGGCATCTACAACTTTTTTAGGAGGATTTTTAATGACAAAATTTATGAATTGTTAAATGTAAAATTATTAGTGAAAAAGTGGTTTCTACAGAAATACAAAGGTATCTTTAGAAATAGTTTGCACTACCATTCAAAAGTTTGGGGTCAGTAAGATTTTTTTTTTCTTTTTCTGAAGGACCATGTGAAACTATTGGCTGCTGAAAAAATTCAGCTTTTCCATCACAGGAATAAATACATTTTTAAAATAAATTTAAATAGAAAATAATTCTTTTAAATTGTAATCATTTTTCACTAAATTAATTTTTTCACTATTTTTGAACAATTGAATGCAACCTTGGTGAGCGCAAGAGACTTCTTTCAAAAACAATATTTACAATAAAATAAAATAAAAAAATAAAATAAAATCTTATTGACTCAACTTTTGAATGGCAGCTTAGGTATTTTGGTGAAAGATTACGAAGATTTTTCCCCCCCTTACATGCACTGATGAATTGTGCACATGTTTAAAATATAAACATAGTCAATTTTAGTTTCTTGTTGACTATTGGAATTGATTGAACATAACATGGTTTAAACTTTAAAGTCCTTTCCTAGTTACTCAATTCTAGTAAAAAGCCCTGCATGCTTTTCAGGGAATACTGAGCTTGACTGAAAAGTCAGGTGTGTTTCCATGTTATGAATGTTTTATTCATGCTACAGTATAGCATTGTAAACCCTACTGTAGAGCATCTTGGGATGTGTATGTGTACGTGATGGTCTGGACAGAGATAAGTTTCAGAGGGCGTTTGTTTTCAGACCTGCCTGTCTTTATCTTATTTATTAAAACAGACACTGAGCAGATGTTTCTTTCTGATCTTATTTGATGTAATATGAACAAATAAAGTCCAACGACAGCACTGCAGTTGAGGCAGTTTTCTTAAAATATTGCAAACTTTAAAAATAGTATCAATTGCTTTCTTAAAATGACCTTAAATGAATTATGTTTACACATACAGTGCTATCATATCTAAATTTTAGGGCTGTCAAAAGATTAATCGCGATTAATCGCATCCAAAATAAAAGTTTGTGTTTACATAATATATGTGTGTGTACTGTGTATAATTATTTTGTATATAAATGCACACACGTATATATTTCAGAAAAATGTTATTTATATATAAAATGTTTATATTATATAAAATATACATTATATATAGGCTACATTCAGTCTATATACAGTATATACATGCAAATATTTATTAAATACACATGCATGTGTGGGTATTTATGTATTAAAAATAATTATACACAGTACACACACATATATTATGTAAACACAAACTTTTATTTTGGATGCGATTAATTGTTTGACAGCCCTACTAAATTTAGCTCCCAGTTAGTGGTAACAAGCACATCAGCTCAGTGGCTGTATCAGCAATTGTACACTGTCAGTGAATGCCTGTTCTAGTGTCTGTTTCATTTTATCTTTCTCTCCAATACACACAGCCCAGTGCAAGTTCGTCATCACATGCAACCAAGGCGTTAGGGGCGGCCGTCACTTCGATCTGAAGTCCACGGTGGACAAAGCAGTGAAGAGCTGTCCGTCTGTCCGGCATGTGTTTGTGGCCAAGAGAACTAACAATAGCTTGCCAATGGGCAAACTAGACATTCCATTAGATGAGGTAAATCACACAACAATGACCTCCTGCAGTGTACAGAGATTAGAAAGCCAAACTAGAAACATTTAGTCAATATTTTCTGAATTGTTGAACTTCTCTCTGCCAGAGCTCAACAATAAGACCAGCAGAATACCTTATAATTTCCAGCTATTATTGCAATGTAATATAATAAAGAAAACTTAACTAAAAAAAAAAAAAAACATTTATATGTGTGGAAAATATATTATAAAAAATACTACTTTTTTAAACAACAATACATACAACACATGACAATAAATATTAAATATTAATAAAGTCTAATCAACAAATTACACACTCAAAACCAGAAATTAAAAAAGATAAATATACAATTATCTTGGCTCGATCAGGCAAGAAAAAAAATTCTTTATTTGTTTTGAGCTCTATCTGTGTTTTTTACCAATGTGCCAGACAAAACATGTGCTGTTGAAAGATATTTTGTTCAGCCATAAAAGATAAAAGTAACATGACTGCAACAAGGGAGAAGTTGTTTAGCTTAAGCAGAATTTTAAAAGGGTTTACATTTGGCAAAACATCAAATCATGCATACATGTTTCCAATTATTTTATACCTTTGCAGTGTGTAGGTCACTTTCTGCTATGTTTACAGTTAGTAAGGTTTCATCTTGAAGGTACATGGCTTTTCAAAGCTTTCTAATGGTTTGTGAAGTGGGGAAGGAATGTGTCCATAATTTGTACCTAATTAAGACAGAAGACTAGGACTATAGTTCTGTTTCCACTTCATTTGAGCAGTCTTGTTTTGCCTTGCCAGAATTGTCTCTGTCTGCCTGTCTCTATAGTGATGTTCACCCACTCTGTACAAGGGCACACATTTTCCTTGTCTAGAATTGGTCACATAGTGGGCACATGCTCTGCCAGTTTGACAGTTTCTCAGAAAAAATGAATTAGACATGATAGGCTGATCTGGGCCTCTCTAAACTCTGCACATGCAGTTAAATGGGCTTTAGAGTTATGTTTTAAGATATAATGTTTTGGTTGCAGGGTCAATATCTCATTATTGGCAGGAAACGCACTAGCCTTCAACATTAATGGTGGTAAAACAAGCAGAAAATCAATTTAGACTATACAAAGAAAGATTATTATTTTATTACACAACACATACAAGCCAATAACAAAGCACGTAACTGAAAGTTAACACATTTATGCCTGCATGAAAAATGCATAATAAATATCCAGGTGATTATTAAAATTTATCTTGCATTTGAGTGATTATTAATTTAGTTCTGAAGAACACCATAGACACTTCCGTAAGCTCTGCAGTCACAGCTGCACGTGAAGGTGTGGAAAGTTGTTCTTCCTACTGTGTGTAATTTCCATATCAAAGATGTGTTATTGTCACAGCATACCTCGACGATGAAGAACTTCACACCGCATCCTCCCCCTATTGAGCTTATATTTACAGGATTAACATGTTATGATTTTATTTTAAATTAAATATTAAAACAGCACAAAAGTAGTTTAATAATAAAGCAATCAATTACTAATTAATACTTGATAATTAATGTAATAGGCTCTAAAATTGCTCTAAAATCAAAGCCATTTGTCTCACCAAGTTGTGTTCCAATTTGATGTTGATATCACAAAAATTGAGGTTCCTATGTGGTTTTGTTTAGGCGCTATTAAAAAAAATAGCCACCCAGTTGGATATGTTCTCCTGTCAAAAAAGTTCTGTCAGAATATCACTTCTATCATAAAACATTTACCAAATATGAAACCTTGAGGTTTCGACCTTTCCAGTGATACATATTTTGGCACCACCCACTATATATATATATATATATATATATATATATATATATATATATATATATATATATATATATATATACACAGTAGTTAACATTTGAAGTGGATCAAAACCTTTCATCAAAGTTAAACATGAATTTTGAACAATACCCGTTCTTGTCTTAGGACAACTTTGATGATCTTTTTTGATCCACTTCAAATGTTGACTACTGTGTATATATACCATACTTGATTGTTTTATATAAACTATTTATATCATACACACAATAAAACAAGAATTTAAAATAGTCTAATGAATACTTTGTCTGTGCCAGGTGATGGCGAGACAGTCTTCAGTGTGTGCTCCAGAGCCCATGGACAGCGAGGAGATGTTGTTCATGCTGTATACCTCAGGCAGTACGGGTAAACCCAAGGGCATCGTTCACACGCAGGCTGGTTACCTGCTCTACGCTTCCCTCACACATCAGGTATGTCACTGTGCTTCTCTGATCACACTGATGCTGTCACACTGGCTGAAGATAACAACACTGAGCAAAGTTTTAAATGGAAGTGTTTTTTTAAAGTGCAAAAATACATATGGATATATGTACTGCATGTGTATGTGTGTACACACACACACACACACACACACACACACACACACACACACACACAGGTGAGCCAAAACATTATGACCAGTCACAGATGAAACCAATATCATTGATCATATTAAGCTCTGAGTATATCTGATGATAAGCAAACAATCAGTTCTCATAATTAACGTGTTGGATGCAGGAGAAATGAGTCGGAATAAAGATCTGAGCGATTTTGACAAGGGCCAAATTGTTATGGCAAGGCGATATGGTCAGAGTATCTCTGAAACGGCAAGGTTTGTGGGTTCTTCCCTGTCAGCAGTTTTATTGGGCGCCTCATCGATGCATGAGGGCAGTGAAGGCTATCCTGTCTCGCCTAAGCCAACAGAAGGTCTACAGTGGCACAAGTTACACAAAATATTAATGATGGTTATGAGAGAAATGTGTCACAACACACAGTGCATCTCACTCTGCTGTGTATGGGGCCCCGTAGCTGCATACCAATCAGAGTGCCAGTGATGACCCCTGTCCACCATTGAAAGCGCCTACAATACGAAAACGTCGGAACTGGACAGTAAAAGAAGGTTGCCTGGTCCAATGAGTCTTGTTTTCTTTTACATGTCACCTTTATTTATATAGCGCTTTTTACAATACAGATTGTATCAAAGCGCTTCACAGTGATAACATGAAAACAATATAACAAAGTTTGTTTCTAAAAGAAATTAACGTGGATGCGGGACATACATCACGTGGATGTCCATGTACGTGTGCGCCATTTACCTGGGGAAGTGATGGCACCAGGATGCACTGTCCCAGTGAGGGAGTGTGATGCTCTGGACAATATTCTTCTGGGAAATCCTGGGTCTGGCTATCATGTGGACTAAATTTGACATGTGCCACCTACCTAAACATTGTTGCTGACCAGGTACACCTTATTCAGCAGGATAATGCACCCTGCCACACTGCACACATTGTTCAGGAATGGTTTGAGAAACATTATGAAGAGTTCAAGGTGTTGCTCTGGCCTCCAAATTCCCCAGATCTCAATCCAGTTGAGCATCTGTGGGATGTGCTGGACCCCAACAAACTCAATCCACTGCGGCTCCACTTCACAACCTAGAGGACTTGAAGGATCTGCTGCAAATGTCTTGGTGCCAGATACCACAGGACACCTTCAGGGGTCTTGTAGAGTCCATGCCTTGCGGAGTCTTTGCTGTTTTGGCCAAACATGGAGGACCAACAGCATATTAGGCAGGTGGTCATAATGTTTTTGCTCTTTTTCGTATATCTGAACAGAATAATAATGGTGGTAACATGGTAAATATACCATGGTATTTATAATAATGCTACTCAAGCTGTTATTTTTTATTAAACCTACAGTGTCTTTAACCAAATGTAATATGTTGTATTATAATAATAAAATACAGTCTAACGATTTTTTCCTTGCCCTGCATTGTAGTTTGTGTGTACAACCTGGCAAACCTCATCAAATGTTTTATGTTACATTTACATACCACATTTATAGCACATTTACAAAAACATGCACAATGAATATACATTCAGCAATCAATTTTCTGAATAGCTTTAGAGGCTGTAATTTTTGTCCATTTGTGTAACTGAATACCTGTCTGTGGTTGCAGTATGTGTTTGACTACACACCTGGAGATGTGTTTGGCTGTGTTGCTGACATCGGTTGGATTACGGGTCACAGTTATGTGGTGTATGGACCCCTGTGTAATGGAGCCACTTCTGTTCTGTTTGAGAGTACACCCGTGTACCCCAATCCAGGTGAAATATCAGGAGAAATGACATGTACTTATGAGCAAGGGCATGCAGTATGTATAATGCACATGCACTCTATTTCTTTTTTAGTTTTAATTTCAGATTTAGTTATTGTGGTTTATAGGCATGCTAAAAAAAAAAGTGCATTTGCAGACAATAAGTAAAGTTAAATTTTTAAAACATTTAAAATGCATCTCTACAAAGAGAATTAAACAAGATGTGGTGTTTGGGAGACATAACTACCGGTATTCATTCCTGAAGTTTATAATTGTGTCAGTCGTGTTCCTTTTCTCGTCCATTCCGAATGAGGTGGCGACCCCTCTAGATCATGTCAGATAGGGTTACTGTCCCTCCCAGCCCTTCAGAATGAAGGAACTTCTTTTGTTCAGCTGTCAGATAAAATCTTGTGACACATTAACCTGTATAATGTGCCTTATCTGCCTTTATGAGTGTATTTGAATGGAAATTAGTCTTCATGAGTGGCCGTAAAGCAGTGCTCTTTACAATGTGACCTCTGCAGGAAACTTTTCCATTGTTGTCTTCCTGCTTTTCGAAAGCCTCTGTTTCTGTGCGTGTATCAGTTAGGCAATGTGCTTGTGTAATATTGGGTTTTAATTAGTCATAATTACTGTTGATCATATTTTTTTGTAAGCTCATAACTTATGTGTTTTGTTGAAGTGCTATGTGGTTGTAAATCAAACACTTCATTATCTTTGTCTTGACTGTGTTTTGTGACTGTTTTAGGTCGTTACTGGGAGACAGTTCAGAGGTTAAGAATAAACCAGTTTTATGGAGCTCCTACTGCCATCAGATTACTCCTGAAATATGAGGAAAACTGGGTGAAGAAATATGACAGGTCATCACTGAAGACACTTGCATCTGGTGAGTCTTCAAAAGTTTCATGGCAAATATATTTATATTTGGAGTTATGATCTATTATATTTGTTTGTTGCAGTACACTAACTACCATTCAAAAGTTCGGGGTCAGTAAGATTTTTTATTCTCTGCAAGGATGCATTAAATTGATCAAAAGTGATAATAAAAAAAATCTATTTAAAATAAAACCTATTCTTTTGTAAGAAAGGTTTCTTGAGCAGCAAATCAGCATATTAGAGTGATTTCTGAAGGATCATGTGACACTGAAGACTGAAGTAATGATGCTGATAATTCAGCTTTGCCATCAAAGGAATAAATTGCATTTTAAAATATATACAAAAGAAAACAGTTTCTTTTAAATTGTAATAATATTTCACAATTTAACTGCTTATTTTTGATCAAATAAATGCAGCATCTTGGTGAGCATTAGAGACTTACCCACTACAAAATTTTAAAGGGCAGTGTGTATTAAACACACACCCATTTTGTCTAGAATTGCTTAATATGATATTTGTCTCTGCTTAGTTCCACACAGCCAACAAAATCAAAATTGACCTGCGTTGTAAAAAAATGTGAATTTCAATGTGAATTGTATTTCAATTTCAAATTCCAATAAACTGTTTTTTAATTATATAGTTAGAAAATGTAATGTTTTTTACTCAGTGTAAATACATCTTGAGACTTAAATCTTTCATTGCCATTTAGTTACAGCAGTGTGAAAGTCAGTGTGTTATTTATCATTTAACACTTTTTATTACGACTTAACCCAGGGTTACTTGAGGTGGATTGCTCCTGTAGTAAGAGGGAAAAGTGCATTGCAATGGCACAATGGGGATGGGGAACTCATCAGCTCTCCAGTTCAAAGGTCACCATTTTCAGGGTTTGAACTGAAGAAGTACAGTATCTGGGCTGGTGTTTCAAGCATTAAGCCACAGTTAAAGTTTAGCCTGCTTACTCTAGATTATTTTTAATGAGTCTAGTCACACAGCTTTTGAGTTCAACAATGGAAAATCTGACTTTGCGCCAAACATCAAGGACACTAGATCGTGTGCACAGCCGGTCTGGGTTTTGTTGGCCCCTTTAGGACCTGTCAGTTCCACTTGAAAATATAGGGCTAAGATTTCCTTGAATTGCAAAGTCAATCCATCATACCAACTTAGAGAGCATGTTTTTAAGTGTTTATGGTCGATGAATTTGTCTATTTAAATGACCATGTGAATGTGTGATCTGTTGGCAGTTGGAGAGCCCATTAATCACGAGGCGTGGGAATGGTTCCATAATGTGGTCGGGGATGGACGATGCCCTCTGGTGGACACATGGTGGCAGACAGGTAAAAGGAAATTGCTGCATCTGTTCTCGTCTGTATAACATACCCTTGATCTTCAGTCTGGCAGCACTGATCAGATGATTTACCATGCGTGACGTTATTCAGAAATAAATAGATCGTTCACCAGGCTCTCTCTCTCTCTCTCTCTTCAGAAACTGGAGGTGTGTGTATCGCCCCACTCCCAGCTGAACCGGGAGCAGAGATCCGTCCTGCCATGGCTATGAGACCCTTTTTTGGCATCCAGCCGGCACTGTTTGGGGAGAAGGTGATTTATACTTGTTTATTTGTTTCCTGACTCACGGCTTGGTCACTTGTTGTTTAGGAACATAGGGTGCATTTATAGCAGTTTCTGTTAAAAAAACTCAGTGCTTTTTCTGTTTTCTATAGTAGTTTGTTCTACAATTGTTCTAGATACAGTAATTGTTAGCAGACTTTCTTATTCAGACCTAAACAAGGGCAATATTTGTCTTTTGCTCTGCCTGGATCCAATGCACTTAGCTTCTCCTGCTGTGTTTAAAGAAAGCTTTGTATTACAGACCTTGATGGACGTCAAATTCTCTTCTGTGCGGGTGGGTGGGTGGGTGGAGAGTAATAATAATGTGTGCTGGAGCAGGTCCAATTTCCTCTGAGGCTTTTGTTACACTCTGGGGAGAGAGACAGAGATTTTTACCCCCTCCCATGAAGATCAACTGAGAGACATCTCAATGTACATGTTTTTACTAGTTGTGTGGAATAATCACCAACCTTTTGGTTCTTCAACAGGGACAGATAATAACAGGAAATGATGTCAATGGAGCTCTGTGCATAAGCCAGCCATGGCCTGGAATGGCCAGAACCATATTTGGGGACCACCAGAGATTCGTCGATGCATATTTCAAACCATACCGAGGTGAGCCAGAGCCCTGGGGCTCAGGAAGCTCCTTCTTTTATAAAAGTTTTGAAAAGGAAAAGTTTTGATACTTGTTGAATTATGTTCTTTCTGACTTTGTCTTTAAAGTGAGTGTCCTGGCTGGGAAAATCTTTTTGAATTTTCAAATGTGCTTTCTATTGTTGTGAATTGCACTCACAATAACTCCATTTAAGTTTTTACTTCATAAAAAGTTTGAAATCAAAGTCGACAGATAGTGATCAGAGGTATAAGTTGATCTTGAGGTGTTAACTGATGCCATGCCATAGGTCAGTATTTTACGGGAGATGGGGCGCACCGCACCAAAGACGGTTACTACCAGATCACAGGACGAATGGATGACGTCATCAATATCAGTGGGCATCGGCTGGGCACCGCCGAGATAGAAGATGCACTGGTGAGAGCTGAAGTTCATTACAGAAATGAATTACATGCAGGGTTTTTTATTTTATTTTAAATATGAGTACAATATAAAAACATGTATGTACACAATAAGTGCATTGTATCAAGTGATTACTTAAATGTTAGTACATAGTAGTTAAGGACACCTAATATATAGTGGGACCTATATTATTATGATGATTTAAAATGTTCTATAGAGAGTCTTTTACAGAGCTGAAGCAAATGTACACTACTGTTCATAAGTTTGGAGTCAGAAAGATTTTTTTTTTTTAAAATATATGAATACTTTTATTCAGCGATGATGCACTGAATTCAAATAAATGCTGTTCTTTTGAACTTTCTATTCATCAAAGAATCCTGAAAAAAATGTTTCACCGTTTCCATACAAATATTAAGCAGCACAAGTGTTTTCAATATCGATTATGTGTTTCTCTGGCATCAGGATGAACATCCAGACGTTCCTGAAACTGCAGTGATCGGAATTCCTCATGAGATTAAAGGAGAAGGTAAGGCCCCCGACGATCTCACCTTTTTTCATTCATGAGCCATCTGGAACACATGCACCCGCCCAAGCAAGCAGAGACCTTTTGACCCACAATTCATTGTGTGCATTACAACACCCTTGGCCATTGTGAAAAGAACAAAAATAATAAAGACACAATTAACTGTCACAAAATATTCAGTGTTTAAAGCAAATGTAAAGGGATTTTACCTTGCCTGTTTACATTTCTCTCACTTTATCTTCCTGTCTTTCTCTTTCACCAGTTCCATTTGCATTTGTAGTTTTAAAAGAATCTGCTACTGAGAACCAGCAGGCTGTTGTGGGAGAGCTGAGACTCCTAGTGGCTACTAAAATAGCTAAATATGCCGTCCCTGATCACTTCCTGGTAAAATCAGTAACATCTTTTTTATTTAAACTTGTTGTACAGTGTTAATTATTTGATCTATATTTATGTATTCAAGAACATTTATATCAGGAGTATTTACAAAGAGCGATTATGACTGATCATAGAATCAACCAAAATATGTTGTCTTAACCATCACTGTCTGTCTGTACAGATGGTTTTAAGATTTATTTGTTTTGTCAGCTGTGAAGCATCTCTGCTCTCTTCTTTAAGGTTGTGAAGCGTCTTCCTAAAACACGCTCTGGAAAAATCATGAGGAGAATCTTGCGAAAGGTCGCCATGCACGACACTAGCAACCTGGGGGACGTCTCCACGCTGGACGACCCCTCTGTCGTTTCAGAGATCGTTGAGGCACAAAAACACTACAAAAATCATGCAACCAAGAAGTAGAAAAAGACTGTTGAGATGTTGCCACGTTTAATTTGAGGAACTATGAATATGATACTGTGATGACAAGTAATTCATGTGTAAATGTGAGAGTAGCAACAATGTTGGCTACACAGAATGCATACATTGCAGGTTAAATGCTTTCATATGTAGTGAAACATGCACCTGAATCCTTGAGGTTTGTGCAACTTGGACAAACATCTTTTTAAACATGAAGCGTTTGGCACAGTGTTCTTCCTGTAGGCAGAGACTGGATGAGATTTTCTGTGGAACGTCAATAATTTGTTCATGAGAGAGGATTTTATTTTTTAAGGTGCTCAATCAGTTTGTCTTCAGGTAAATCTCACCTCGCTCATATTTCCTTGTTTTCTTTGAAGCCTCTTTGGAGTTTTATGCCTTAATTTCCTTATGTTTATGACAAAATAAACATGATATAACTGATTCATATTCAATCAATACTAAAATGACATAATTATATGATACATGCTTCACATATTATAAGTGGAAGTCTAAATGTTTCCATTTGATTCTTAGTATTTTCTTAGAATAACAAAATCTGTATTTTGAACATTACATTTTTTTAAATATATCATATGGTGGTCTGTTCTTCCTTAATATCTAATATAAAGCACTAATAGTTGCAATCAAAATTATTCAACCCCCCAGAGACTATAATAATTTACAAATGTAGGCTTTTCGAAAGATACAGATTTCTTTAAAAATTGCATCTAGCAGTTTAATGGCACATTAAAAGTGGTAATGTCAATATATAATGTAACGTATTTGAGTGGTACAAAATTGCATCAAAACTCAATTAAGCCTTTAGAAACTATAACAAAACTGAATTAGCTTTTGCTGTTACACATACAGCAGAGTATAAGAAGAAGAACACTAGACAACATGGCCTTCATGTTGGGACATCTTGCTTATGACTTGATTATGCTAAAATTCATTTGGTTAGACCTGTGGAGTTCTGGAAGAATGTTTTATGGAACAACGTGACCAAACTGGAACTTTTTGGACCCATTGATCAGCGGTGTGTCTGGTGCAAAAAAGGCAACGCTTCCGAGCAGAAGAACACCATCTCCATGGTCAAACATGGAGGTGCTCCAGTCTTGTTATGGAGGTGTTGCAGGAAGTGGAAATCTTGACTGTATGAAGGACATCATGAATTCTTTGAAGTATCAAGCCATTTTGGCAAAGATGTTGATGAGACTGAAGCTTGATGATCAATGGACTTTCCTGCAGGACAGCCATCCCAAATATCTGAATCTACTGAAGCTTGATTCAGGGATCAGTCATAGAATGTTCTTTAGTGGACTTACAGTCTTCAGATTTAAATCTTATTGAAAATATTTGGTGGAATTTGAAAAAAGCAGTGGTAATGTGAAAAAAATGGCAAAATCAGTGATCTTGAAGCATTTTCAAGTGTGGAATGGGCCAAGATTGCTGAGAAGTGACAGAAGCTTCTATGCACTTACAGGCAGCACTTATTGGAGGTTATAAAGAATAAAAGATTCTGCACAAATGTTGACTTTTGGGGGTTGAATAATTTTGTACATAAATGTTTAGAGCCAATTTGATCTTTTCAATGATTTTTATTTTATTTTTCATCAACTTTACATTCTCAGAATCACTCAAATGTGTATTAATAAACTTTCTATAATAGTTTACGGATGGCTTTGTTGAATTGTTTTCATAAAAATTTGTTCTCGGCATCAAAATGTCTTGCGGGTAATTTCGAATAATTTTGACCTTCCACACAATCGAACATACAATCTTAGTCAATAAACATTCACACACAGGTCAAGAACGGTGGCTTCACAATAGCGCCATCTCCCGGTGAGATAGGGAATGTTGAATGGCAAATAAATGCAGTTAAATGTGAAGTGATTCAATATAGTTCATACATAAAGTAATTCATCATTGTACATTAGTTTCGCACAAAATATCAAAAATTTGAGATTAGTAGTGCAGGTATAAAATTAAGTTTGTTTGTTTGTCCTATGTTCTGTAAAATATGAGTGCAAATAATGAAATATAACAACAAGTCACAAACAACAGGTGTCAAAACAGACACCATGATGTTTGTGAAAGAGAGAAGAAAACATACAGGTGGCACGTGGCAGAATGTGAACCATTTGTGAACACAATTTACTAGTTAAAAGAGTTTTTAAGAGGTGAAAATATTTGTTTATTTTCAGTTTTCCCCTCTGAAAGATGATTTATGTCTAAAACTCTATTTAAAAAAAGGAAGCATAGAATAACATGCAATCTCATTATTTTAACGGCTGTGGAAGTTTGTGATGCATACAGGCTAGCCATTGTCTTGTTACTACAAGACATGAAACTCCCAATGATCTAAAAGCTCTGTGAGCAAAGGCAGAAAATAAGACAAGTTGAAAACAATACACGTAGAATACAAAGAAATATGATGGTACTCAACTTTAGGTTAATTTGTTTATATTACTCATATATGTTTGTTTATATATTATTATTACTTATCTAAGTTTGTTGAATTAATAACATATAGCCTTTGAAACCTGCAGCTGTAATCTAAAAAAATCCACAACATAGAAATACAGTATATTCTATGCTATTCTATTAAAAATTCTATTAACATAGACCAAATTGTTCAGACAATATATTCTGCGAAAGACACATTAGAGCAGATATAGATTACAAATGGTCTTTTTGTAATTGTGAAAGAGAGTCATTTTCTTTTGGTATGAGATGTCACAATTTCAAAGTATGAAAATTAATTGCAACCTAGTCTTAAATAGCCTATGTCATCTGTTTTACTTCATTCAAAAGAACATGACTTTACCAATATATATATATATATATATATATATATATATATATATATATATATATATATATATATATATAAATCACGATATTGTCATTAGGAAAATTTTATATTCATCAGACTAAATAGAGTAACTCAAACCCCAAACCCCCAAATGCTAATTTTCAAACAGCCTTTAAAGTTTATTTAGATTCCAATAATTCCAAAGAACTGTTTCTCTGTTAACTGAATTTAATGTGTGTTTGTGATGCCCTTTAATGTCAAGTTCAACGTTATTTGTTTCGCTTTATTTAATTATTGCTTGTTCAATTTCTACTTGCAAAATGTGAAATTTGACATTTTTCAAGATCTTGCTGAATTTTGGAATTTTGAAAGTTCAAAAAAAAAAAAAGACCTGTCGACCTCACCACGAAGCCCCACTTTCCACTGTTTCCAGTCACCGTTGTCCTCCAATTAGAACGCTTCTTCTTTTTCATTTCATCCAACCGGAACTACGTTTGTTGCACGGACGCTCTGTGCGCACACGTCTGATTGGTCGAGCGGCGTTCTGGTGTGACGCTAGGCTTTACGCCGACGTTGGGGGCGGAGAGGGAGGGTTGACTCTAATGGCGCATCGCAGTCCGACCGATCCAGATCTCCACAAATAAACAACAGCAGTACTTCACTATCTGGCCTAATTTCTACTTTTGCCAGTTCCACCGCGCTGCAGCCGCGCTTTGCGCTTTTGCTCATTGATCAGATCGGCTGGGCTTCTTTTTAGCGGCTGCTCGGAGCACAAGAGGCCCAGAGGAAAGACGGAGGATCGGTGAGTGTGCAAACATGGTAAATGAACAATGTTTCTGCTCGTAACGTTAATACTCATTAAAGGGATAGTTCACCCAAAACTAAAAATTCTGTCATCTTTTACTCACACCGTGTTGCTTCAAACCGGCATGACTTAATTTATTTCGCAGAACACAAAAGAAGATGTTAGGCAGAATGTTATGGATTGGAAGTGAATGGTGACTGCGACTGACATTCCTCCTGACATCTTCTTTTGTGCTCCTCTCAAAAAAACTCATACGGGTTAGAAATTATTATTAATATTAATATTAGGTGAACTATCCGTTTAATTTACAGAAGGTGCCTCATAAAACGTTCTTGAAATTAAGAAGTTGTGTGCTATAAATATGCCCCTCAGTTCGTTTTGTTTTGTTTTATCTTTTAAACCATCTTTAGTCTGTTTACTATGTAGCTTTGTAACGCCTGTCATGTGGAGTAATAGTCAGGAAAAAAAACATTTTTTTTAGAAAACAGTTTATCGAACGTTTAGACAAAACATTTTTTGTTGTGCTTTATATTTTATTTCATATTTGATACATTAGGAGTTAATAGCCCTTTTTGTATGATATAATGAAACATTTAAATGTGGAGCTCACACTCGAGGAGGAAAAAAACATCTCAATTTTATTCAGAGGTCCAAATTGAGTGAAAATGTGCAATTTAGTGCAGATGTTATGTATGTGGCAAAAAAGTAAGATGAAATTCTAGTAGCTTGTAATGTAAATTACTGGGATTTTAAGTAACAGTATATCTGACTATTACATGAAATGCAAATATCAGCTGTCACCTTACATCTCTCAATAGTATTAGTAATATGACTTTTAGATGCTTAGTTTTATGATCAAAGCTCTGTTTTAATTGTGGGGGGTAAAATGTATAATGTAATGCACTACAATGATGATTGAGAAATGTACAGATAAACTTCTTCAAAAGCCTGTTGTATCATATATATGATTCTTACATTTTAACCAGATAATCAAGGAAACATTGCTTCAGTGCTAAAAATTGTTATCTTGAAATGTTACTAAAAATCATTTAAGACTTCACAGCACAAAGACACGTGTACCACAACCTGAAGGTGAAATGTTTAGAATTATACTAAACTTACTTACTAAAGTATAAACTATCAATTAGAGGGCAGAGTGCATGTAGAAGATTGTGTACAACAGGATTTTTCAGCTAAGTTTTGATCATGTTGCTCATTTAGACGCTTTAGAAAACCACGTATCAATTGATTCAGTAGGCTTTATATGGTTAAAATGAATGTTTCATTGCATATTTATCTACTTTAGTTCCATTGTAGCATTTAAAACAAGGTGCAATACATACAAATCTTCTATTTTTTCCTACATGCTGAGATGTTGACGTTACATTTATTTTCTTCATGTTTTTTTTTTTCCTATAGAGAATATGTAACAAACGTCAACATGACGTCCAGATTTAGTAAAACATATACACGGAAGGGAGGAGAGGCCAGCTCAAAGTTTGACGAGGTGTTTTCTAATAAGAAGGCTACGCTCAGCACCAAATGGGGAGAGACCACCTATAAGGCACAGTTGGGGGTCAAACGGCCCTCGTTCAAGCCAGAGGTTCCTGAGCTTACTAAACGACCCCGCTTTGATGATGATGACAGCTCAGAGGACCCATTTGGCTTTGACAGCGACGACGAGTCCAAAACGGTCACTTCCAGAGGTACTCCTCAATCTGAGATGGGCTCAGATGCAACAGGATCTGGGAATGAGCTGATAAATACTCCCAGTGGGGCCACAGCGGTGACCGCTATGGGTACTTTCTCCTTGGGGAGCAGCTCAAACATCTGCAGTGGGGTGGTTGGTATGAATAGCCCAGGTAAGAAATTAAACGCCTAAAGTTTGTTTTTGTGGAACACCTCATTCATGCTGAAATACTTATTACCGGAGACGGATCTTAAAGGGATAGTTCAGTTCACCCAAAAATGCTGTCATTTACTCACCCTCATGTTGGTCCAAATCCTTATAACTCTTTCTTCTGTTTCTTCTGTTGAACACGGTGAGACCTGGATTATAAATGATTCATTCAACGGTTTTGTGAACTGGATCAACTAATTAATTGAAAATATTGGACTCGGTTCACAAATTAGGCATGGCTAATTTGTGAACAATTTTCATTATTTCATAATTAGGCATGGCTACTTCTCTAATAAATCTCTAATATATATTTAAAATATGTCAGTGCCATTGTTTTGTCTCAAGATGCACACTAGTAAAGCATAATCCTGGCTTGATCTAAGCCCCTTGTCTGTGAAACCAGGCCTAAGACTTTTGTTCATCTTCGAAACTCAAATAAAGGTTTTTGCCCACCCATTGAATGTCCATGCAACCAAAATTTTTACGTTCATAAAGACATTAAAAAGAATCAAGCAGTTTAATCCAAGTCTTCTGAAGAGACACGATCGCTTTGCAAAAATGAGAGGATGCTAAATATCTTTATTTTTTTTCTGAAAATCCCAAAAAAAGCTTTTGGGTTTGGACTGACATGAGGGTGAATAAATGATAGCATCATGGCAGAAATTTCATTTTTGAGGAAACTATCCCTTTAAAACCAGGTGTAAATATGTGCCATTGAGTGTGTCTATAATAATGCCATGGAAACTATTGGGTGACCACATTATGACTTCAGTTTCTTTTTGATCACGGACAATCATCATCATCATCACACAAGAAATTGTCATGACACAATTATTATTGTGCTTCTGCTATTGTAATGAGTCCAAGCCCAAGCTTTAGAGTAATTTAGGGGGCTTTGTTGGTCTTAATACTGGCTACTTAAAATGACCTTCTAGATCACTTGAGTCAGACCCATATTATGATGTCTGAGTCATTACGATGATCTCACACCATTATGCTATGTGGGGTGATGAGGTCACTGTGTCTTTCTGCAGCAGGTTATACTGGTTTTATTCAGTGCTGAGAATAGCAGTAGCTCTGCTGAAGTCGAGGTGCTCATGTAAGCACACTGGCATAGACTCTGGGGCTCAGCAGGATATTTTCAGCCCTATGCAGTTCCACACTTTCCCTTGGCTCTTTAGCAAGGCTAATTACGGCTATTAGAGGAGCAGTGAAACAAGGGCTCAGGTTGTGATGACCCTCTAAGGATCATTAAACTTCTAGTAGTAATATTAATTATTATATCTGGTATCTACATCCGACTGTGGAAACATTTAGTGTGGGGTTTGAAAGAAATTTACTCACCCTTGTTGATCCAAACCTGTATGACATTATTTCTTCTGTGAAACACAAAAGAAGATATTTTGAAGAATATGCTGGTTGCTTTTTCCCCATGCAATTGCAGTGAACGGGAATTAACGTTTTCAAGCTTAAAAAACATGTAAAATCACAAAATGGTCCATATGACCAGTGTCTTAGCTTTGTGTGAGGAACGGACCTAAATTTGTTGGCGAAATTGGTGAAAATCAAGCTTTCTTTTAATGTTGTCTATGTGGTGTTTTGTTTTTAATATCCTTTAAGACGTACAAATTCATAAGTCAACACCATTGCTGTAGCCTGGATGCCAGCCGAACTTAGCCCCGCCCACAACATTTGAGGTCGGGAAGTTCGGTCTGGACTTGATCTGTTGTGAAGCAAGTATGCCCGAACCAAAGCTGTTCGGACCAATCAAATGTCAGGGCGGGCTTTACGATGATGGACAGATGATCAACAGTAACGTTGGTAATCATGCACGTTACCAAAGAGCGCTTGGGTTAAATTTATTTTACAACAAAGAGCTGCCGCTGGAGAATTGAGATGTATAGATTCAGCCATCGCGTCTGTTATAGAAGATATCAACAGCACATTCATTTTAAAAGAGGAACAGAGAACCGTGATCAAGGCAAGTCGCTCAACATACGTCATTTACTCCGTTGCTCTGATTGGTTTTAGGTCTGTCCAATTGAGTGCAGAAGCATTTTCTTCCCTGGTTCGGTTAAAACACGCTCCATAATCACAGCCCAATGGAGCAGTATCAGACTCATATTCTAACTAGAATTTGAGTATGACGACGTCAGGCTACCATTGCTGAGTATTTTCTCTTTAAAACTGCAGTGAACCAAAGACAGTCTCATAAAAACGGTTTGAAATCGTTTCTGACTTACCAAACTACCTTGTAACCAATCAGGTCAACGTGTGATCGTCAACGAGTGGATCTCTGAACTGTTGTGAGTGAGTGGAGGCGGGGCTAATTTGCATATTCATAGAACCGTGTATACTAAATGAGGCAAGGGTGTAGTTACATTCAAGCTATTTTAAGGCATGAATAATTTTTTTTCAAAGAAATAAACGTTTAAATATGTCATTTGATGATCAAAGATGAGTTTTAAGGGATACAATTATTGACTACAGGGGGACTTTAAAGGAGAACTCCGGCGCAAAATGAACCTTTGGTCTAATTACACATTGTTACCTAGTCAACCGTTATCTGAGATTTGTTTTCATGATTATCGAATGTAAATAGTTTTATCTCTAAAAACAATTTAGCCTACAAAGCTAGTATAACGCTAGTATATTGGGCATAGTGTAATGACAAATAAAAATCGCTTGTTAATACCACTAACAAGGCTCAAAATAGACCCACACTAATACGGTAGCATAATGAGGGTCCCTACCTTCAAACCGAAGCATTGAGAACTTTGTAAGTGTACAGACAGTTTAATAAGAAGATATTTTAAACATACAGTCAACTTCGCGTATACAGGCAGAAGCTATCTTTGAAATACAGCCTTTACCAGTCGATCTACGAACGCCGATCCAAGTGCGCTGGTGAGAATGTGAACGAGCTATAAGTTGTTATAAGGTGAGCGCGAACAGCGAGATATATCCAGCTGCAGACCCGCAGCACCACCAGTTTCAGAACCCCAGTGCCAGAACCCCAGCGCCAGAACCGGAAGTGAGGGAGGGGCGGAATTATGGTGCGTTCACGTGCTATGGTAATTATGGTAAATACCAAAAGCCGACATGGAAAATGCACATGAACACCCCCTCATGTGGTATTTTCCACTGGGCAACTCGTAGAATATTTTGATGCACGAGTTGCCGAGATGAGATTACCTTTGACCTTTTCAAAATGGCGGAGAGCAACGCAAGAGTTGTGAATGGTAAAAATATGTACTATTCATGATCTAGAAAATATACAGCATATTATTTACCGTTTGAGTTTTGATAAATCATTTTCTTGCTGTAGCAGATAACTTAAGCAATCTAAAATAGTTTTAGCTAAATAACAGGTCTGGATCTCCATCTTTTTACCACATTACGACAACAAAAGCACTTGAACGCAACACACTGGTAAATACCAGTTCACAAGTGGAAAATATCATATTTTCCATAGCACGTGAACGCACCATTATTTACAATGACACAAGCATGGTTATTTTTGCAAGTATTTAAAAATATTTAAAATTGTTGCACCTTTTAAATAATATTTAGGGTATGTTTTTATTACACAGTGAGTCACTGCTCGTTGTATGAACTATAACTGGTATGTGTGACAAATAAAGAGCAAGACAGCGCTCGTGTTGTTTGAAGACGTGAGAGTGCGCGCGCGCGGCCAGGGCTCTCTCTCTCTCTCTGCTCGTTAAGCGCCCTGTCATGCGCAGCAGTCATTCTATTCTACATCACTCACCGATCAAAATAGGCTTTGGCGGGACAAAAATTTGCTTTGGCGGCCGCCAAAAAGCGGACGATCTGACGGGTTTTTAGAAGATTTAATACAACCTGAAACTAAAAAACAGACCCGACCTCTATTTGAGACCGGCCTTATATTTACCCAAACCTGCAGCCACACCAGGCGTGTAAAGAGACAATCGTCTATTTGGGACTCGGCTATTATTTGAAGTACGGTACATTTTTATTGTTTCTTTTAAAAAAATGCCGGATTTTCTCTCTCTTTTTAGATTTGACATTATTTTACATAAAGAAAAATGCATGCTGCACATGTTCTTGTGAAATAAAGTATATTTTATATAAAATGACCATAAGTTTCAAGCATTATTTTTCACCATCATGATCAGGAAGTAACCCTCATAATACAATGAAACGGATAATATAGAATTATATTACACACAAAATCAAAGCTCCGCCCCTCACTTCCGGTCCTGGCGCTGGTGTTAGAACGTAAGCTCCACCCCTTACTTCCGGTTCTGGCGCTGGGGTTCTGAAACTGTTGGTGCTCATAGACAGTATAAGAAATGGACAGAGCCATCTCATTGGAACTCAGTTGAGACAGTTGAAGCCCATTTTTAGCGATTTCTGAGCACTTCCGTTCCTGACGCGCAGACTCAAACCGACTCAAACTAAGCTTGATGACGTGAGCAACCTGTCTGACAGACGTTACTCTTCTAGTAGCTGTGCGTGAAAATTGCCAACGTTAATCTTGCAGAGACGGGGAACTTGAGCAAAGAGTTTTTTGGCGTGAGTGAGCAGGAGTAAGTATTCCGTTGCTTTTATGGACTCATTATCTATGGGCTTCTCCCTTGACGGGACGTCCCCCCGATTGCCTGCGAGCTTCTCCTCCTGTCTGTACTGTAATTTCTGTACAGCGCGACAGAGAGTCGAGTGGTTATGACGCAATCGTTAGCCTATTTTTACTAAAACTGTTTCTACGGGGCCATAATGTAACATAGAAGGTAATGGAGCCCTTTATACATTGTCGTGTTTCTTTAGAAATAAATAATGGACAAATGGAGTCTTTAAACGGCTCAGATGTAAAGTTATTCGCTGTCAAAGTGACGCCAAAATGAATGGGAGTCAATGGAAATGCTAACGCAAGTGAAGTTCTGCTACAACATGGCGGCACCCGGCCGGCTTCAACTTCCGGTCGATGGATTACCCCCTTGGTGGTGCTGCGGGTCTGCAGCTGGATACTATTGCGAACAGCAGGCTTGGATCGGCGTTCGTAGATCGACTGGTAAAGGCTGTATTTCAAAGATGGCTTCTGCCTGTATACGCGAAGTTGACTGTATGTTTAAAATATCTTCTTATTTAACTGTCTGGACACTGACAAAGTTCTCAATGCTTCGGTTTGAAGGTAGGGACCCTCATTATGCTACCGTATTAGTGTGGGGCTATTTTGAGCCTTGTTAGTGGTATTAACAAGCGATTTTTATTTGTCATTACACTATGCCCAATATACTAGCGTTATACTAGCTTTATAGGCTAAACGGTTTTTAGAGATAAAACTATTTACATTCGATAATCATGAAAACAAATCTCAGATAACGGTTGACTAGGTAACAATGTGTAATTAGACCAAAGGTTCATTTTGCGCCGGAGTTCTCCTTTAAGTCATTGTTAACTGAAAATCCTTTTTCCCCCCTTGATGGGTTCATGAGAAAAGTAGTGATTTCTGAACGAGTTGTTCTTTTAAGTCCTGTCTGTTCAATGAATTGGTTGATTCAGTTCACAAAGTCGCTGAATAAATCATTCACAATCAAGTTGTAGAGTTCTCACTGTATTCAACAGAAGAAAGTCATATGGGTTTGGCATTAAATGGTGGAATTTAAATTTTTGTCCGAACTATCCCTATAAGAATCCAGGGTTGTTGCATTTGTTTTAAATTTAAAACTTTACTCTGTTATATAATATTATATATATATTTATAATCTGTATACATTTAAATAATACTATTTTATATATTACAATTGTTATATTGCTATCGTTTATATATAAACAATACTGTTTTATATAATATTTTATATATTGCTATAGTTTATATGTAAACAACACTTTTTTATATAATATCGTGCATTGTTTTATAATGTTATAGTATGTTTTTAAACAATATTGTTAAATATAATATTGGTGGTTGTGTTTTGATGTTTCACCAATTTCTTTTTTCATAACAATCCAACACTTTTCATCTCAATTGCAGCTCAAACGTATCCAGCCACATCACATGTCACTGGCACTGTAGGAGCCTGGAGCAGATCCAGTGTCACAGTAAGCAAACCAGTCTCCCAGGTCTCCAGCTTGAAAACCCACAGTAGTAACGTTTCCGAAGAATGGGACTCTTTCGGGGAGGACTCTCCTCCTGGGGCCGGCGAGGGGAGTTCTACCCAAGATGGGAACTCTTCTGATGGGCTCAAGAGCTCAGAGCAGTGCACCGCTGAACCTGAACCTACAGTGGAACCTGTTGACTTTGAGCAGCTTCCGCTCCTCAAACCATCCAGCAACAGAGTCTACCGACGACCACGAAATAAAGGGGCGGATAGTTCTGGAGCCGGTGATGCGCCAGTTCCTGCTGTGAGTCCAACACCAGCCTCTGTGCCGGTGAAGAGCGCCAGTGCAGGGGTCGCTGGGAGTTCTGAGGTCAAGCCTGCAGGTCGGGGTCGGGTGAGGGACTACACGGTTCTTCACCCATCCTGTGTGTCTGTGTGTAATGTGACCATACAGGACTCTATTGAAAGGAGCGTGGATGATTTAGTCACCCCAGTGCAAGCTGACATGGGAGAGGCGGGAACCTTTAGGAGGAAAACGGACACACAACCTGCCAAGCCTAACAGGTACAAATCAAGCCTTTTTATTTGCATTTGTAATTTGTTTTATTAGGCTGATATCGGAAGCAGGTCAAATCAGTGGTTATTTATTTAAATAGTGCTATTTATATAATGTAAAAAAAAAAATTTATAAGTATATAGTTTATATAATATATTTTTTATAATGTATATTTAAACAATATTGTTTTATATAATATGTATTTTTAAATAATTCTCATTTATAATATATTTATTATAATTTACTCAAATTTATAGTTTTTAACTTCAGCTATTCAAATGTGCAAATTTGTATTTTTAGCTTTACTCTGTCTTAAAAATGTTTAGTGCACTTTAGCTTTGCAAACTTATTTAGTTTTATTTCAATTTGGAAATCCCACCATATAATGTCAGAGGGTTTTGACTTTCAAACATAATTTATTGCATTGTAATATTTCAAACTATTATTATTTTTCGTTTAACTTCATTGACACCCCTAATTTGTTGTTACCAGTGCATGGTCTTGTATTGCAATTCTACGGAGCCCCTAAAGGGACGTGGTGGTTGAAAAAAATTTAGGATGGGATAATTATTTTGTTTTCATGTCAGTGCTTAACTCAAGGAGTTCAGTGAAGTTGGCAATATATTCACACAGGCTATTCGAACTTCCCGGATCTTGAGCTAAACGGTTAAAACACAAACGACACTTACAATCACAGTAACCTAGACCAATTCTCCTCAAAACGAGCTTTATAATATAGGCTAAATGGATCTCTATGTGCAGGCGGCTGAGAGACAAGACCGAAGGGACCATCTGCAAAGTGCAATATAACCCAAAAAACGACTACAGCATCAACTTATAGTCAAAAATATGAAAATAGTCAATAACTTAAATGTTACAAATTGTAGTGCCACCCAATTCAGTTTACACATCAATGGTGACCCACTGGTCATACTACACTGCTTTTGCACATTTTATATTATGAAAAATATTCAATAACTTCACTGTAACACACCAAATTTAGTTATCACTGCTCACACATATCACTGCTCTAATGTTGGTTTTACAACACTTAGTTACATTTACATTTATGCATTTGGCAGACACTTTAATCCAAAGCGACTTACATTGCATTTCAAGGTACACTTTTACATTCTTATCAGTTCTTGCTTTCCCTGGGAATCGAACCGATGACCTTGGCGTTGCAAGCAACAACGCTCTACTGTTTGAGATACAGGAAAGCTAGTTTGGGAAGTAATTGCAAATTAAGAAATAAGTAGGCCTATTATTTACACAAATTATATTGGTACCGTACGCAGTTAACATAATAGTTACAACCATAGCTTTTGCATTATATTTGCTTACTGAATTTGATGGCATTACACTGTATAACAGTGTGAAGTTATTGAATATTTTTTTCTAAAAAGGGGGAAGTTATTGATTTTATTTCAAAATAAAAAAAATCATAAAAATTATGCATTTTTTTTATCAAACTAAGTATTGTAGTATAACCAGCAGGAGAGCAGTGATGTGTGAAATGAATTTGGTCACAGTACAGTGTGTCACAGTGAAGCTAAAGAATATGTTTAATATAAATATATAAATTTTTAATATATTTATAATGAGCTTTTATTTTTATATTTTCAGTTTTCAAAGCAGCATTTCTAGATTTTCCATCTAATTTTTATATTATTTAATCTTTAATTCTATTAACAAAATATGTTTTTTTAGTTAACAATAACAACACTAACTTTAACAAAAGACATGCTTATATTTTAATGTTTATTTCTTGTCCTGTGTGTGTAGTTGTACACAGTGGTCCAACATGTGAAGCACTTTAATGATGTGGTAGAGTTTGGGGAGAATCAGGAATTCACTGATGACTTTGAGTATCTGGAGACGGGCCTGAATAGCGCACAACCCCTCAATATAAAATGTGCAGAAGGGTTTTGGGATTTGCACTTTGCAGACGGCCCCTTATTTGGAGTTCTCTCTAAATCGGCTGGTTAGAGATCAATTTATATTATAAAGCTTGTTTTGAGGAGATTTGGGTTGTGGCTCATTGTCTAGGTTACTGTGATTGTAAGTGTCGTTTGTGTTTTAACAACGTTTAGCTCAAGATCCGGGAAGTTCGAATAGCCTGTGTGAATATATTGCCAACTTCACTGAACTCCTTGAGTTAAGTGACCGCATTTCTTTATATTTGAGTCCAAGTTCATTAACGCTCTGAAACACTGCCAGGGGACATTAAACAGGAAGTGTCTGTCCGAGCTCACAACAGGTTTTGCGTGGGAACGCAAATATCTTTGAGAGGGAACGCAAAAGTTTTGTGTAGGAACGCAAATATCTTTGCGAGGGAACGCAAAGTTTCTCTGGGAATGCAAAAGTTGTGAAAAAAAATGTCTCCCATCCTAATTTTTTTTTCCACCACCACGTCCCTTTAGGGGCTCCGTACAATTCTGCTCATAACTATGAGCTCAGTTATAAATGGATTAATATGTTTTATTGTACAGAGAATTGTAGAACACAAAAAATTGTTGATTCTGTCATCTGTATTTCTTTTTTTCTTTTTTCATCCTCTTTCTTTTTTTTAGGTTCAGACCCACTCAGAGTAAAAGCAAAAAGGAGACGAAACTGGAGTTTTTTGGCTTTGAGGCTCAGGCCGCAGATGGAGACGCCACTGCATCTGGCAGCACCAGCTACAAGATCAAATACTTTGGTTTTGACGAGCTGAGTGAGAGTGACAGCGAGGATGAGGACGACTCAGCAGCTAAAGAGAGAAGGAAGAATAAGAAGGCAGCAATGGAAGCTTTGGCCACCAGCGCGGGCAGTCCCCAGTTCAACGACTCGCAGGAGAGTCAACAGAGTCAAAGCAGCCTAAATACAGGTACTCACAAACACGCTTTCTAATAAATGCACAATTTAATCTTTTCATTTTTAGTGAGATGGGAAATTTAAAGGGTAATTATTAGGGATGCACTGAATATTCGGCCAACGAAAAGACTTTTATCACCGAAACAATACGGCCGAAATGTGATGACGCAAACAGAAACCGCGACCTGCACGTGCTTGTCTGAAGCAACATGTCTGCGGTGTGGACGTATTTCCATGCGTATTTCAGTATATCTGAACCCGTGAGGAGACGGAAGCCTTGTTTATACTTTTGCCTTCCTCCGCAGCGCGAGTCTCAGCGTGCGCACCTCTCCAAACGGTCGAGACGTTTATACTTGACGCGCTCGCCGTTGTACTATTCTTTGAAACGATGGGGGGCGACTCAAGTAACTGTCCTCTAACCATCAGGAATCGGTGAGAAGAAGAAAGATAAACACGTGACAACAATGTTTATTTTTTAGTACCACCACCAATACAAAAATAATCATGTAAAACCCAGTAAACCCTGAGATTATTACTTGTGACATTACAAAAAAATATGTATATGGGAACATGTATGTATATACAACTAAATGAATGCTCTTTTAAATATTTTCTAATTTCACTAAACATATTTCATTAAGTTTCGTGTACATTTGTATTAAACATGGACCTTTGTTCATTAAAAAAGGCTTTTTATGCTATTGTATGCTCATTTTTTAAAATGTAAGCAACTAATTTAGACGTGCAAAGTGGGTGCTGGTGTGATGAGAAGTTCGTGCTCGGCTTTGTTTTTATGAGAACATTTAATTTTAAAACCTTTCTGCAGGCCAGTAGATTATTATTTGTGACCTGATCCAGCAAAATGAGTCACAGTGACCCAAATTTAAAAAATGAGATTTTGGTATTAATGGAAAGAGGAGACCATAAGCTTTCAATTGATATCCTAGTCAAAGTCATACCTTGAATGGTTGTAAAGATATACACATTTGAATTATGGTCGTCTGCCCTCTTTTTCCAATTAAAAACCTGAGAAAATCGCTTTTAAAGTTTTTTGCCCGTTTTTTGTTGATATCTTTCAAAATACATTACATTTAAAGGGATAAACTTATTTTACAGCTTAATTTGACCAAAGACATTAATATATAAATGCTATTAAACCAGGCTGAAGCTCAAATTATTTTAAAGTTTTTATTTGAATAAATAATTTAACAGTAGGCCTACCTTTTACAAAAATGTACTAAAATCAGAAAGATTGAACAGAGGTGCTACATTTTTGCTTGAGAGAGAGGGTGTGTGTGTGTGTCTGTCTGTGTGTGTGTGTGTGAGAGAGAAAGTGAGAGGCAGAGAGACAAGGAAACAGAGATCAAATAATGCTAGTCTATGCATTCATATCTTAGTGTAGGCTAGTTGACAATAACAGCGTTACAAATTCATAACGGAGATACCAACAGTTAAATATTGGGTTAATCAAACACATTGTAATGGATTCTCCTTGCAGATAAATAGCTACACTCATTCACATTTGTCAATCACGTTATGTCAATCACGCGGTCACACTACGAAACTTTCATCAGTTATATAAAAACAATCGTAAGTTTTTCGCATCCATAGCAAGCAGTTTGAACTTTGAATGGTGTTTTGACAATTCGGAGCCACCGAATCAATACGAAAAAACGCATACGAAAAAAACGCGGACTCAGTGTGCAATGGCCAGGGGGCTTGATGACGCTTTGGCAACTTTGCTCGCTTTTGACAGCGACATTTCTCAAATTAATAATATTTAATCTTTCTGAGGAGATCTGCTAGCTTGTTTATTACACAGAGCGCTCGCTGCGAGACTGACAGGAGGGTGGCTGGACCAATCGCGTGCCGGTCAGTCGAAACGGCTTCCCATCGACAAATGATCAGCATTTGTGTACATTTCTAAGCTTTTTGATTGGTTCTATACAACGTGTAACACCATTTAAAGAGCAGAGATAGTGACGTTTCAGGGGATACCTGGGAAATGCTCAGAGGTGACGAGAGGAGTTGAGAAAAGCAATGTTCATTTCCAGCGAATTTAGTAAAACTTTGTAAACTTTAATAGTAATTTAAATACCTTTACTCAATTATCTGGACTACGAAACTTTGGGAGATTATTTTTGAATGTCTGTTCTTTGAAATTAGCACACAAAAAAAAAATCTATTATTTCATTGTTTTTCCACATAATCGGCCCATATCTTAAAATAGAACGTTGCGACTTCCGACTCATTTCGCCAGATCGGGTCACATTTAATCTACACATGAGTGGGGTCAAGTTAAACATTTTAGTTTTAATTTTATTTTATACTGTGCATTGTTGCAATGAGCTGAATAAATATTTGCATAATTTGTAATTGATTTATTCTTTGAAAATGTTATATTAATTTATGCAATTGCAATGCCTTGATTTTAGTAAAGTTTGTACACAGTCATAGCCATAAATGCAATGGTACTAATAATTGGCATAATATCTTTCTGGTTTTCGGTTTTCGGCCTTGGTTTCCTCGTTTTTGGTTTCGGCCAAGAATTTTCATTTCGGTGCATCCCTAGTAATTATAAATAATGATCATTTGTAGAGCAATCTCTGGATTCATGCTGGGTTCTTTTTCTCTACCTATTGTCAGATTCGCAGGAGTCGCTGGATGAGACGGAAGCTTCAGGCTCACAGAAGGAACGACATGGAAAGCAAACCGACAAGTCAAAGGAGATCGGACGCAAGATCTTCAGCGGGCCAAAAAAAGTATGGCTAAAAAAGCTTTAACAGAACCAGACTAACTTTATCAAAAAGCTACAGTTTTAATTTGATACATTTATTTAATTGTTTTGTGTGTGCGTTTAATGCAGTCTCCTGCTAAAGCCGTATATAATGCTCGTCACTGGAATCAACCCGAGCCTGAGGAAGTGCCTCATCCTGATTCCTCTCAAACTGTGGCTGTACCTGTACGTAAAATACTCCATTCATGACCTCTGAATGGACTTTATACCCTGACATTTTCTTTGTCTTTGTGCACCATAATGTTGTTTTATTTATTTGTTTGTTTAATTATTTTTACAGAAGGCCAGTGTGTCCAGCAGCAGCAAAGACACAAATTCCCATAAAGATGATGGAGTGTTTAAAGCTCCGCCCCCTCCTCCTAAAGTCATTAAGTCTGTCACTATTCCCACTGTGCCATACCAAGACATCGTCACTGCACTAAAATGCAGGAAAGAGCACAAAGAGGTGAGCACTGTACTCTGGTTTAAGTGAACACATTTCAGAAAGAATCATTTACATTATTTCCCAGTGTTATTTTAGTATTATTTATATACTACAGAGCTGCACGATTCTGGATAAATTGAGAATCACTATGGTTTTTGTTTAAAATAGAGTTAACGGTTCTGAATAGACAACTAAACAAAAGTGCATTTAAAAAAGTATTTTATTAATTTGAATACATTATATTTTTTTTAATTGGAATGAATGAATGATTCAATGACTCACTCATAAAGACTTCACTTGTTTCATTACTGGATGAATCCGCATTTTTTTTTTTTATATATCTTGAATAAATGATTTAATGGCAAATGTTTTTTATTTTTTATAAATGTATCTCTGGTGTATAATAATATAATACATCTACTGGTGTAACAATTTAATTGGTACAATCTTTATTTGAATCGCATGTTTTATATTTAAAAGGTGCTTTACTATTTTGATCGCTACCGAACTATAAACCTTTATCCCAGTACTTTTATGAATTATTGTAAGATACTATGTGGTAGAAAAGACTGTTTGTAAAGTGGTTTTCTATCTATACATGACAACTGCTCTCTCTGGCTCACTTGAATGTCCCGCAGTGATCGTACTTTGTAAAGGTTTAATAGACATTTCGTTCCAAATCGTTGCCTTTTAGGAATAAGATAGCGTGGGTGTTTGAATTGAGATCGCAATCTTTTAACGATTCATTGTCCAGCTATAAAATATACTATTATAGCATTTATTCATAATTTTAATTAGCTTTTATTTTAATATTTTCAGTTTTCAAAGCAGCATTTCTAGATTTTCCATCTAATTTTTATGTTATTTAATCTTTATTTCCAGTGGTGGAATGTAACGAAGTACAAATACTTCGTTACTTTACTTAAGTAAATTGTTTACGTATCTGTACTTTACTTAAGTAGAATCAATAGTGCATACTTTTTACTTTTACTTCGTTACATTTTGCAGCAATTATTATACTTTCTACTCCACTACATTTCTACAACGTTCTGTTACATTTTCGTTAAATTTTCTGATCAGTTTTTCCCCTGCCAAAACGTCATCCTGACCGTCCGTTCATCGCACGTTTCTGTCTCACCACCAGTGAAGTTTGGTTGCCATAGATATATCAACCCGGTCACACTAAATGCGTCTCTATAGCACGCAGTGTGTTTATCGTGCAATTTATACGCGAAAATTAGTTTTTACATGCATAGGAAACGCATTGGTAGGTTTAGTAGTGATGTGGGGTGCGTGTGTATTATACGTTTGGTTAGGATTAGTATGGCAAGCCAAGAGGTTCAGAATTACGCCATAAATGAATCGCGTTTACAGCCAAACGCCGCCATATACGGCGTTTTAACATAATATGTGTTTATATATATATATATATATATATATATACCGTATATAGTAAGGGTATATAGTAAGCTTGATGTGTATATTGCCTAATTGCAAGCTTGTTCAGAAATGGTGACAAAAACTTAAAATATAACTGCTTTTCCATCATATTGAACATCATTATATGAGTATTAGGTTGAATGAGTTAGAATTAACTGTTTTATTAATCATTAGAATATAGACATTAAGAGAATAAATTGTTATGCAAGTACTTTTACTTTTAATACTTAAAGTACATTTAAAATCAGGTACTTTTTACTTAAGTAGGGTTGTCATTGTGGTACTTCTACTTTCACTAAAGTAAATATGTCTCTGGTTATTTGTACTTTTACTTAAGTACTGAGATTCAGTACTTCCTCCACCACTGTTTATTTCTATTAACAAAATATGTTTCTAGTTAACAATAACAACACTAACTTTAACAAAAGACATGCTTATATTTTAATGTTTATTTCTTGTCCTGTGTGTGTAGTTGTACACAGTGGTCCAACATGTGAAGCACTTTAATGATGTGGTGGAGTTTGGGGAGAATCAGGAATTCACTGATGACTTTGAGTATCTGGAGACGGGCCTGAATAGCGCACAACCCCTCAACACACGCTGCCTTAGGTGAGACAAACGCGGGAAGGAGTGTTCTGGGTCATTTGCATATAACAACCTCATTTATATGTGCCCCAGCTGTGATTAGCTGTAAAGGGTTAGCTCACCCAAAAATGAAAATTCTGTCATCAATTACTCACGCTCATGTCATTCCAAACACGCAAGACTTTCGTTCATCTTCAAAACACAAATGAAGATATGTTAGATTCACAACAGATTTGTAAGGCAGGCTGTCAAAGACCTCTCCAGGGCTGCTGAAAAGGGAAGCCAGTGGCTGTGGATGATGGGAAAGGACTCCGTCTGGGCCTTCAAATGAATTGATGGCACCGTGGGAGTGAACCTAGGATGCTGGGATTCACTGCTGAACCCTCTGGAGGTGTCGTGGGCCTATCAGCGAAACACCAAAGAAGGAGGGAGCCCACTTGATAACCCAAAGGGTGCCATCACTCATTTGACCATCCCACGGAGTCCAATCGGTGCCTCAACTATGCATTTATTGAGGGATATCAACATCTAGTCCTATACAACAGACCTATTTAGGCTTTTAACATTATTCAAAAATCGCTATAATGCCAAAACAATCTCTGTTACCGTAAATTGTATGTTTATCTCTGTAAAGCTGCTTTGAAGCTATCTCCATTGTTAAAAGCGCTATATAAATGAAGATGACTTGACTTGACTTTTATTCACATATAAAAATTCATCAACTCACACACCAGTTGTGGTAAAAGAAAGCTCAAGCATGTTCGCTTGATGTGTGAGAGCCAATAAGGTTCATTCCCGTGTGTTATGCAGCACGTTTGAGCTTCCCACAAGAACCAATGATGTTTGTTCTCACACGTCAAGCAGGTTCGGTTGAGCTTCTGTTTATGTTTGCTGATCAATGTTTATATGTGAATAAAAGCCTAAATTCAATCTGTTCATCATAAAAAGCGATTGTGTCTCTTCAAAAAATTTGGACTAAACCGCTCAATTCAAAGGGGACATAACACACAGTTTCTGCCAATCTCATGTTAAGGCCTGTTCACACTGGGACGAATTTCGCGCGTGGTATTCGCCGACGTTTAACGCCTCGTGACTAAACAAAGGGCGCCAATGTGAGTGTGCACACCGACACGAAAAACGCCACGCGTAAAAACGTCATTTTTTTTAAAACGCCTCGGGTTCGTTTTTTTTGGTTTGACACGCCGCGTCAAAAACTACCCGACCTATGAGATTGGCGCTTTTGCTCACGTGTCCGGAGCTTCTGAAGTTACAGTTAAACACAACTTGGGGGCGCTCAAACACAAAACGGTCTTGCCGAGCACACATAGGTAACGGCGAAGAAGATTTATGCCAAGTAGCGTCTACACTGCCGGGCAAGATGCAAGGCAAGATGAATGTAGAGTTGCTGGTCTCGTTGGTGTCGGAACATAAAGAACTATATGACAAACGCGACAGCGACTACAAAATAGCGCCATCTATTGTCAGGGAATGAATTTGCATGTTCACTCGGCTCATCGTCAGCGAAAATCGCTTGGGTGTGAACACAAAAAACGCGTCGAAAAACACTGACGAATAACGCGCGCCGATATTCGTCCCGGTGTGTACGAAGAGTCTTTAGTTTTTTCAGATTTATAAAAGATACAGCTGTACCGCTTCTTTCCGAAAACAATCGAGCTCCTGGAGGTGTGCCGTGGGCGGAGCTAAAGAGTCACTCCGTTGTTTGAGTGGTTTTAGAATAAACAACTGGACACTTATGGTGGTCAGCTAAACAAATGTATTCAAACACACACAATACATCATCGCTTTATCCCTGGATAACTTTTGATTCACTATATGTTCATGTTTACATTATATGCACGTTTCACACACCTACGTGACTGCTTCGTACTTTGATTCAAAGGTTTAAAAATGCGTGACACAGGGCAGGTTGTTAAGGTGTTGCATTGCATTACTGTGAAATTATGTCTTTGTGTGCATGCACCTGTATTTATTTACTTGTTTGTTTACAAACAGGAAAAATGTCCACATCCACAGTACAAAATATTATCTTTATTGTTTTGAGTTACTAGGATTATTAGGGGTGTAACGATATTTGAACCGAACCGAAAAACCGCGATACACCACCCACGATGCGTATCGCGATGCTCTCATGGCGAACCGAACACGCCCCGCCCCCTGCTGCCCCGCCCAGCCCCGGCTCATTGCACCTCATGTGTTATGTGTACACAACGAATACAGGGCTGTTGCCTAACCACCATTAACCACATATAATCGCAATAAGCTCAGTGTTTTGTTACTTTTGATAATAAGCAAGGTGTAATCTTTCAAATTATGTCTATTTGATCACGAAATGCAAACAATAAATGCCGTTTTGGCGCTCTTAGATGTGGCGTGACAGATATCACTGTATGCATGCGGCAGCGCGGAGCGCGATCATCTCTTCCTCAGTTACAGAATAAACATGAATGGACACCCGAAGGTATGTTGAAAGATACAGTATACTTACTGAAAGGCATCAAAACTCGTGTAAACACTCAATCAGTGTTTCAACAGCGGAAATACGTCAATAAAACGCTTAGTTTTTCACATAGCTTTATATTTACCTCAGGCAAGTCATTCAGTGTCCACAGCTTGCTGGTTTGCTAACTCTTTCACTAAATAAATGCTATATATTAGCCTATATATTATATTTTACTTAACCTGTTTATGATATCTTGATTATTTAATGTATGTTTAAAATAGTTGTCATGAAAATAACAGCAACTGTGTAAATTATTATATAACAATAACAAATTAGAGTAAAAACATGTTAATGCAAAAATTGCCTTATGTGCAGTTTATATGTTTTCATACAATTTGTTATTTGAGTGTTGATTATTATTATATCATTTAGGCTAAAAGTCTAGGCTCTGTTGTTAAGCTTTAATGTTATAGTAATGTGCAAGTAAGGGCTGTAGTTTACAGCATTAGCAGATAATTTTGTTATCCTTGAGAAACGTTTACTTGTAATTGAATTAATTTAAAGACAAGGACACAATTTGTTCATTAAAGCACTGTTTAATAAAAAATAAAAGCAATTTTAGCTTTCTAAACCCCCCCACCCCACCGAAATGAACTGAACCGAACCGAACCGAGACCTCAAAACCGTGGGACGAACCGAACCGTCAGGTTTGTGTATCGTTACACCCCTAAGGATTATGCAATGGAACAGATTGTTGTCATGTAGGCTATTTAATATATGATTCATTAATTTATTCATCTATCCATTCATTAATTTTAGCTTCTAAGATTAATGCGTTGGTCGGTTGTGAAACATTTTGCGACACTCACTTTCTCGTCAAGCTCTGATTTGAAAAGCTTTGAGTAATGAACCTTTTTCTGAGACAAGTGTGTGTAAAGCTTCGCTGGTTCAGCACTTCACCATCACTACCAAAAACACATTTCTTGGTGACATTGTTGATTTCGTGGTCTAAAAACAAAGTGACAAATCTTTCTCGAGCAACGAACGAAGAAACGAACGAAGGACGTTGATGGGCGTGCTCTCGCTCTGGGGTGCGTTTCCCGAAAGCATCGTTAGCCAACTATGGTCGCAAGGTCCGTCGTTACCAATAGAGTTCAATGGAAATTGCGATCATAGTTGGATAACGATGCTTTCGGGAAACGCACTCCTGGTTGATGTGTGCACGCGCTCTTTCGGGAGAAGTGCCCATACAAGGAATTCCGCCCTTTATGACGTCATACAGGGCCATACTCGAAAAAAACTTTCTGAAATGTATACAAATACTGAAGGAGTAACAAAAATACTCCAACTCGTTTTTTTTTTACTTTGGCCATGTTTTTTTTTTAAAGATTTTATTTTTGGCATTTTTGCCTTTTATTAGGATAGGACAGTAGCTAGACAGGAAGTGAGATGGGAGAGAGAGGGGCGACGGGATCGGGAAAGGTCCACAAGCCGGGACTCGAACTTGGGTGTCCCCGAAGCACAACGGCGCTACATGTCGATGCACTTGCCCACGAGGCTATCGGCACCGACAACTTTGGCCTTGTTTAGCATGAGAATCCAACTCTTTAACAGTGTAAATAAGTCAGAATGCATGAAATAGCATTAGACATCCCCTTTCAAGCGACAAAGTGGTATATGCATAGAGTAGACTGTCAATGGAATGACAGAAATCTCAGATTTAATTTAAAAGATCTTACAGGTTTGGAAAGACATGAGGGTGAGTAATTCATGACAATTTTTTTCATTTTTGGGTGAACTATTCTTTTAATTATCATGCATAATGATTTCAACTATGAAATTGTCTGACTCAGTACAACACAATCTTTCTTTTCTCACTTTTGTTGAAACATTTTTATGTTTTCATTTTATTTCAGTTTTAGCCTTTTTTTATGTGTTTTTGTCTTTTTTTCTATCTAGCTTTATTTTTTATTTCAGTGTCAGTAATTTTAGTACTTCACCTTGCTCAAATTTTCATTTAATATTTATATTTTATTTTATTTCACCTTTATTTTAGTTAATGAAAATGATTTTTAATAGTTTTAGTAAACAATAACTACACTGAACACTAGCCCCCCCACATTTTTAAGAAGAATTTTAAACACACAAAGAAATGTTTATAACACACAACCAATAATCTTTTTTTTCCCCTCCATTTTTGAATGCAGTATAATCAGTCTGGCCACGCGCTGTGCGATGCCAAGTTTCCGCATGCACCTGAGGGCCAGAGGGAAGGTGGCCCAGGTCTTTAAGATGCTCAGTGATGCCCAACAGCACCCAGTGAGTTTCTCATCCAGTACCTAACCATCAAACCAATCCAATCACCCAAACTGTCTTTAATTTACCAACAAACTAACTAATCTGTATAACCAAGCATCATTCTAAACAATCGCAGCTCTATCATTATGAACACAGCTACAATGCTGTGTGGAACAACAGTTTGTTTACTTCACTAGTATACATTAATTGGAGATGTAATCATCTCCGCCGGCAGACAAGGGAGAAATGCAAACAGACGCTGAGCCGTTACTCTGTAAATCTCGTTAGTTCAGTTTACACAGATGGTGCACAATGTTTGCCTTGACTCTTTCGGCTTGACTTGAATTTATTTGTGTATTGAAGGATGTTCAGTAAAAAAATAAACTAAATCCATTTAATGAGTCAAGACAGATGTTTAGAAGCAATAATTCACAAGAGGCCATGCCTTACAGTTAAGGGGATGTTTTTTATTATCCAAAGTTTTTGCTTTTAGTTAATTTCTGTTAGTTTTCGAGGCCATCTACATGCTGGCGTATAAGTTACGGTCAGATGTTTGCAATGTTTTCCTTCTCTCTCTCCCTCGTTCTTCTGGATCTGGTAGAATCTGGCTCTCTGCACGGCGTCTCTGATGTACATACTGAGCCGAGACCGGCTGAATATGGATCTGGACCGTTCCTGTCTGGAGCTGATGATCAGGCTGCTGGAACTAGAGCAGGATGATTCTGTAGCGGACCAGTTAACAGCTAAAGAGATGAGCCGAGTTAAAGAGAAGATCCGCAAACTCTGCGAAACAGTCCACAACAAGCATCTGGACCTGGAGAACATCACAGTGAGTGACTCCTGTATGAAGGTAAATGAGTAGCAAAACTCGAGAGCATGTAGATGTGAATTTGAGAACTTGTACAATACATATTCGTACTTGTACGCTAAAATTTACACTCCCAGCTACAATGTGAAAACCTGCAAAATACAAATCTGAAGTTGAATGGTGAGTTGTAGAAGTACGAATATTTAGTGTACAAGTTTTCAAATTCGCATCTACATGCTCTTGAGTTTTGCTACTCTTTTAACTTCATACTCCTGTTTCTCACATTTACATGTCAGAACCGAACCAGAAAACCCATGAGTATTTGAGAAGAAATGTACTTCCAGTCACCTTGGCTTTGTTCAGACAGGCAGCAGAAATCTGTTTTTGTTTTTAGTTGTTTGTAGTCTGAACAGCGAAGAAAGCATAGGAAATCAAATGCTGTGTTCGCTACTTGGGCTTTTTATTTCAGAAAGGGTTTTCCTTTATAAACATTGCATATTTTACATACACTACAGTTCAAGTCTCATATGCTCACCAAGGCTGCATTTATTTGATGAAAAATACAGTAAAGACAGAAAGATCAAAATAACTAAATTATAAATGCTTTTATTGTATGTGTAATTATTTATTTTTTAAATTGGGGTTTATTCCAGAACTGACAGACCTTTAAAAAAAAAAAAATCAATTTATGTCATAAGTGCTGCTTTGGTTTAAAAAATGTAAAAAATAGCCAGAACCTTTTTGGGATTTTTTACTTTGTATGCATATCTGCTTGAATACAATTCTCCAAACTGTTTCTTTCTGAATCTCAGACAGGTCACTTAGCGATGGAAACGCTACTATCTCTGACGTCAAAGCGAGCTGGAGACTGGTTTAAGGAGGAGCTGCGCTTACTTGGGGGACTGGACCACATCGTAGATAAAGGTACCCTACTTGAGTATATCTGTATTTGATATGATTTGATATATTTGATTTGTTAAAGGAAATGCCTAGAAATGTTTTTTTTTTTTTTGCCTTTAGTGAAAGAGTGTGTGGAGAACTTAAGTAAAGAAGAAGATAAAGAGAGTCTGGTGGCGTCACTCTGGGGAGCGGAGCGCTGCTTACGAGTTCTGGAGAGTGTGAGTGGACACCAGATTAATAATTTGAATTGATTTCCTTTAAAGACCTGCAATAATTAAATAACCTGCAGTAAATAAATTATAGCATTGACTTTATTGACAATTTTATATGCAATTATGCCGCATGTCGACAGTCTTCTGATGCACTGTGAATCTAATCAGATTTTAGTAATCACACCAAACAGAATTAAATGATGTAAAAGTTAATAAATGCAGAAATATGCTAATTAACAGCTTTAAATTTTTTAAATTTTACATTTTTTTACTGCAAGTTAACATTACCTTTGACAGCCCTTGAAGAAAATGCTTGTTATTTCGGTGTGTAATTTATTTAAAACATATTTCTCTTTCACATCCAGGTTACACTTCACAACCTCGAGAACCAAGCTTATCTGATCGCCTACAAGGAGTCCCAGCTCATAGTGTCCTCAGCAAGGTGTGTGCGTGTGATGATATGGAAAGTGTAGTCACAGTGTTGCTTTGTGTGGCAGGACGGTTGTCATTCTGAGGTTGTGCTTTGTGCATGTGTAGGGCCCTGCAGCATTGTGAGCAGATGATACAGCGTTACAGCCGAGAGGTCCCTTCATCAAGCTCCGCCCTCCCGCACAGTAGTCATAGCAACGTGGGCAAGGCCGTGGAGGATTGTATGAGAGCCGTTATCGGAGTTCTGCTCAACCTCACACATGATAACGGTGAGACGTGTAACAAAGAATTTAAGCCTTGCTCAACACATACTGGAGAATGAAGTAATATAAAATAACTGTAATTGTATTAATGTAATAAAAAGAATGAAAAGTAACACTCTCTGTGACCCCTCAGAGTGGGGCAGCACTAAAACAGGTGAGCAGGATGGCCTCCTACTGACTGCACTGGACTGCGTTCTTAAGGTCCCGCGTTATTTGCCTCAGGAGCAGAGATTCGACATCCGTGTCCTGGTGAGATGGCGTTTTTTTGTTTTTTTGTTTCTAAAAAAAGATTCATATAAGTTGAGGCTGTTGGTCTATTAGATTTTTTTCTAACATCCTATAATTTATCACTATGAATCACACCTGACATTTTTGTAATTATAAATACATTGAATCTCCTAATTAATGTGGAAATGATACAAATATGTCAAATATCAAATATTTAAAATACTGTCTTTGATAAATATTTAGTATTTGTTTAATTTGTTAATGGCTGGGTACATGTGGGCCATCCTTAGTTGGCTGCTCTTGCATCACGTGAAAATGGATAATGCGATAATTATTTTAATGCGTTAAAACTGCAAATAATAATCACAGAAATTAACACATTATTTTCCCAGCCCTAATATAAGTTAAAGTACAAATTTCATATAAATATGAGGAAATAAAATTAAAACAGTGGTAAATTGTCATCAGTTATTTAAACATTGCTTCAAGTACTAAGGTAACTATTAAAGTAAACGGGCTTTAATATAAAATGTACATGCATTGACAATTTAATAAAAAGAAAAACAAATGACAATGAATAAAGACAGCAGAACAAAAATGCAAATGAATACAACAGTGCTTAAGGTTTTTTAGATGTCTAACAGCAGTATGAAGTTAAACGTTGAAACATTGAAAAAAATGTTTTGTTCTTTATGTATCATCATTTACATTCACTGAAGCCAACTGTCAGAGTTTGTACTACTGGCTGGTATTGTTATAGTGTAGTGTCTGGTTAGTACAGAAGTGCAGGTGTCAGGACGTGTGCCGAAACTTGAATATGAATGGGTGTGCGCAGGGTCTTGGTCTGCTGATAAATCTGGTGGAGTACAGTGCCAGAAACAGACACTGTCTGGTGGAGATGGAGCTGGACTTGAGCTACCTGATGGAGACGGGGGTACACGTGAAGACGGAGAACGACATGAAGACAGAAGGAGAGGAGGAGAGTAAGACGGAGGGCGAGAAGGGACCTACGACACTTAAGTCGTCAAACGCCCTGGCTGCTCTGGTTCAGGTGACTAGCAGGAGTCTCCACGTTTGACCTGCAAGATGGATGAATCTGATAAATATTAGCTACTTAATACAAGTGTTTTTGTGTGTGCAGCTCTTCCTTGAACGGGAGCAAGCAGCTGTGCTAGCTGAGGCGCAGACTGATGATCTCATAAGCGAGGCACCCAAACCTCAGGCAGACCAGAGCGGAGAGTGGAAGGAAACATCCGGAGAGATCCAGTGGGTCGCCTCGGAAACCAATGACACAAATGAAACAAATGACAAGAAAGAGGAGGAGGAAGAGGAGCTTGACCTCAATAAAGGTAACAATTATTCACTGATGAATTGACAATATATAACAAACCCTTTTCATGACTTGTTTGGATTTAACTTGTTGCAGTCACACATCAATAGAAATCTGTGTCATCTGAAATTTCGCATAAGGGCAAAATATTTTTCAAAATATTTCCCAACACAGATTTCACATCGGGTTCAGGTGTTTTGTGTGAATTGACCAACAGAATGCTGTTTGGTTTGTACGTGATTTCTGTGTAAGTGGTGCTTTGCAATCACTATTGCGACCACCATTGACTGGACAATGAATGAATGAATGCCTTTATTGTCATTGCATTTAGTGCAACGAAATTATAGAGCCACTCTAGTAAGGTGCATCATTATAACACATATACAACATATAAAACTCATCACACAACATATTCATTTAAAACGTATACACGCACACACACACCCACACACATCGAGTACATCTCACTCATTATTCATCCTAAACCCTCACTCATCTTTCCTGCAAGCACACAAACACACAATTTACCCACTCTCCTGCTAAGTGGCTAATAAATAATCTAATGTAATAAAGTGCTGAGTAACTGTGCAAACTGCATCATTAATTAAAAAAAAGAAAAAAGTTTAGCTTCATTTAGGACTGTTATTGCTTTAAGCTATTCCTAAATCTAATAGTCTTTGTTATGAACGAACCTTGAATGAACCAATGAACCTTTTTGTTGGCAGAATTTCACTGAAACTTCTCTGATGTGACTGCACCTTAACTGACATTTAAATTGTTATATGAAATTATTCATGAAGGCTCCATAAACATAATACTTTTTTCCTATTCTTTTGTAATTTGTGTTTGTACTCTGCTGTGTGGGTTGCAAGACTGCTTTGAGTGGGTCATGGAGTGTGTAGTAAAACATCATAACTTTAATTATTCTAACATTATTTTCTTCGCTAAAAAGTAAAGGTAGATAAGGTAGTTTTTTAGATAAAAAGTCTCTTGCCTCAAAAATGAACAACCAATTTTAATAAATACGTTTGCTTGGTTCAAATTCCTAAAAATGTGGGTTGCAGCTTAATGATCATGTGAAAATGAGGGTCCCATGATGAAACCAGTTGAGAAACCAGTTGTTTACTAAAGGGCAAGCTTTTATGCTAATTTCCTGTCTTTCTTTTTCAGCCCTGCAGCATGCTGGGAAACACATGGAGGACAGCATTGTGGCGTCATACTCAGCTCTTCTGCTTGGGTGTCTATGTCAGGAGAGTCCGGTGAGCATCACTTCCTGTCACTCTTTAGGTGCTCTAAAGAGCAGTTGGTTAGTTGTGAACCGAAAAGGATTTTATTTTTTGACCGTGATCAACCAAAAATATTTAAAATAAACCAAATTTCTACGAATTGGTCACTTTATTGCAGTTGTTTAAAGGTGAACTAAGTAACTTTTTTTACCTTAACCGAACAGCTTTGGAGTCATTGTAATGTTTATATTACTGATTTCGTGTTGAATGGTGGTCGTCTCGCACCCCCCTGGTGCCTGTGAGCCGCAAAACCACCCTTGCAACTTTGGGCCGGCCTCAGTGTTAGGAAGTATCGTGTGATATCAGGTCTCGCGAGGTAACGAATTGCTTTACGGCAAAAAACAGATCTGATAAAATGAGCATCAAACAGAAATAACCCGGCGCCGTATACATGTGGTGTTGGGCGCGCGCAGCTCTTAAAGGGGCCATACCTTATTTCCACTCGTTACAGCGTCCATCCTACTGAACAGGTACCGGTGTACAGGGGGAGGGGATCCGGCCGTGAGTGCGAGCCATCTCTGCGTGAGTGCTATTCACGACAGTACAAGTACTCCACAGCGACTCTAGGGGTCGCTGTTTGACAAAAACGGAATTCCTACTTAGTGCTGCTTTAATACAAAATAATAATTTGCTTAAGTATACAAGTATTCTGTAGATGTAGCTTCAGCTGTGTGGATTGGGTCTCTACAATTTTTCTTCTGCTGCTCCAGTTCGGTCAGGTTGTGTGGAGATTGTGAGTAGAAAATACTCTTTTTGAAGTCTACCCGGGCCTTAAGCCTTCATGGGTCTGATGCAGAGAAGCATTTCTACAGCATGATGATGTCACCACACCCTGATCCACGGTGGTGATGGTGTGTTTCTGATTATGCTCAGTGTGCTTACACACTACATTATGTTTAGTCTGATGGCCAAAACCTTGACTTTGATCTCATCAGTCTGCAGAACCGTCTCCAGCTGGATTTCAGTCTCCCACATGCTTTCTGGAAAGCTCTAGTGTCTAGTCGACATTTCTCTTTACCACTTTCCAATAAAGCTGTGAGTGGTGCAGCACCTCGGTAACGGTTCTGCACAGTCTCTCGCATTTCTTCCACTGAAGCTTGTAGCTCCCTTAGGGTCGTCATGGGTGGATTTACTGCTGTGTCAATACTCCATTTCTTACTTGATCTAACAGTACTCCCAGGGATGTTCAGTGATTTCGAAATCTTGTATTCATCCCCTGCCTTGTGCTTTTCAATTACCTTTTCATGGAGATACTTGGAGTGTTCTTTTTATCTTCGCGGTCTATGATCTGCCACAATAACGACTCACCAGAAGTTGAACCTTGCAGATAGATGTTTAATTGTACTAGAATCAATTGAAACCCTGTGACTACACACAGTTGATCATACCACTGATAATTTAGGTTATTTATATGTTTGACATTATTGTATTTTTCTGTTGATCAGTGACAAAAAAGCAAAATTAAGTCTGCAAAATCAGTATCGGTGTGGAAGATCACCAAAGTGTGAAAAATCTACACTGCCATTTTTTTTTTTTACTTTAAATTAATAGTTTTGTTCAGCAAGAATGTGTTTAATTGATCAAAGTAAAGACATTTATTATGTTACAAAAAAAAAAAAATATATATATATATATATATATACACACACATACACATACATATACATACAGTGCTTAGCATAAGTGAACACACCCATGCTAAAGTTGACTAAAAAGAGGAATAAATCCAACCTTTAAGGACACCAATTTTCTTTGTGAATGAATAATGTATCGTAAATAAATAAATGTTTTTCCTTAAAATACAGGGGGCATAAGTCAGATTGGCATGGGGTATTTTCCATAAGATAAATCAAACCAGCTATTAGGCTAACTGATATAAAACCATGCCAATCTCTAGGTATGGTGAAGGGTATGTGATGATGTGGGGCTATTTTAATTCCAAAGGCCAAGGGAACTTTATCAGGATGCATAGTATCCTGGATCCATGAAATAACTGGCCTTTAAAAATAAAAATCTGCCTGCCTCTATTTGAATTTACCATAGGGGTGTCCTGACTTATTCCCCCTGAATTTTAAGGAAGAACATTTATTTATTTACGATACATTATTCATTCACAAAGAAATATATATGTGTATATATATATATATATATATACACATATCAAATGAATTTTTCTATTCAACAAATCGTGAAAAAATATTAAGCAGCACAACTGTTTTCAACATTGATAATATTAAGTGTTTCTTGAGCACCAAATTAAAGCATATTATATTATATTATATACAGCATATTAAAAATTATTTCTGAAGGATCATGTGACACTGAAGACTGGTTAATGATGCTGAAAATTCAGCTTTTGCTGAGAACGGGCACGCTCAACTCCGTTTATGGGTGCGAGTTATAAAGAAGTTATCAAATAAAGATAAAAAACGCACTCTAAATGGTAAATGGTAAATGGACTGCATTTATATAGCGCTTTCACAGACCCAATGGCCACCAAAGCGCTTTACATTTGCCTCACATTCACCCATTCACACACTCATTCATACACCGACGGGCGACGGCAGCCATGCAAGGCGCCATCCAGCTCGTCGGGAGCAGCCGGGGTTAGGTGTCTTGCTCATGGACACCTCGACACTTGGTCAGGTGGAACCGAGGATTGACCACCAACCTTCCGGTTTGTAGACAACCCACATGAACCACTGAGCCACTGCCGCCTCTACTACTCTACTCTCTAGTGATATCTCATATATTTATTAATACCATGTCCACACAGACACGTTTCAGCCTAAGCCATCATCAGTGTGGCTGAAACGCGTCTGTGTGGACATGGTATTAAAATAAATATGAGATATCACTAGAGTGTGGTTTTTTATCTTTATTTGAAAATTCAGCTTTACCATCACAAGAATAAATTACATTTTAAAATAAATTTAAATTAAATTAAAAGCAGTTATTTAAATTGCAGTAATATTTAGCGATATTAATGTTTTACTGTATTTAAAAAAATTATAAATGCAGCCTTTGTGAGCATAAGATACTTCTTTCAAAAACATTAAAAAAAAAACTTACCGGCCGACCTCAAACTTTTGAATGGTAGCGTATGATAATGACATGAAGAATGAAAATGCAATTTATAATAATTGATGAATGCTTTAAAAAGAATGAAAGAGTTAATTAAAAAACTTTTGTGTTAAAATATTTAAACTAAATACTTAATAGAAATATTTAAATGTAATTAAAAATGTATATTTTCCATCTCTTTCTTAGATGAATGTGAAAACCGTACGGGAAAATCTTCCTAAGGGAGATTTCTCTATCATGGCTGAAATGCTGAAGAAATTCCTTAATTTCATGAACCTGACGGTAAGTGCCACAATGATATTAAACATTTTGCACCGTGCATTCCACATTTAAAAATGGCAAGTGTTACAATATTTTGCTGACCTTTGAATATTACAGCATGACACAAAAATGTACAACCCAGTTGTAAGTAAAAGATGATTAATTGTAGTGCAAATTCTGTAGTGCACATTACTTGCTTGTTTGGGAATCGGGATCATGAAAAAAGCATCCAAAAAGGGTTTCAGGGATCATAAACTGTTATATTTTAAATTACATTTTAAACTAAATTAAAATTAAATTAAAAGCACTTATTTAAATTGCAGTAATATTTAGCGATATTAATGTTTTACTGGATTTTAAAAAAAAAAGCAGCCTTTGTGAGCATAAGAGACTTCTTTCAAAAACATTAAAAAAAAACTTCCAAAAAGGGTTTGGAAGTTTGGAAGCAAGTAATATTTTAAGATTTTTAAATAAAAAAACGGTCATTATTTAGAAATAAAAGGCATTTTTCCTACCCTGAATTTATCCCCCTTATTTGAACACTCTGTTTGAAGAGGCGTGACTACTGTGAGACTTCTAACATCTTTGCATATGAAATAGCCAAGTATGACATGTGGAACTCTCTAAAACTTTGAGCATGTTTTTATTGCAAAAGCCAGCATCAGAAAGATTAAGAAGCGACTCTTTTTCCACAGCCTGGCACTGCACAACATTTTGCACTCTTCAAAGGCATGTTTATTGCTCGATACAGTGTTAGCGCCACAAATGTTGTTTACCTACTTACCTGTCCACCTATATATGACGTCATAAATGGGCACATTCCAAACCGAGTCGCTCTCTGGGCTTGGTTTCAATAAAAGCTGTTTTTGGACTAACAAGGAAGTTTTCAGTTCTGAAACTTACAGGATATTCTCATAGTATGATGGCCTCTTATATGTCAAAAGCTCAAGGAAAATTTGATTTCTCAATTCATGACCCCTTTAATGTGACCAGATCACAACTGGATAGCAATGTAATGCCAGGTCGCCATTGATACAAAATGTGTGGCTGTGCTCTGATATCTAGCCAATGACATTTAAAATCAGTATTTTACTTCTCTCTTTTCTTTCCTATCACACCAGTGTTCTGTTGGAACCACAGGACAGAAATCTATCTCACGGGTGATTGATTATTTGGAGCACTGTTAGCAGAGATGTCGCAGTTCCCCCTCTTCCGTGGGATAAATCTGGACCTGGCAACGTGCCTTAGGCCCTTCAGGACAAGAGGCAGCAGTTCCGGTGGTAAAGGTGTTTAAGCATCGCTACTGTCACGTCGCCTGAGCGACTCACTGCAGAGACTTTTGTTTCCCCCTCTTTCTTTTTGCTTGTTTTTACATTGTGTGTTTTTCAAATGCTGTCTTTCTCTCCCATGCTCTCTCACACACTCACTCAGCTGTGTGTTTGCATAATATTTGGTTTTTGAAGCACTGATCCCCATGTAAAACAAAAACTAAACTGTGTTTTGAAACAAGCGATTTTAAGCTAGTTGTCCTTGCTTGTATTGTAAAGATTTACACTAAACCTAGTAACTTATTGATATTTCAAACACTGAGGTCTGAGGCATTGTTCACAGTTTTAGGACTGACTGTTTGCACATGATGTTTGTTCAGACAGTGCAGTCGGTATCCGATGTATTTACATCAGTAATGATGTAAGCGTTAGCACAATCCCAAAAGACTTTCTCATACAGTAACTGATCGTTTTAGAAACTGGAAACTCTGCCTCTTCTCAGGACATAATTCATGAATGTACTGCGCCCAAAACTGGTGTTACATACACTACCATTTAAACGTCTCTTATGCTAACCAAGGCTGCATTTATTTGATCAAAAATACAGTACAACAGTAATAATTTAAAGAAGAAAATTGGTGCTCAAGAAACATTTAATATTATTATCAATGTTGAAAACAGTAGTGCTGCTTAATTTTTTGTGTGGAAACCGTTTTACATTTTTTTCAGGATTCTTTGATCAGCGTTGAACAGCATTTATTTGAAATAGAAATCTGTTTAAAATGATAAATGTCTTTACTGTCACTTTTTCATCAATTCAATGCATCCTTGAGAAATGAAAGTATTCATTTCTTTGGAGAAAAAAAATCGTACAAACCCCAAACTTTTGAACGGTACAAATGTTGTATCCCAAATGACAAATATGTTCAAGTGCAGATCCGATCTGACTGTTCAAACAGATTTGTGCCACATGGATGTGGTGTAGATCAGGTTTTTGACGGCAAAAAAACAATCGGATCTGCAAAAAAAGGAAAAATATTGTTGCCGGTCTGAAGAAAGTCTAAGATGCCTGATGAACCAAAGATAAACGCAAACATGAAAACAAGTTGAATTTTCTTGTCCTGCTTAAAGAATGGTGTTTTACGACAGTGTCATTATTTCTTTCACATGAATTGAAACATAGCTATTATGATTAATTTCTTTACAGTGATAAAAGTTAGCAAGAAGTTTTGATGATTTGACCTGGATATGTGGGAAGGATTGTAGAGGTTTCTGGTTTCTTTGATCATCCTCTGGCTTCTGTAGGTTTAGTTTTTCTCCGTGTGAAGAATCATCACCTGACATTACCAATGATTTAAAACAACAAAAAAACAGATTACCTTTTTTTTTTTTTTTTTTTTAAATCTATTTTAGTTTTGTAGTCTGGGCTGTGTGAGGCCCATTGTAATGTTAAAAAAGGAAAAAAAGACAGCACGTGAAAAGTGTTTTCGATGTGTTTTAGCGTGTTAATGAATGACTCATCCTCTGTTAATTTAATTATACTCTGATTTTAATATAATAGAACATTTGAGATTTATTGTTTTATAATTGTTTTTCTTTACTTTTTGATGTTATTCAGGAAAATGTTTCTTAATGTTTCTCCATTGTTGTTTTTTTTTTTTTTTACTTTATCCCGTGTGTCTGCAGAATGGCTGGAAGCTGCTGAAAGGTCTTAGACGGACCAAAAAAAAAAAGCAGTGCATCATTTTTCAGACTGAATTAAGCAAAAGTGTCCTCTATTCCTTTCAGATCTTTACTGAAGCAGAGCCATATGGAGTAAAGCTTGTTCTATTCTGTAAAACTGAAGCAAGTTTTACGACAAGTAAATTTACAGATCTGAAGTTTTCTTCTTTTTTCTTTTTTTATTGTAAATATTTCTGTACATATTTGATGTTAGACTGCTAGAATACTTCCAAATCACCAAACCTGAATTTTGTTTATTTTATACTTCTCCCCCCACCCACCTTTATTGCATTATTTTAGATAAAGGTAAAAGTACAATTACAAGAAATATATAAATATTATATATAAAAATATATATTAAAGGACAAACAATTTGTACCATTTTCCAGGATGTTGTCTTTGGTTACAATGTAAATAATTTTACCTTGAATAAATACTTGCTACTTTCAATGCTTGTTGACTGTCTGAGTGATTCCAACCTGCATGGTTGAAGGTTGTTGGTGTGGAAATACAACCATGTTTAGTGACTCCCTGAAATCTGAATATAAGGTTTTTGACTTCTAGTCATTACTTATAGCATCTTAGTGTACTGACAAAATTCACTGCTATAGATATATAGACAAATTTGTGCTTGGAAATCAGACCAAAAATATTGATGATGACATCCTGCGCAACAAAGATTTTTGTCAGATTAAATGCTCTCCATAATCTAAATACCACCTACAACCTCCAGGGCTGTTATGTAAAAAATATCTTTTTATGTATTTATGATATATTTTTAGCCTTGTTATAAAAACACTTTTATATTCATAGCAATTTGTTTAAAATGTAGATAAAGATTTTAAATCTAATGTAGATTTAGTGTCATGCTGGGACTTTATGCACGACCACAGTGATTTACCACAAAAAAGAAAAGACATTCACCTTTTCGACAGAAAGTCATATCTTGTGATCTCTGAATGAATGTTGTCTTTAATGTGCTCAAGGCCTTTGTATAATATGTGCTGCCTTGTGAGCGCTACGTGTGTCTGTGTGTGTGTGTGTATGTATATTCTGACAGCTCAACTTGAAGGTCAGAATTGTATTGACACCCTTTAAAAATGTTTGAATATTTTTGTCCTGAAGCACATCTGCGAGAAACAGATTTCTGCTGATTCTGTCACGATGCAAGTTTGCCAAACAATCTGTTTCACCTTGTGACATTCTCAGTTTAAGTTCTGTTTTCGACAGTTGCCACAGCTGGTTTCCAGAAGAGGGCACTACTGCTCAGGTTCATGTCCTTCCGAAATGTGTTTTTTTCTTTCTTCTTCCTGTATCTCTTTGCTTAACTGCTGATGGCTGATATGCTCACCATGAAGAACTTTTTTTAAGTCTCTCGTGCTGTTCTGCTGAATACAATGACGCTGATGATTAGCAGGGTTCCTACGCAGTTTGGAAAAGTATGGAAAAAAGAAAGCAGAGTATGGAAAACTAGTTGTCGACTTTACCGTATCAATCCAAGCTCGAGTCCGATGATGAAACATTGGAAGAACTAGTTATTCCACCCGAACCTCCAAGCACGACTTGAGCAGGACGTTTCTCTGTGACACGCTAGAAGAACACCCAGTAGAAAATATATACATCAATAAATAATCATACTAATAAAGTGGGTACTACTGTCCCATCTTTAATGGACATGGAGCATTTTGTAAACCTCATTTAGACTTCATGGAGATTTGAGAAGCATTCGTCAAAAGGTTGCACTGCTGTTGTATCGCTGTGGTCATTTTAACCAGACTCTTTAACATCCTCATCCTTTGCAAAAGCAATTTCTCTTTGCGCTTCCAGAGTAGAAAACAGCGTCTTCTCGACATACACAACAAGAGCTACAGTGTTTGAGGGCGGGTCAAGTTGTTCGCGGGTGGACAACGTAGAACATAGGTGGGCATTAGGCGTGTAGCCGTGACGGAAGTGGGATTCAAATTCCTGATTACTCGTTTAGGCCAGGTTTAGGCTGTTCAGTGTCAATTCTTTCTTTTGAGAAACAATAACTTTATTTATCGCGTGCACTTTTGTCTTCAGAACTTTGAAAGGGAATATTCGAAAAAGCATAATAGGGGCACTTTGAATATGGTCTGAAAATCTACAGAGAGGTTAGGAAATTTGAGTCTGGAAAAGTATGGAATTTTGAAATGGAAAATGTGTAGGAAACCTGTTAATGCTATTCCACGTCTTCAGATGAGTTTTTGATTAACAAACCCTATAAAAGTAAGTTTGCTTAAGAAGCTTGACCCACACACCCCGTCTCTACCAGGCAGTGCTGTGGATGTCATGGCTGTCGGAGAGGACACTGATGTTCATTTTCTGAAAGCATCTAGTCCTGATAAGGGTTTCACTTTATTTTGATGGTCCCTTTAAGACATTCTGTTGACTCTATGTGACTTTTCACCTACATGTCTACTAACTCGCATTAGAGTGTTAGTCGAGGTATCAGTAGACTGGTAGGTTAGAATAAGTTCGCTTTAGATAAAAGTGTCTGCAAAATGAATAAATGTAAGTTGACATGTATTTGCTTATTGTCAGTAGAAGGTCTGTTGGGGAGGATCAAAATAAAGTGTTATCCTGATAAGACTCAAGAATACCTTCCACATCGCTGTGCAGAACGGAGAGGTTGAGGTTACAGCATGACACGCAGCAGCAGGACTGGTTTGGATCAGATATTGTGCTGCAGGGCCAGAGGCTTGTTCTGCCCTGCTTCTCACTGGAGGGTCACCTACTCCAGGGTTCAACAGTAGAAGTTCTCCCAGGCGCTGTTTGTTCTCTCTGTGTCTGAATTTAAACAGGTCTGCACAGTGTAGCGGCTGCACTGTGTTTTCGTGTCATAGCATTGACGTGTATGGATTTCTAGAGCTCTGTTAGGCGCATATTCTTGTGAAATATATTATTGTGTGTGAAATCCTTTTATGTAGGGTGATGTCAGGTAAAACTGTGCCAGATGGAATGTCAGTTTTTTATTCAATTCAATATTCAATCACTGCCTGTTTTAGTAGGCCTACTTGACATTCAACAGTTGCTTTTTAATTCCATATGGACCATGTACACTACAGTCAGCCGATCATTATCGCAAAATAAACCCAGACAGGGTGATCAGCCTATCAATGTGAAACTACTTGCCAAATAAATAAATAAATATGTTGTTGACATAGTGATTTGAGTTTATAATTGCTTTAAAATTATACCTGTATGGTATTTCAAATTCCAAAAAGAAAAACAGTACAAATACAACATAACATAAAAACTGGCATAGCAACAAGGTAAACACTGCAACAATACTGCAGTAATATTAAAGTCACCATGAAATTAAAACTGACACTTCTTATTTTTTTATGGAATATTGCAGTTTTCATTATAAATAATTTAATCGTGAACATCATTATTATTTTTTAACTCATGTGGCCTCGTCATTTTTAATTAAAATAACTTTCCTCCATCTTGCAGCGACATCTGTTCTCTTCTCTGATGACGTGTTTACTGGCATGGGGGCGAGACAACCTGTCACTCGTGCCGCGTTCACGCCATGTCGCAATTACCGTAAATAAAGCTCTATGCTTTCGAATCGCTCTCGCGGTACTTTGATGTCATTCACCGATGCTCCACAGCGCCACTTAAAGTCAAACACACCTTAAATCTGCAGTGGTCAGGTGGTGCAAGTCGTAGCTCTCCGAATATTATGAGTATGCGTCGCGTGTTGTAATTACAAGTTCATCAAGTACGTGAAGGCTTTTTACAGTTCAGAATTGTTACGGTAATTACGACATGGCGTAAACGCATGTTGATGAGATCACAGCAAAAGCAAACCACAACCATCAAATGATCGAGTCAATTCCTGATGGACAAAATCTGGAAAATCCCACCCTTCATATTATCTTGTTCCAGAAACCACTTCAGTCGTCACAGTATCCGTCACAATAGGGAAGAAAAGACTATCGCAGCTTCATGCCAACTTTAATACTGAAGTTCTCTGAGGTTGTTTTCACAATCATTAAGCTACTTAACATAACATAATCTCTAAGTTAAAGTAATCGTTAAGCGACTCCATGGTGTGATAAAATAGAGACATTAAAGTAGAGCTAAGAAACATTACCATTCCGCTGAATGCTGTGATTTACCAATCAAAATCAAGCATTCCAGTGAGATAATAATGTGAGCTGTATTGTTGTTGCACCTCTCAGACAGTTTCTGAATAATGGCCGTTGTATAGTCTGAGAAACCCTGTTACAAACATTATAACATGAATAATTGTCAATTTAAATAAATAATAGGCCTACAATATTTTCTCAGTCTTTCTCAGGGATTCGACAACGACTAAAAAAGTGGCCCTGCTGTTATAATATCCTGCATAAACAGATAAAATACTACTTTAGCCATGTGGTTTGTGTGTTTATTTGAGATTTATTTTCTGAAACTTAAATATCAGTCAATATATTAATATCAGCCAATCTTAAACCATCACTGGGCTTGGTTAGATCTGAGGTAACATTTATGGATTCTAAATACAGACTAAAATGTCACTGTTTTTAAATTATTTTCTGTGTGTTATGAGGGGAATTTGGTCACACAACGGCAGAATTTTTAGCTGGCTCACTCCACAGAAATTGATTTGTTATAGTTTATTTATTTATTAATGAACTACAAATATTTGTGAATGATTTTCTTCTTAGGATTTAGTTGGTAAAACAGGTGTTTATCTCCATTGAGAAAAGGGAATCAATCACACATGTTTTCAAAGCAGATCTGATAAAGAGTATGTGGTCCTAATTAGAAATGTAGATAAATCAGAGGTAATGGTTTTAGAGTGGATACAGACAAAACAATATGAGACATGCTGTTAAACAGTTGTCAATCACAGTAGCCGTCTGTCAAACTTTTTCTCTCTCATTTAGTCAGTTTGTTGTGCCTTGCAGTTCATTCCTGGAACACTAGGGAAGCTGTTTCATTAATTAAAGGTTTGGAGATATTAACTCTTGATTCTTGATTCTAAACCTAAATTTACACAGAATTTTTTATCACTTTGTGATATTATGATATATATTAAAATTTCTACAGAATTTAGGTAAGCTAATGAAGGTCTGCTTTTTGCACATAATGGTCACACATGATCATATGGTTTGACACATTTTTTTATTTGTATTTTTTACTCAAATGGTTATACTGATGATAATATAATTTATAGTGCTGTCAAATCGATTAATCTTATCTAACATAAGTTTGTGTTTATATAATATATGTGTGCGCAAAAGTCTTAGGCACGTTAGTATTTTCACCCAAAAAATGGTTTTAAGCCAGTTTGTTGTAGTGTGTCAGTAAGAAATCAGTTTACATTTCCAAACATTCCCTGTGCCATTAATTGTAATCCAGCTAGATTTTTGTATGCACAAGAACAGCCGGTGCTCCACACAGCTTTTGTCCTTAGTACAGGACTAGTACACATAGTTTTTCAGGTAGGCCTACCTTTGCCGGTAGGTTTGCTTGTTAGCAGGTCTTACAATGAGGGAAATACAACCTCAGTTGAACAACAACAAATGACATATTACACATACAGTACATACACATATATTATATAAACACAAACTTGTATGTTAGATGTGATTCATCGATTTTGTAATGAAAAGCATATTTAAGTTCAGAGATTTGAAGCCTGTTAAATAATGGGGAATGAAATGAAACCAGCAAATTGCAACCTCTAATGCCAGGTGTGTTAGTCAAGTGACGTTAGTCACTTAACGACTAGCTGAAACATTCTTAGACTGAACTGAAGACACTTACAGACTTTTCAACGACTGGAGCAGATTTTAAACACCGACTGAACGCAACTGTCTCTGACTCGCGCGTCTGGGCATGATCAGTTCAGTTGTAGGCCTACGTATCAAATTACATTCATAATCTGCCTTACAGTCGTAAAGTGTGTCCTCGGCTTAATAGCTTAATGAACACTGATCTGTGGGCAGGTCTGATATTTATTGTGTAATAATTAGAGTTTGCGTTCAGATGAAGAAAGCAGATATTGTATCCGCAACAGGAGCACAGAGTCATAATCATTGTCCGGCCTTTCTGTGCGTGTCTAATGAAGATTATACAGAGTCTCCTCAAGGACGGCAGAAGGGAATGAAACATGAATGCAGCTGCTTAAGAGGTGAAGCTTGCTTGTTTGTGTGTGTGTGTGTGTGTGTGTGTGTGTGCATGTGAGAGAGATGGAGCTGTCTGCTGTTTGTCCTGCAGGAGGGAATAAATCAGAGCAGCCTGGCGATGAAACTTTAATGAAGAAACAGAAACAGACTCACTCAGTCCAGCCTTATCATAGCCATCTTTCTTTCAGCCTGATTTAATCAGTCCTTTTGACCATCCTTTTTTTCCGTCTTTCTTTGGACATGGGTAAAAAATGTTAAAATATGAGACAGACTAACAGTACTCAAAAAGTAGATGTTTTGTTTCAGTTACCAAACTGGAAAATTCAGTTCAAATTGGTATCTGGAACATGTTTTGAAAAAGTAGCTGCAGGTTTCTATAGGCCCAGGTCATTCATTAGCTGCAATTAGCAAAGAGCCCTCCTGAAACAGGTCATTGGTAAAGCATATTCTAGAGGCCTAATATAATGAAATAGTTGTGTTTTATTTTGTGTTTATAAGTTGTGATTTTGTCAGTGTATGGATACTTTCAGGAGCGTTCGTTCGGTGCAGGGCCCAGAGCACTCGCACTAGCCCAAAGAATGGGTGCGTCTCAATCAGCTCCCGATCCGTAGGGCAAACAAATTTGGGCACGCACTGATAAGGACAATAAGGTTCCTGTAAGATTGTCATGTTGCTCCTGCAACATAACAACATCCTCATTGTACAACATCACTTGCACAACATGCTATTGTTATTTAAAGATACAATATGTAATTTTTTTCACCGCTAGGGGTCGCTAACCTCTTACAATAACAAAGGGGTAGGTTGATGACGCAAAATTTCCTGCGGAATTATGGAACTTTTTCGTCAAGCCGATGGATCTAATAATGTTTATGGATGAGTGAATACACTGATGTTTTTATCATGACTGTGGTATGAAGCAGGGCTCGATTGCTAATGAGAGACAGATATCAGCGCCACACGCAAGTCCCGCGGATGTAAAAGAATAAGGACATTTAATTCTACCGAACTACCCGCAAGTGCTGAATAATACTCACACAGGTCAGTTTATTAGACAAATTAAACGTGAGGTAACTCAGCGCTGTTTCACTTGGTCTACACTATCACACTAAACTGCATTTGAGTGTGTTGAAAGTTATAATGTTATTCTATGTGTTAGTTTGTTGGCTGTATTAGACTAGCAGTAAGATCAACATTAGAACATCTGATCTCATTCTAACATTTCATCATGTTGAGCTATATAACATTGATCATATTGATCGTCATTAGCTCACCTGTCTAATAAAGTACATGCAAGAGCGGCGTCTCTGTCAAGTCGAACTAGTCGCAGACGCTAGCTCTCGGCATCTCGAAAACGTCACGATGATATTGATCCTGGTTTTAATTCTCCTTTTTTCCCAAAGTCTGCTTGCCATGGTCCATAATGTTTGAACGAAACAACACCAGCGTGAGCGTGCCGCTACACGTAACGCAGTTGTCCACGTCTGTTGCCTGCCATGGTTGTACTATGGTACTATGGCAGTACTTGAGCGGAAACCAGGGATATCAAGGATATTACGTCATTGACAGGCTACAAGTGAACAGGTTTTCCGGGACGGCCAATTATTTAAATTGGAATTTCTCTGAAATTAAAAATCTTTGGGAACTTTTGGGATATTGTAAGTCCTACACAACTGCAGGAAATATATCACACTGTACAAGTGATTTTTGGATCTTTTATTATTATTTATTACAAAATGCTTACATATTGTACCTTTAAAGTAGGCCGATAAATAGGCTACTTGTTACATATACGTGCAACATTTCAGCCGTAAATACATTATAAATGTTAGCTAAATTATGTTTATTGTCTAGCGATATGTTTACCCTGAAATATAATTAAATAATGGTTTGTATTTAAATAAATCCAAATGTCATTATGATGTGATTTGGCTCACACATTTAGGCCGTATTGCGCTTTAGAAATAATCAGACAAGGATTTATTTATAAGTAATATTTTACTGAGGCACAAACAATGATTTATAAGTAATATTAAGGGTCTAGCCGTGACATGATTTTGCCAGTTTGATCCACATAAAAGCAACTAAGAGAATGGGCGATACAGCTTTAACACGCTACGCGAGCTCCCGCGGAGAAATTCAGCATGTTGTTCAAATGGTGCCTTGTGCCCCACCCCACCCCAGTGTGATTTATGGATTTTACTCACACATCAATGTCTGGCGAGGGGCACAGCAGAGAAACATTTTCCATAATAAAATCAAGTGAAATTTTGTGTCCGTATTTTCTGTCGACTGTTTTAGAATCAGAACTAGCGATGCCCTGATTCGCGACTGAATCACTCTTTTGAATCGGTTCTTTTCAATGAATTGTCGTTGGCGATTTCTCACTCACAAACTGAATCGTTTGGAACGATTTCTCAGTAAACGCTGTCAGTAAATCAATACAGAACACGACGAACAATGGATAAAGTGGATATTTACTTTCATCGAACTGAAATAAACATAAAAAAAACATCGTATGGTTTGTCAGCGATGAAGAAGATCTTTATAAAGATGAACCTGCGTCTGAAGCAACGACTCAATACTGCAGGTAACGTAAACACATTTTTTCATCACATCATCAAATACTAAAAGCCTAGCCTACACGAAATCAACAAATTGTATGGAATTACGGTTTACCTGTATTTCTTTGGACATATAAGTTACTTGTCATGAGGTTGAAGAGTGAACCCAAACGCAGACGATATGCAGACTAACAGGGATTTATTTAGGCACAAAACAGAAAACAAAAACCCACGAGGGGGCAAAACAGGACAGATGGGGCAGTACAACTAGACTAAGACAGGAAATAAATTAGGACTTGATACTGACTGATAAAGACAAGATGAAGAAAACAAACAGCTACATAAACTCAGGGATCTCCCAGTCACGTGACCCCTAGCCGCTTGTCAGCCATTTTGACGGAATACATCCGTCGGCTACTCATAGATCCATTGCCGTGGGTAATATATATTATTAGTATATTATACTAATAATATAATTATTAGTATATTAATATACTAATAATATAATTATTAGTATAATTAGCCTAAATATTGAAATACTTTGCGCTACAGTATTGATATAGCTAATTGCATGCGCAAAATCATGGTACAAAATATCTCGATACTGAACAGAATCGATTTTTTCCCCCACCACGTCATGTCATCACACTTATTTTTAGCATCACAAAAATAAATATACAAGAGGAAGATAAAGGAATTAGGAATCATATATCCATATGAAGCACCACAAGTTCTTTTTACAGGCATTAAATGTGTAGAAAAACTTCCTGACATTGAGTTCGGTGACATTACAGCTACCTTGTTCACTTCCCATCACGCTACACCGGAGCTTCATTAAAAGAAAATGATTTTTCAATCATCACCGCAAAGGTTGGTCAATTTTTTTTTTTTCATCAAATGATAGTAGGCTACCTACAATTTTTAAACTGAGTTTACAGGGGAAAACACAAAACAAAATCACCAACAAGATTAAGTGCATATTTTGATTACCAAAAAACAGGACACTCGGCCCGGCAAACAGATAGGCTACTCAAATGACACTCGAAATTTACTCAAAGATGCCTTATTAATTAATACATTTAAAGTAGCCTCCTCTGTATGGATAGAAAATTGTTATATTACAAGACACACATTAAGATAGGCTTCTCAGAGGTTACTCAACATGTTTTTATTATGACAGGTTTAAAAAATAATCAATGAAATAATGATAGAAATAATGTCTCTTCTGTATTAGAAAAATAAATATATAAATAACTAAAAGAAATACCTCCAAATTAAACAAAAATAGCTCTCACAAACTTACAAAAACGAACTAACAAAATGTATTTATATCTTTAGTTTTCTTCCTCTTTATCCTGTTTTTCTTCCTCGTCCTTGTTTGCCCATCTATATTTTGCTGTAGAGCTGATCTTTCCAAGCAATTTTTTAAAAACCAGGACATTTTCATCACTTTATAAAAAACAGCCAGGACAGGACGTAAAAACAGGACATGTCCTGGGAAAACAGGACTGTTGGTCACCCTAATTAAGTGTATCTTTAATGAATTTGTTTAATCTAGTTTGATCCAAGAAAAACGAAATAGCCTATATATACTTTTTTATACAATCACTGACTGTCACTGTAGTATGATGATAAACTGTCATTGAGACTGTCTCAACCTGTGTTTCTAACGATTTATAAGAAGTGTCAAATAAAATACAAGATCAGCTTTTGGTATTTGAAAACGAAAGAATGTAATGTGATAATAGGCCTAACGAATTAACTGATCTAGGAATGTATGTATGCGTTTTGCCTGTTAATTGCCGCCAACCACTTTTCTCCGTTTTGTTTCTTTTGGGATACGGTATAAAGATATTCCTTTTGTATGATCACGTATCTGATTGCATCCAAATGCACAGCATCGCTCGGGCATGATAGGAATATTTCGCGACGAGCTGTATTATCACCGGCGGTTTAGCATTTTCTATACCGTCAAGATGGCTGCTCCAAATGGCGTGACGTCACGCGGGACGTCCCTATAAGTACTCACAGGACTCTCACAAAGAATAACACGCACAGGTTGACAATGTACCGACACAGGACAGCAAACACAAGGGGATAAAATAGGGAGACACTAAGGCCCCGTCCACACTACTGCGTTTTCGTTTAAAAACGGAGACCTTTTGCTACGTTTGCACCTCCCATCCACACTAAAACGGCAAAAACGGAGACCCAAAACGGAGAAGTTTAGAAACGCTGCCTATCCGTTTTTCGTTTTCAAACTCCGGAGGGCGTTTTAGTGTAGACGGGTCAAGACGGAGGACTTTAGAAACGATGACGTAGTAGAGGCTCACGCTCGGCTCTATGATCGGGTGTCATCAGTCATGGCGTATATCTTTGCTAGCAGCTGTTGTTCAAGTAAATTCTGCATTTTACACTGCTATAACTGCCTACATGCGCCGGAGTCAAGCTATTATTCGAGCGATCTGTGACAATTCCCGTGTGCAGCGGCGGCGTTGACCGTACAAGGAGCGTCGGTTTGGGGTTAACCCAGAGCATGGTGGGATAATTTTATCAATGAAGTTGTGTTTACACCGGCACGCGCATGCCCAGTGTTGGTGAATGGTCACGTGATCCGCGTTTTCAGTCGTTTTAATGTGGACGGAGATCAATTCTAATACGCAGCTAAAACGCTGGTGTGGACGGAGATCGTATTCGTTTTAATTCTCCGTTTCTAAACTAAAACGCAGTAGTGTGGATGGGGCCTAATGACAAAGACAGGTGAAGCTGACTAGACAAGGACAGGTGAAACTGACTAGACAATAATGACGAGACGAGGATAACAAGGGGGCGGGGTAACGTAACGAGACAACACAAGCACATGGCTCAAAACACAAGACCATGTGCTTGCACACAAAACATGGGTCTGTCATGATCCTGCCTCAAGACTAGAGAAAAATCACGGACACGAGGGCAGAATCATGACATTACTTTGATGTAGCCTACCTACCATGTAAATATATCTAACTTGTTATCCAACACTCTAGAATTGCTGTTTTATTAAAGGATAATTTTGATGCATGTTTTGGCACAACCTTCGTGTCTCCACTGGGAAGCTCATTAGGTTGCGGACACAGAACTACCTTTTTCTGTAGGCCACAGGGCTCACTGGATAACTATTTAGGTGACAGCTCACTACTGGAATACTACATTTCAGATAACAAATTTTAAGTCACAGAACGTCTAAGGATTCAATTCATAACCATATAAGTTAGTGAAATATTAATGCAGATGAAGCTTTGAAGGTTGTCAAAAATGAGCAAGCTTGTCCAGACAGATATGCCATGTCTATCAGAAATCACAGCTTCTTCACACAATCCTGCTTCATTTGAAGCTCTGACGCAGATAACAATCTTCATACCAATGTCTCACAGGCTTAATCATAAAGGAGAGAGCTCTACCATGACTTGCCCTGCTTGTAATATCCCGCTCTCTATCAAAGATGTCCATCAAAATACCTTTCACTCCATGTGTGTGTGGCCCTGGAAACCATTGTCTGTCTTTGAGAATAACTAAGTTTGTATGGATATGTGCATGTGTTTCAGTGCATGCAGGTATTTAATAGCGCTAGATGTGACTGATAACTCAACCTTATTATGACCCTCTGTTCAGCTTTTGTTGCTTGGCAGCAGAAGATCCTCTGGGATCTATTGAAGTAAACCATAATGGAGCAGGGATGCACACACGCACACATTGGTGGGGACTTTCCATTTACTTCTGTTGTTTTAATATCAAGCTAATTATATTTTCTATTGCCTAACCCTCACACAAACCTTTCTGCATTTTTAGATTTTCATTAAGACATTATTTACTACATTTATTAAGCTGTTTTCCTTGTGGGCACCGTTGGCTGCTCCCCACAATGGTAATTTGAGGTTTTATTGTCCTTGTGGGAACATTTGGTCCCCAGAAATAGCAGAAATTAAACTCTTTAAGACTTTATCTTCAAATGAAGGGGGTGCCAGATGAAAGAAAGAAAAAAAAGATAGAAAGAAAAACAGAGAGGGAGGGGGTAATAGGTTGTATTGATCTTTGCAACTCGGGGACAAGCTTGCTTTAGTGTGTACTATTGATGGAAACTCAATTGGAAAAATAATATTGTACTCTTTTACTTTTTTCTTTCATATGGTAGTCAAACTGTTGTTACTATTTCTTATTCTTTGTATCTCTTCTTTCTTCCTGTGTATGTTTTTTTTTTGGGTTTGCATCACAGGAATAAATAATATTTTAAAATATATTAAAATGTAGAATACTGTTTTTTAAATTGTAATAATATTTCACAATATTAGTTTTTATTCTTCTTTGATAATATTTTCTTGTAAAAACATTTTTACTGACCCCAAACTTTTGAGTGGTACTGTAGATATTTTGTGACAACGTGCCCCAATTTATAATATTTAATAATTTATTAATACATATTATAAATAATAAAATAAAGAGCATAAATAATATGAAGTACTAATTTACTGAAATATAAACAATAATATGAAATACAACAGCATATAAAAAAAAAGAAGCTTTTTGCACTGAAAACAAATTTTCGGGTTAAAATCTATTTTGCCATATTGCCTCTGTGTACTCTAGTGTGGTTACTGACTGAGTTATAGCCCATGTGACAACTAGCCCCGGTCTCCCCTGTGCTTGATTATTTGTAGTCATTCCATCACACAGCTTGTAGTTTTTTTCCCTCTGTGTCTCACTCCTTTCTTTTATTAATTTGATCAGCTGCCCTTGCCAGCTCCCTCATTACTTCCTGTACCCATGAGCCCCCCTTCATCTGTGAGTCACCCGTTCCCAATGGAGACTACTGGCAACCCTGGAGCGGAGAGAAAAAGAGAGAGAAGGACAGGAAGTAAAGAGCAAGCTATATGACAGAAGGAACAACAGGGTTTTTGTGTGGACAGCTTAAAGAGGACTATCACTGGAGGAGAGCAACACACAGTGGACAAGTGCACAAAAAATGAACACTGTAGAACAAGGGCCCTGGAGATACAGAGAGGCAGTAATGAAGAGACCAAGGGGGGGATAGGAAGAGACGAATCTCCTTCTCCATTCCTAAAGAGTGTGTGATCTCTGAGAGAGTGGTCAGGAGTGTGTGTGTGTGTGTGTGTGTGTGAGGGGGCAGTATTAGAGGATCTTTGAAGTAGAGGGGCGTTTGAAGCCTCTGCTAGCCTTCAGCTGTGTTATATAGCATTCAGAAGGAAAATAATCCTCAGAGCGCACTATGTAGGGGAGGCCGGGCAGACTAGATGGCATCTTTTGCTATAAGACACATATGTGCTAGAAGTGCTTTGAATATACAGTATATTTAATAAGTCTTTTTAGGTGGTTCAGGGCAATTGTAGCATAATCTCACTATATCTCAAGTAAGAACACATCTCCAAGGAATATTATTTATGCATTAATATTTAATATTATTTAATATTGTTATTTTTTCCTTGATGTGGCAGTAATTTGAGCAGTTTTATATATGGGCTTAAAAAAGGTCGGAATTAAATGGAAATTCACATCTATTTTTTAAATCCATCTTATTGTAAATGAAAGACTTCTCTCTGGTTACGTATGCTGGACCTCTAAGGGTCACAAACTTTGGTGTGATTGCTCTGTTAGTGTGGTTCATTTGAATAAGTGTGATGCCTTGGTGTGCACCAAATAAGCGGATAGAGACCCTTTTCAGAGGGTCCGGATCAAACAAACCAAGAGAACTGAACTACAAGTGTGAACAAACCCTAAATGTCATTTAGTCTGCTTAAACCTGCCCCTTTCTGACAATCAACCTTAAGCTCACATTCAGATTTGCCTCTATCTAATAGAAAACCGATGGATATAACCAAGTCCCAATCTACTTTTTTCTTCTTCTTGGTAATCCATTTTGTTCAGATGTACATCACAACATGGAAGAAAAAACTGTCACTATTCTTCTACATTGCGACTTTAAGGGGCTGTTTACATGACTCTGTTTTCAACTAAAAACTGATTTTTTTGTGTGTGTTTTGGCCATTCATTTACACGACAACGCGTTTTGGCGGCCTGAAAACACAAGCTTTTAAAATAGTGTTTCAAAGTACGTTATTCAAAACGATACCGTTATCAGCTCCATGTAAACAACAAAAATGCGAATTTGTGAAAACGGTGATGTCATACGCATGTGTATTACGTCTTCAGTCTATAGGCACACAATGTTCTTTACAAAGTGACATTGCCAACATAAAATTTAGGATTTTTAGAATTAAGTAATGATGTTTTAAAAACACTATCATAAGCTTTATTACAAAGTTTCAAGAAAAAATTATATTTTAAAGTAACAGTATTTTGAAGATAAAGTCAAAATTCTATACGAACACGAAAACGTGTTGTTTTTGTTTTAACATGGTATGAAAACAGTCATAATTTATCTTAAAATGTATTAAAATACCTCCAAAAATGCCATACATTGTTTAAAATGGTATGAATACTGAGTAAATTCTGAATAAATGCTGTGTGCTGCAATGGCTTCTGTTTCTCATACTGCAGGTCTAAAGAGGAGGGTAGAGTGGAAGAGAGAGAGAGAGTGTGAGCAATGAGCATGATGATGATAAATGCAGGTGAAATAAGACGTGAGTGATGTTAATAGAGGGGTTTCTACAGAGTGGTGGTTGGGGACTGAAGGGTCTCATATTTATATTAAGGTGTGTGATTCAAGAAGAATTAATATAAATCTGGAAGAAAGGTGCTCCATCTTACTGCAGACTCTCTCTCTCTCTCTCTCTCTCTCTCTCTCTCTCTCTCTCTCTCTCTCTCTCTCTCTCTCTCTCTCTCTCTCTCTCTCTCTCTCTCTCTCTCTCTCTCTCTCTCTCTCTCTCTCTCTCTCTCTCTCTCTCTCTCTCTCTCTCAGCAGAACTGCCCAGATAAAAAAGATTTGCCACATGCCCTTAAACAAACATACACACACAAATGCAAATAAAGTCATGCAAGTTTCATAAACTGCATACTTAGGTTCGTTGTTTGCTTCCATGTTGAATATACTGCTGTCACAACTCAGGGTGTGACAGATGGCTGCACTTTCATTACCGTTTTGGAAATTGTTTTTTGTGAAATGAATCAGCTCATTTGTAAAAAGCTAGGAAGTTCATGCAGAGTTCCTGTCCTAGTTTAATATCACCTGCAGGCTTTACGACAATAAGGTTTCAGTGGAAGTTCAGTGTACTAATTCTCACGCATGGGAATTTTCCAGACAGCTACCCAGGCAAATGTAGAGGTGTGTGATGATTGAGATTCACACGATGGCCGTTTATAAGCTAAACCTGACATTACAGGTGCTGGTAGATTTATTCACAAATCTGGCCTGGTGTCTGGGTCAATCTCATGTAGGCTATATTTAGGCACGAGTTATACCGTGTCCAAACAATTTAAACCCAGGTTAATTGGACGTGCCTGTACCTACATTTTTGCAGAACACCAAAAAACACACCTATACATTGCAGTTTCCAGCTGAAATTGAGTGAGAAACCAACCACTTGTATTCCTGTTCACACATTTTATGATTAAAGAGCAGCTTAATGATTAAGACTTATTTTTGTGCGGTTCCTTGCAAAACACTTAGAACTGCGATCTCATGTGAGTGACGGGTTGCTGGAAGTGACGGATTATTGTCCCGCTCTTGTGCCGATTGCAAGGGGGAGGGAGAGCTTTTTCTTTTTCATGCCTTTAATGGAAAGGATAGTATACAGATGAGACAGGAAAGCAAGGTGCAGAGAGAGGGGAACGGGATTGACAAAGGACCTTGAGCCAGGAATCGAACTCTGGTCGCCAGAAGTGCAATTGAGCTATAGGCTATGAGTTCTGCCCAAGAGGCCAGTGCTGACGGGGAAGGGAAAGTTATTGCTTTTGATTAAAGATTATGAGGGCACGTGAATTAAAAATATAATAATGATGTGACTTTAATTCCATTCCCACATGACCAAACAGTTTGACAACCCCTGCATTAGAGGCATAAATCAACATAAACTCTTGTAATTCCCAACATAACAGAACATTAAACGCTAACAAGTTTCTCATCTTGTTGAAAAACACTTTCAACATTTACTGTCCCCATTTAGTTTCTTGCAAAACATGCTGTAAACTAGAAGTCCTCTGCCCAGTTTCAGTGAAGGACAACAACAATTATTCATGTAGTCCTAACACAAACAGATGAAGTTAAAAAAAGGTGGATTGTACGCAGTGAAATTAAGTTGTGTGACAAAATGTTCAGTGTAGTGCTGTTGAGAGGTATGAACAAAATATGTAACACAGTATTTTGAAAGATTCTGCCGTTTCATGGTATATCACAGTATTTTATTTATTTCCATGCACTGGACCTTAATGAAAGTTTATAGTGGCTTATTTTACTGTGTATATAGAATAAAAAAGCATTGTAATATGAAATACAAATTTACTTTTTTTTTTTAGATATTTCTAATTCTGTTTATAAAAAATATAAAATCAATTAATAAAATCAGTTTAGTTTACCTCTTAAAATATAATCAAATGATAATTAAATTCTGTAAAAATAATGTTTTAACAAATTTTATTGTTATTATTATTACTTTAATAAGTACATTCTACTGTGCAATAGTAATATCTTTCGTAATTTCTTCAAGGCAGGCCAAACTTTTGTTTTGGGAGGTTGTAATGAAGACCTTTGAGTTTCTGTGTGTTTTAATAAACTGTATTATTATTAGTATTAGTATTATTACTACTACTACTTGAATAAGTACGCTATATATTTTTTTCTGTTGTAATTTCTCCAAGTTAAACCAAACTTTTATTTTGACGGGTTGTCGTGAAGACTTTTGAGTTTTTGTGTGGATATGTGAGATGGCAGACGCTGAAAACCATAGACATAATGACGGGTTGTCGTGAAGACTTTTGAGTTTTTGTGTGGATATGTGAGATGGCAGACGCTGAAAACCATAGACATAATAAATACATTATTTATTATGTCTATGCTGAAAACACCACAAACGCGAGTCACTAATGCATTCACAGACACGTAGAACATGCAGACGTCAGATTTTTCAGTCTTTTTGAGCTTTGATATTCACTGACACTAGTCCATATATTTGATTTGATTTATTGTAGAGTCCTACTTTTGATTTATTCATCCAAAAATTCTGTGACATTACGCTTTATACCGTAAGTTCCTTTTGTGAATGGATTCTGTGATTCCGAAATTGAAAGCGGTATGGGACTGTACCTACCAGCACTAGTTAATGTTTGTGTTAAATTAGCTAATTTTAATTAAGAAAATTCAAAGAGATTCAGCAGGTTCTGAAAATAACGTCCTCTTCAGGTTTATGCCACTCAAAAACTATTCATAAGTGACATAATTATGTTGTTCATGTTCCTCGCTTTTCTACAATCCTTAGATCCTTACATTTCTCCCAGTTGAAGATCTCTCTCTGTCTGTGTTTGGATGAGCTTCTTCTGCATGAGTGCAGTTACTTGAGGTCTCACTCAGTCTGGTGTCTTTTAAATGCTCCTCTGGGGCTCTGAGATCCTTCTACTGTTTTTATCTTCACGTCTCTGTGCTGGCTGTGTTTAACAGGGTTCACACATTAAATCCTTGCAGCCACTTGCACATGTTGTTTACACAGAGTCAGTAGATTGACGTAAATGTGCTGTTATAATGTGTAGTGTATGGGTTATATATTATATAATGTATGGGTTAATGAAGGCTAATTAGTGTTTCTGGGTTTGTTTGTTTGCTTGGTCTGGGTGATTATAGATAGATTTGTCCTGAATGACCGGCACATTTAAATGTGCAAAGGCTAATGGGTAATTTTTAGATACACAGCCCAAAGCTCTGCAAAACAGATTGAGTTTAGGCCAGGGTATGATGACATAATATATACTTGTGTAAGTAAATGATTATATTTTAATGCATTAATTGAATATATTATGCATGCGGTGTAATGCATATAACACATGCATTTATATAAAATATGTATTGTATGTTTAAATTAATATTATTTGTTTTAAGCCGAAACCCTAATTTTAGTGATTTACTAAATTAAGAGGGATACATAGTGTTGAATATGAAGAGGCATGTGATTTGGATTATTAACACCTAATTTAAATTGAGCTAAATAAAAATCAGCTCCTCTTTATTTCAGCCAAACTTTGAAATATGTTATATATATACACTCACCGGCCACTTTATTAGGTACACCTGTCCAACTGCTCGTTAACACTTAATTTCTAAGCAGCCAATCTCATGGCGGCAACTCAGTGCATTTAGGCATGTAGACATGGTCAAGACAATCTCCTGCAGTTCAAACAGAGCATCAGTATGGGGAAGAAAGGTGATTTGAGTGACTTTGAACGTGGCATGATTGTTGGTGCCAGAAGGGCTGGTCTGAGTATTTCAGAAACTGCTAATCTACTGGGATTTTCACGCACAACCATCTCTAGGGTTTACAGAGAATGGTCCGAAAAAGAAAAAACATCCAGTGAGCGGCAGTTCTGTGGGCGGAAATGCCTTGTTGATGCCAGAGGTCAGAGGAGAATGGCCAGACTGGTTCGAGCTGATAGAAGGGCAACAGTGACTGAAATAACCACTCGTTACAACCGAGGTATGCAGCAAAGCATTTGTGAAGCCACAACACGCACAACCTTGAGGCGGATGGGCTACAACAGCAGAAGACTCCACCGGGTACCACTCATCTCCACTACAAATAGGAAAAAGAGGCTACAATTTGCAAGAGCTCACCAAAATTGAACAGTTGAAGACTGGAAAAATGTTGCCTGGTCTGATGAGTCTCGATTTCTGTTGAGACATTCAGATGTTAGAGTCAGAATTTGGCGTAAACAGAATGAGAACATGGAACCATCATGCCTTGTTACCACTGTGCAGGCTGGTGGTGGTGGTGTAATGGTGTGGGGGATGTTTTCCTGGCACACTTTAGGCCCCTTAGTGCCAATTGGGCATCGTTTAAATGCCACGGCCTACCTGAGCATTGTTTCTGACCATGTCCATCCCTTTATGGCCACCATGTACCCATCCTCTGATGGCTACTTCCACCATGTCACAAAGCTCTAATCATTTCAAATTGGTTTCTTGAACATGACAATGAGTTCACTGTACTAAAATGGCCTCCACAGTCACTAGATCTCAACCCAATAGAGCATCTTTGGGATGTGGTGGAACGGGAGATTCGCATCATGGATGTGCAGCCGACAAATCTGCGGCAACTGTGTGATGCCATCATGTCAATATGGACCAAACTCTCTGAGGAATGCTTCCAGCACCTTGTTGAATCTATGCCACGAAGAATTGAGGCAGTTCTGAAGGCAAAAGGGGGTCCAACCCGTTACTAGCATGGGGTACCTAATAAAGTGGCCGGTGAGTGTATATATATATATATATATATATATACACACACACAGGGGTGCACATACATTTTTTGGTCTGATTCTCAAGGTATGCTACTTGGTACTGACACTTTACGCTGCACACTTATCCTACAAGCTGTCATCATCACTTTCCTCCTGACTGCTTCTTTTCTCTCGAACATGTTAGATGATGATTATATATATTTTTTCATCTTATTAACATTAATGACACAGACAACAGCAGGAATATTAGGCTGCTGTCACTTTTAGATCGAATATACTGACACACATCCGGTTTCTTTCTTAACTGTTCACTTGTGACATAACCGAGAAAATAATTGCCGAGACTGGTATTTTGACATCCTTTTGTGTGTATGTGTCCGTTCAAGCGCAAGTAAACGCAAAAGGAATCGATTCGGTGTTCGAGCGCTGTCTGAAACGCGTCTCTCTCTGCGTGCACACAGATAACAGTGCGCGAGTCTCAATTTTCGCCTCTTCTTCCGCTTTTAAAAATCGTTTGAATGTGTAAATTGGCAAGACAAAATAAGTCCAAATGATAAACTTTCACTCTATGATGGTTAAACTTAGCAGTTAATCCGCGAATCACATGCGTGCCGAACCGTAGGGCCTGGTCCGTACGGATCACGGATCAACTGCGATCTGTTGCACCCCTAATAATTATTCAACACACACTTATCATCATGATTGCTATCTTATCAGAGATGGAGAAAAATCCTGTTCCAGTAAGTAAACATGTCCCTGTCCCCAAAAATGTTGGTACTCAAAAGCTCTTCCTTTCACGTTTTCAGCTGTGCATCGTTTATTTTTTAACACACCTGCGCACCAGTTATGTGCACCCCATATATATACAGTGGGGAGAACAAGTATTTGATACACTGCCGATTTTGCAGGTTTTCCCACTTACAAAGCATGTAGAAGTCTGTAATTTTTATCATAGGTACTCTTCAACTGTGAGTGACGGAATCTAAAACAAAAATCCAGAAAATCACATTGTATGATTTTTAAGTAATTAATTTGTATTTTATTGCATGACATAAGTATTTGATACATCAGAAAAGCAGACCTTAATATTTGGTACAGAAAGCTTTGTTTGCAATTACAGAGATCGTATGTTTCCTGTAGTTCTTGACCAGGTTTTTGGTCAGGGATTTTGGCCCACTCCTCCATACAGACCTTCTCCAGATCCTTCAGGTTTCGGGGCTGTCGCTGGGCAATACGGACTTTTTAGCTCCCTCCAAAGATTTTCTATTGGGTTCAGGTCTGGAGACTGGCTAGGCCACTCCAGGACCTTGAGATGCTTCTTACGGAGCCACTCCTTTGTTGCCCTGGCTGTGTGTTTCGGGTCGTTGTCATGCTGGAAGACCCAGCCACGACCCATCTTCAATGCTCTTACTGAGGGAAGGAGGTTGTTGGCCAAGATCTCGCGATACATGGCCCCATCCATCCTCCCCTCAATACGGTGCAGTCGTCCTGTCCCCTTTGCAGAAAAGCATCCCCAAAGAATGATGTTTCACCTCCATGCTTCACGGTTGGGATGGTGTTCTTGGGGTTGTACCCATCCTCCTTCTTCCTTCAAACACGGTGAGTGGAGTTTAGACCAAAAAGCTCTATTTTTGTCTCATCAGACCACATGACCTTCTCCCATTCCTCCTCTGGATCATCCAGATGGTCATTGGCAATCTTCAGACGGGCCTGGAGATGCGCTGGCTTGAGCAGGGGGACCTTGCGTGCGCTGCAGGATTTTAATCCATGACGGCGTAGTGTGTTACTAATGGTTTTCTTTGAGACTGTGGTCCCAGCTCTCTTCAGGTCATTGACCAGGTCCTGCCGTGTAGTTCTGGGCTGATCCCTCACCTTTCTCATGATCATTGATGCCCCTTGAGGTGAGATCTTGCATGGAGCCCCAGACCGAGGGAGATTGACCGTCATCTTGAACTTCTTCCATTTTCTAATGATTGCGCCAACTGTTGTTGCCTTCTCACCAAGCTGCTTGCCTATTGTCCTGTAGCCCATCCCAGCCTTGTGCAGGTCTATAATTTTATCCCTGATGTCCTTACACAGCTCTCTGGTCTTGGCCATTGTGGAGAGGTTGGTGTCTGTTTGATTGAGAGTGTGGACAGGTGTCTTTTATACAGGTAACGGGTTCAAACAGGTGCAGTTAATACAGGTAATGAGTGGAGAACAGGAGGGCTTCTTAAAGAGAAACTAACAGGTCTGTGAGAGCGGGAATTCTTACTGGTTTGTAGGTGATCAAATACTTAAGTCATGCAATAAAATGCAAATAAATTACTTAAAAATCATACAATGTGATTTTCTGGATTTTTGTTTTAGATTCCGCCACTCACAGTTGAAGAGTACCTATGATAAAAATTACAGACTTCTACATGCTTTGTAAGTGGGAAAACCTGCAAAATAGGCAGTGTATCAAATACTTGTTCTCCCCACTGTGTATAAATATGTGTGTGTGTGTTAAACGGTGTACTGCAGGTTTGTGTGAGTGTTAAACGGTATGTTACAGGTGTGTGTATACGTGTGCTTATGAGTTAAACGTTCTGCTGCAGGTGTGTGTTAAACGGTCTACTGCAGGTGTGTTTGTGTGCGTGTTAATCCCAGCAGTATCTCTGTCCCTTCCAGGCTGATGAGCAGAGGCTGACAGTGGAGTGTCGGGCTCATTGACTCTCTCGCTCCAGGATTCAGTGCTTTAATAGCCTCTGATGGCATGACACCAGATTCCAGCCTCTGACCTCCCACAGGCAGCAGCACTCTCCACTGCAGTCATGCTCGCGTATCACACGCACACAGAGCTGTGGAGTCAGACCACCCTCAGACACAGCTAACAGCAGGGATCAGATGGCTGTTTGGGGAGAAATGCGAAGGTAGGTAATGGGGTGGGGACCAGTGCATGTATGTGGAAAGGTGTTTCTAAGAAGTACTATAGCACTGAGCTGGCCATAAGCATCTTGGCAAAATTTGCCATTCAAATATAGATTTCAGTTATTTAATTCGGTCATAAAAGTAAATTAAGTAATAATGAATCTAATGTCAGATTCAAATGTTCAAAATTGGGCCAAAGTTTATCAGACAAATTGGGCATGGAGAAAAAAACTGCAAGTCTGCAAGACAGAACTGGATCTTAATATGAGAATTCAGAAAAGAGTCACGTCTCTTGTGGTCTTATGTTTTAATTAGTGATATAATCAATCAGGCAGACCTCACATGCAACCTCAAAATTGTAATTAAACAAATTTAATGAAAACTTAATAAACTATGATGATGCAATATTGGAAAAATGAATTAGACCTTCCCTTTACCTCCAACAAACTCAAATGTTAGCAGACCTTGAACAGATCCACAAAATGGCAAGTTACCAAACCATTAAATAAATTAAAATAAGGCTTGCGATGCAGTCTAGAAATGGAGCTGAGAACACAAAGGCACTGAAAGAACCAGAAGGACATTTAAAACAAAATAAAAGTAAAAGATATCTAAACATCCTTTTCTTTCTTGTTTTAGCATAAATCGAACAAAATTTTGTAAGGATTATGCTTAAAGTAATAACAAAACAATTTGCCACTGGGATAGGAGATTCTCAAATAAATTGATTTGTTTTATTTATGTTTGGGCAGCTTTATTGGAAAACAAGTCAAAAATGATTGTACTGAAAAATAAAAATGAATATAAACTTTTAATCTAAGAATCTTTTCACAATATCAAATATTTTATGAATAAGTGAATGAGGCATTTATATAGCACGTTTCATATGTACTACTGTACACCCAAAGCGCTTTACAATCATGTTGGGGTCTCTCCTCAACCACCACCAGTGTGCAGCATCCACTTGGATGATTTTCCATGTGAAGAGGATTGTTCTATGAGCAGAAATAAACCTGGACATCTTCTGATAGAATATAATGTTTATCCTCTCCTTTTTTCTTTTTTCAGTATGGTCTGATTTGCTTTGACACTATTGCGTTTTGATGCTCCTGCCAATACTGCTTCTCTAAATTGGAAGGTAAGGGAGTAATAGAGGATATAGGGGAGGGGAGAGAAGGGTGAAAAGTGAGGGAGCAGGAAGAAGATAATACATTCATTAGAGAGGCATTCAAACCTCCAGACGTGTTCTAGTGAACAATGTGCTATTTTGCACTATTATGTCAACACTAAACAAATTTCAGCTCAATGTGAAATTATTGAGCCAAACACGGTTCTCTCACACATGCATTAGACTACAGAGAAACAGTGTGCTACTCTCAGGAAACACTCATGTTCCGTTAATTTGATCAATAATCCAAACCACATGGTTTTTCAGACAATAAAAGCTGGTGAAGACAAACTTGTAGGGAATTTGTGGTAAATTTGATTGCCAGAAGCATTCAGGTAGCGTTAGCAGTGAACCTGCAGCAAACCTTTGGCAAGAATTGGCAGTGTGCCACTTCTGCCAAAGAGTTTTCTATAAAAGCTCATTTACACGTGGATATGTGTGAGAGTTTTCATCAAATGTTTACCACAGGGGTTTGGCAGAACGCTATAATTTTGTGGGTGCAAGGTTTCACAAATTATACTGTTGAGATTTTCAAGAACAATGGAGAGACTTAAAATACAAAGTACAGAACCAGCAGAGCATTCATTGACATGATTTCAGCTTCTGCTCTTTATGGACTTAAAAGAATAGTTCATTTAATCATTTACTCAGGTCGTTCCAAACCCATATGACTTAATGTCTTTAAAATAAGCCAGTATGGTTTGGGTTGTTTTGGACCCCACTGACTTTCATTGTATGGTCCCAAACAGTGCTTCAGAATATACATTTGTTTCTGTGTACCACAGATGAAAGAAAGTCATACTGGTTTGTGTGAATACATGACCTCTCTGTGTGTATTCTGGTCGTCCTCAGTTGAATGAATATAGACTGAGATATTGTCTTCAGTCTCCTCATTTGAACTGAAGTGGCGTCCACACATACATCTGCCTCAGCCTTCCCTCCCCCTCCGTCCAGATCCGCATATCAGCTCTTTAAATCACACAGATGTGACAGCTGCAGGTGTCCTGATTAAAACATCATTTTCATCTGTCCAGTCTGTTTATTTCAAGCAAGTGCAGATGCTTCTACTTCTGCGGGAAGAGAAGGCAGAGCTTTCTGGGATAATTATAACTTTCACGTGCAGTCATATTGTATAACTGTTTGCGTTCATAAACTGCTTTCAAATCCAAATTTCTTGTATAAAAGCATGTTTCAAAGGTAGATGTGACATTCGGGTGAAGATCTGAAGACATGATGTAACACATACGCAACACTTTGCCTTCTCACTCTACATTTGTTTGATTAGCATCCTCTTTCTGATTTTCTCTTAGTATTTTCTTCATTCTGTGCATTTGGTGTTATTGACTTGTTGACAATTGAAAATGATGAGATCATCTTTTAGTTCATGCCATTTTGTTCTCCCATTGTTTTCTGTAGCTAACAACTGGTTTGGTAGAATGCAAGAGAATTTGCTTATTTTTCCTAGTCAATTTTAATGTTGCTTGCATTAAAAATGTGTTAGCTAGTATAACTTTTTAACTAACCTCACCTGATGGTTTTATATGTTTCTTGCTGATTCAAGCTGGTCAGTTATGGTTTTTAGTTGGTCCAAGCTGGATTACAAACTGGTGTATCAGAAGTCGACTTGGTAGACCATGTTGGACTAGCAACAAACCAGCTTGCATGTTACAAAAACCAGCTTAAGAAGAGAGTGTAACCTTGTTTTTCCAAAAACTAATTTTTATTAGAAATAGAAATCTTTATTGTAAATGTTTTGATCAATGTAATGCATACTTACTGAATAAAAGTATGAATTTCTTTCAAAAAGAGAAAAAAGTTAAATTGAAACGAGGTTTTGGTTAGTTTTTTTTAATAATTAGCCCTAAAAGTGCCTGTAGTTGAAGAAACTACAGGCACTTTAGTTTCTTCAACTACAGGCTACCCCCCCCCCCCTACCCCCCCCCCCCCCCCCCATCCATCTTTGGAGAAGTCACTGCGCTCAAGTCAAAAGTCCCCCAGACTCTCCATGCTTAGAGTGAACCCTTGGTATTTCTAGCTAATGATCCTAATGATCTGAGTGATCTGTTTGGTTTATATTCAGTGAGCATATCTGCAATATATTGAGGTCCTAGCCCATTGAATGATTTATATACCAGTAATAATACTTTAAAATCAATCCTAAATGTAACTGGGAGCCAGTGTAAAGACCTGAGGACTGGTGTGATATGGTCATATTTTCTGGTCCTGCTCAGAATCCTGGCAGCAGCGTTCTGTATGAGCTGCAACTGTCTTATGGTCTTTTTAGGAAGGCCAGTGAGGAGTCCATTACAATAATCCACCCTGCTGGTGATGAAAGCATGCACAAGTTTCTCTAAGTCTTGACTGGAAACAAAGCATCTAATTCTTGCAATATTTTTCAGATGATAGTATGCTGATTTAGTTATTGCTTTGACATGACTACTGAAACTAAGTTCTGACTCTAGAGACACACCAAGATTCCTGACTTGATTTTTAGTTGTTTGACCCCTAGAGTGAAGGTATGCGTTCACCTTGAGAACTTCATCTTTGTTTCCAAACGCAATGACTTCAGTTTTGTCTTTGTTTAACTGAAGAAGGTTTTGGCACATCCAACTGTTTACTTCATCAATGCATTGGCACAGGGAGTCAATGGGGCTGTAGTCGTTAGGTGATAGGGTTAAGTAGAGCTGTGTGTCGTCTGCATAGCTGTGGTAAACAATTTGGTTCTTTCTCATTATTTGGCTCATTGGGAGCATGGTTGAATAGGAGTGGCGCAAGAATTGAGCCTTGAGGGACTCAAGGAATACACTGCTTAAATTGCTAGTTCAACTAGGGCTGCAACAAACGATTATTTTGATAATCGATTAATCTAACGATTATTAGAGCGATTAATCGACTAATCGTCGATTATTTCGCAGACTAATCAGTAAGTTTGGAACGATTATTCAGCTTTTCCAATTAGTTAAAACATTGAGTTATACATATTCTAACTATAATATAAAAAAAGAAAATCACTTCAGCTTTTGAAATAGTTGTTTTAATGAACTTTGAGCCAACTAAACAGGTCATTCTCTTTAAGTTTTCAGATTTCGGTCCAACTCAAATCACACACAAATGCTCTCTAAGCATTGTTTAATAGGCCCACTGCTTTTCTTAGAACTGAAACAGAAAAAGGGACATTTACTTCAGGACACTAAGAATGGTAAAATATTAATCTGCAAACAATTATTATAATTATAAAATTACAATCTTTTTTTACATGACAATTGAGCTGACAGAGACGTTCTCATTCACCTTTTAATTTATAGTATGATAAAGTAACTGCCATGATATTCTTCCTATATCATAGGAAGGATATAACATCTCGTTTTGTAAGTCTTCATGATTATTGAACAAAATACAGGCAAGTGATAAGACTATAATAATACCTAATATACTAATAGTGTTAAAATAATAAAAACAGCCCTGACTCCTAAGCTCGATCAAGCTTTATTCTATACAAAATAAGTCATCACATTACTGTAATTATATTACTATTGATAATATTATTACTATTATTAGTAGTATTGCATTCTCTAATAAAGAGAGATTTGCCGCTGGTTAGTAGGCTAACTTAAGCTCCAGCTGGAGAACACTCACTTCTCACCGGCTCCTCTTTTCCCGGGATGTTTCCTCTTGCACTCCAACATGCATGTTGTGCTCCCGTGAAAATTGCACACGACAGCATTCTTGATTTGAAGTTTTGTGAAACTTTCCCAAACCTAAACCTTGCTAGTTCGGATTCGTTTGCACTGTCATAATTCGCGCTGTTTTCTCTTCTACCGCAATAGCATTTGTAAGGGCTGCACTACACTCTAGCGCTACAGCGCCGTAGCGGTCAAATCGCAGGATTGCAGGCCCTTACATTAGGTCACGTGAGATCAAACGACAAACGTCGACTAATCGTTGCAGCCCTAAGTTCAACACAAATATATACAAAAACATATTTGCAAACATATGTTTAGGCAGTGTGTCTTCTGCTATAATAATAATATATCAGGATTATGTCTGGAGAATATCCATCAGATTCACATGTACTGCAAAACATGCATATTGTTATGGATTTGACACTACATTATACATTATAACCTGGAGTTTGCCTCCTTCCATTAGCAATTCCATTTCAAGTGGGGGCGAAATATATATATATATATATATATATATATATATATATAAAACAAGCTAATGGGAGGAGGCAAACTGTAGGCACATTGTATGTGAGTATGCATTCATCACAGGGCCTTGTCTATAATGGATTGTTTTTTAGCCATAAAGCATTCTTCTCCTCTCAACAGGAACTATCCATTTATTTATTACTCTCCCCCTCCATCCATTTTCTTTCATTTATGAAAAGATATTATTATCTAACAATCTACCATTTTACCATTAAAAGCACACATAAAAGTACACACACTCGTTTACTCGCACACACTTTAAAGCTTAATCAATCTTACTTTATCATTTATACATGCTCAAAGAGGATACATGCTCAAAGAAAAACAAAGAAGGTCTTATGAGGATTAAACGAATGGGATCATCAATTCTCAGAAACATCTGGATGTAATTTTAGAACTTGGCCCTTAATGGAACATGAGGAACGCTACATAAGAGTGACATTACCCTTACCATAAAAATATGTCACCCAAACAGAGTTTTTCATTAGAAAAACATAAAATTTAAATTCAAATATCTTTTAATCTGTTAGAAGGAGCAACGTTAAAGGTTGTGCATTAAAAATAAATGAACAGAAAATTGCATTTGTCCCTTAATGCTATTTTATGTACCGTATCCAAATATTTCATGTGGGGCGATAAATGTTGAACTTTCTTGACAATAAATGGCAATAACGGTTCAGCAAAAACGGTTCAGCAGTCCTGTAGTGTAACTTTGATGTAATATTACAGAGTGTAAATATAAAACCCTTAGGGCAGAGGTCCTCAAAGTGTGGAATACTGAGGGAGTGGTCCTCAAAGTGTTTATTCAAATCTTTTGAGTTTTCACACATTCACACATACTGTTGATGTTTGACGTCCAAGAGCCAATGATATTTATTTCTTCTCTTCCACCACCTTTTCCTTATATGGTGTTAAATATATTCCTTTCATATTGCTCTTGCAAAATTTTTGTTTTTATTAATTTATTTTGGGGCATTGAAGGCTATTGAAATGGCTATTTTGTAGTATTATTTATTTATTTATTGCAACATGGACAGTCATGACAAAGCAATGCAGGCGTATTTACAAAATTATTTATCAGGAAAAATATAAACTTAAAGTCACCATAAAATCAAAATTGACAATTCTTATTGTTTATGGAATATTATAGTATTTATTATAAATGTTTTATCCATGCACATAATTTTTTGTGCTATCATGTTATTTAATCAAAATTAGAAAATATATGAAAATTTAGGAATGTTACCGTTATTGTGTATTGTGTACCAAGTATTGAGGTCTCAATACTTAAAAAAAAATCTTAAATAATTCTTTAAAAAATTAACAATAAAACAGAAAACATAAAAAAGTAATAATTCTTTCCTGTTTTGACCCCCCTCATTGAAACACATGGTTTGAATATGGCGTGGCGGATTGTAGACTCGGAAGTAAATGCCCACATGTATGATTGGCCAACAGTTTTGCATATTTAAACATTTTCAACGCCCCCAGTACACTTGTGGGATTGTTTTTAAAACTTCCGATGTTGAGAAATGGCAGCCGGTGAAATTCAGCCATACAGGTTAAAACGCAAGGTTAATACAGGTCAAATTATCTGTAATAACGGAAATAGTGACCACATAATAAAAACAGTTACTCACAGTGTGGTGCGATATTACTGTAGGATTCAAAATACTCGGTTCAGCATTGTCTTTTAATTTAAATCTTTCTGAAAATCCTGCGCCGAATTGTGCCTTGTTTGTATACTTTGTTTTTTATTACTTATTTTCCTTGTTGATTTTACTTAACTTAGTTAAGTAGATTTGACTTAATTCCATGTGTGAAATTTACTTGAAGGGATCATGCCCTTTTTACGAAGTCTTGATTTTTTTGGGGGGGATGAACTAGACTATGCTTTCATGCTTGATTGTTCAAAAAACACATTATTTTCCACATAATTTACATTATTACAGAACCCCTCTCCCCAGTCTGGTTGAACGCGCCGTTTAGTTTCGGTTTCGATGAAGCCCCTCCTTCCGAAATACAAAATGTGTTTAATATTCAATTGTAAAATTCAAGCCTATCTTATTATTGATGTTAATATGATACAAATAAATGTAATTTTTTTAATGAAGTTTTTGAAATATATTTTATATATATGTGTGTGGTTTCCTTATCTGCCCTTAACTTTATAAGTTAAGCATGAAACACATTTCTTTCCTATGAAACTTTTTTAAACTTAATGCATGATAAAAATGTGTATCACAGCAACTTAAATTATTCTTTTTATACGTTAATTCCAACTCTCCTGCCAGATCTAAATTTAAAATGAATCGGGAGGACTTCTCACCCTGGGTCACATGACCATAAATGATTAAATTGCATCCTTGAAGTGACCATCGCATGTGTTCCCTTCTCTAACAGACTTGCGGAAGGGCCCTTCATTAAGGGATTCAGTTGTGTGTGTGTGTGTTGGTAAGTATCAGCCAAATTAATAAATGTCAATGATGTGTTTTTTCATTATTGAACATTTTTAAGATTTCAAATTCTGGGGGGCGGCCGCAAAAATATTTCTACTTTTTAAAAGGGGCATCACCATAAAAAATTGAGAACCAGTGCCACAAGGGAACCCTAATTTAATTGCAGTGTCTATTAAATCCCCTCATCTCTCCTGTTCTCTCTCCATGGCCCGGTTGAAGTTTGGGGGATCATCTCAGGCCATGCAGTTTAGAGCTGCTTCACTTAAACCAATACGCTTTGATAGGGATTTCAAAAGGGGGGAATCTAAATTCTCTCTTTCATCCTCTCTTCTAGTTTACTCTCACTTTCCCTCCCTTGAGACAGTTTATAATGTGTTTGTGTTGGTTTGTTGCATTTACCTCAGACTTATAAGAAAGCAACATCAGTTTATTCCCTTATTGTTCACAAGAAAAACAACCCTGAATACATAAATAGATAAACAAACAATACAAATGAATAAATATAATTGCCCGAAGATAGCATTAAATACCAAAGGAATCAGAAACTGATGCGTCTACGATCTTTCACTTTTTTCAGATGCAGCAAAAACACAATATGTCACACTTTAACTTCATATTTATTAGCATTTGACTAATTTATAACACATCAAATCCCTTGCACAGCGAACAAATCACAGAGAATTCAGAGCCCCGAGGCTAAATGAGGTCACATGAGGACAGAGTGATTCAGCGGATGTCTTCCAAGGAGAATAAAAGAATATTTAATCATTTTCAAAGCACAGGAAGCTCAATTGTGTTATGAGGTTTTGCATTATTTTGCTCGTTTTTTAATACGCGACGTGAGAATAATTAGATGCGAACAGATGGAGGCCAGTTGACGTGTTCGGTAATTTAATTTCTGTATCGGTTTTCATTTTGTGATCCTCACAAATGGCTAAGAACAGATTGATCCGTGTCTGCATTTCTCATCTCGCTCAAGACATTATTAACATCTGATTAGAAGTATGGCATTCTCCATCATCCTTTCACTCTCTTTCCAGCTCTTTCCTTTCTTGTAAGAGACCACATCTATGTTCCCTCAAATTTTTTCCTTGCTGAGCAAAACTTTTCTCTATTGGGCGGACATTTTGAACACCTGAGCAAAAATATTTTTTTATACCAGACCTGTACAGCACACTTTTTGTTCACAACAAAAGTGGTTACATCATGCAGTTGTAACTTTTAACTTTAATGTGCTATTTCTATTTGATCTGACCCTTGATGTGACTAAGTGATATTAAATCTTATTTTTGAAAACAAGCAGTTAATTCAGAAGTCACTAAATGAAGCATATTTACCAAGAATTTCTATAAAAAAATTAAAAATCTCTGGCAGACCAGTTCAATACTTTATATAATATAATATAATATAATTTTAAAATTAAGCAGTTACAATGAGGTGGTTTGAGACAGAAATTATCGGCAACAGACAGCATTAAACCATCAAAATTAAATGTTAGTTTATTTCTTATTCAATTCAATTCCCATTTATTTGTGTAGCACTTTTCACAACACATATCGTTTCAAAGCAGCTTTACAGAAAATGTATGTCTACATTACAATTTAGGGTGATCTGTTATCAGAGCTGGCTTTCAAGTTATGTATTTCAGAAATGTACAAATCACGCATTTAGCTAACAATGTATTAATTAAGGAAGAAACAGTGAGTTCACTGACTACGTTTACATGCAGCCAAATTTCGGGTTATGGTCGGGTTAAGGTCACTATTCGGGTTTCTGAAACATTAGGGATAACCCGTTTACATGAGTGAGCAGAGAGAGTTACTCCTGTATACATGGAATTGCAATATCCCGATGTAAACGCGACGCGCGGTTAGCGTCTGGACGTACGGACAACCTTAAGACGCAATATGCGTCATTTCCGATTCTTCTTCCTGTATCCAAAGACAACAACAACAGCAGCACGCGGATAATGAATAGTTCGGGGCAGATAGCGATCGCCTTTGTTTGCGCTTTGGTGCCGAGTTCAGACTGCACGATTTTAGCCCCGATTTTGGCTCGCCGACAGGTTTTGAGAAATCGCCGACAAATGCCCGAAATCACAGGCAAATCGGCGCTCGTTCACGCGAGTGACAATCACGCAGTGTGAATGAGCAAAGACGCGATCTGAGAGAATCGCCGACGAGTCGCCGACGCCCGTGAGATATTTGGCATGCTAAATATCTGGACCTGTCGGCGATTCACAATCCTGCTGTGTGAATGTGTTCTGACTGAAAACTACATCGGCGATGACCGACAGCCAATGAGAGAGCAAGATACAGGGAGGAGGAGGAGGAGTTATAGTCCAGAATATCAGTATTTTAATAGATAGGCCTATATTTACAATTATATCAAACAGAAACAAAAGCACAAACATTTGCATGACCAGCAGCAACAGCAGGACATGTGCAAAATTATTTATTTACCCCACCTCTCTTTGCAAAACACAGTCCTTGCTCCCCTCGTCTTCCCAACCATTTCCTGCATAAACTGTTTATTATTTTTTTCCATTTTCGCTACAAATCAGTGCACAGACAATTTGTAGGCTATCATTTTTAATAACAAATTCAGTGTCGCGCGAGAACTCCGGTCTCACGCACGCGTGGTCTTCCGTTATTTCCTATCACTTTTCGCGTTTGTTTGGTTGTGAAACGTAGTTTGCGGACCAGGCAGAAGTTGTCGGCGATTCTTTCTTTTGTAAAGTCATGCAGTGTGAAACCTCCTGTCGCCGATCCATCGTGCAGTGTGAACACAGCAGCAACTGAATGTTACCCCAGATAGTCATGCAGTGTGAAAACAACTGTGACCCGATTATTTTGAAAATCGTGCAGTCTGAACTCGGCATAAGGTTACTGACCTCGCTCCATAACTGTACGTTCACACCGCCGCCGACTTGAGCTTCCAAAGCGGCCGGAAGTCATTCATTTTCAATGGAAGCTGGCTTCTCTCAGCTGCAAGGAGCGTCAAATCCCTCGGCGTCGCGTTTTGGGCGTTTTGAGCGTCTTGAGCGTCAATCAGAAAGTTGAAAGAAGCTCAACTTTATGGTAATGAGCTGTGACGCGGTTCAGCGGCAAGCAGCGGCAAAACGCCAGCAACCAATCGGAATATAGACGTCCTTCACGCTGGCTGATTCCGGAGAAACACACGATGTAAACTTTCGTTCCTACCAAAACATTAGTTCCGAGAAAATGGAAGAGAAGCCAATAATCGCCGTTGCTGGGTTTCCTATCATTTTGACATGACGTTGTTTGCTTATAGGGATCGTGAGAGCGCAACTTTTATTTGAAATATTTACGATCGCTCGTTTTAAAGCGGGAATGGAATTCATTTGCTCACGGTGACACCGATTTGACCGCAAATAATAATAATAATAATAATAATAGTTCTATTCTTTTTTCCCCGACCAAATGTGACCAAAACGGTTATAAAAATGCTGTCATTATAAAAGGTTTCTTTAATGTATTGCTAGTTTTTTTCTGTTTATTACATTTTATGTTGTGACACTTCTATTCTCCCTGCAACGTCAGAGCGTTCAAAGCGTCCAAAGCGTCAACAAGCTTCCCCGTACTTTTTGACAAGCGTCCTTGACAGGGCGGCCAGAGCTTCTTTGACGCTCAAGTCGGCGGCGGTGTGAACGTACAGTAAGTATGCTGTCCTGCGTCTCGCCATGTTTACTTCCGGTATACTGCACGCGGGGTTTTGTATGCGCCGAGAAGTTTCTCTACTCAAAAGACCAAGATTCCTTGCGAATAGAACATGCGCAGAACACACATCACTATGGGGATATGCCGATGCGCGTTTACATGACCAAAAATTCGGGTTAGAAAAGGGGTACACCAGGTATAATATCCCGGTATTTAAAATCCGGGATATGAGCATATTCGGGTTTTTGCCGGTGTTTACATGGCCGTTCGCGACCGGGTTATTGCTAATATCCCGGTTTTGAACGGGTTATTGGCTGCATGTAAACGTAGTCATTGACTACGTTTACATGCAGCCAATTTTCGGGTTATGGTCGGGTTAAGGTCACTATTCGGGTTTCTGAAACATTAGGAATAACCCGTTTACATGCGTGAGCAGAGAGAGTTTCTCCTGTATACATGGAATTGCAATATCCCGATGTAAATGGCGACGCACGGTTAGCGTCAAGACGTAAGGATAACCTTAAGACGCACTATGCGTCATTTCCGATTATTCTTCCTGTATCCAAAGAAAACAACAACAGCAGCAGCACGCGGATAATGAATAGTTCGGGGCAGATAGAGATAGCCTTTGTTTGCGCTTTGGTGCTGGTACTGACCTCGCTCCAAAAGTATGCTGTGCTGCGTCTCGCTATGTTTACTTCCGGTATACTGCACGCGGGTTTTTTGTATGCGCTGAGAAGTTCCTCTACTCAAAAGACCAAGATTCCTTGCGAATAGAACATGCGCAGAACACAAATCACTATGGGGATATGCCGATGCGCGTTTACATGACCAAAAATTCGGGTTAGAAAAGGGGTACCCCAGGAATAATATTCCGGTTTTTAAAATCCGGGATATGAGCATATTCGGGTTTTTGCCGGTGTTTACATGGCCGTGCACGACCGGGTTATTGCTAATATCCCGGTTTTGAACGGGTTATTGGCTGCATGTAAACGTAGTCATAGAAGTAATGAATGTTGTTAACAAAATGTTTAGGATATAATAGAAAATTTTGCATTTGTGAATGTTGATTCAGAGTTTGCATTACTTTTTAGATTTTGCTATATCAGGGGTTTTCAAACGTTTTAATGGAAAGGAGCCCTAAACAATCCCCTTGTAAGATCAATTCTTTATTGGCTTATAATATAATATAATATAATATAATATAATATAATATAATATAATATAATATAATATAATATAATAAACTGATATATTATAATATATAATTTTAAATGCTTCAATTTGTTTTTATATTATATTATTATTATAATATGAAAACAAACTGAAGCATTTAAACAGATCTAATAGCAAATGTTTTTTTTTCAAAATGTGAACGTGAATTATTTTATAGTTATAGTATCTAAACATCCCTAACCCCCCCCCCCCCCACACACACACACACAAGTTTATTTAAACTGATGCATGTAAATAAGGTATTTTAAGTTTACATGCAACTGGAAATGTATCTAGTTTTGTTACCGTGCTGTGCCCATCATCCGTTATAATCACCACTTAATCGAGCCACACTTTTTAATTTACATGTCTTTGCGTTTTGCATTACCTCTGGTATTGAGCTATTTGGTCCGAAAACATTAAACTACAGCGACTGATTCGGCTCACTGTCACTCACATAATTCTCTTTCTATGAAACCTGTTAACTGCATTCATCGGTTCTGACTTTATAGCGACACTAACACTATAGTGGCTGACCAGAGCACTGCAATTATTTCTCATTAGATTACAATCAAATGGATTTCCTCACATAATTCTCGTCTGTCCTCTGCGCAGCGTTTTATTATTTCTGTGCGGTTGAGACATCCGAAGTGCACGTGCACAGCTTAGAGGGAACAGTAGCTTCTTTATTTCTCTCTTCCTATCATGCATTATGTATTTCATTATCGTGACAAACAATTTTCAGCCACTGGAGTGCAGTCAAACATAATCGACACACAGACATTAAATTACTCTCATGAGCCTACCTGTATCGATCTGCATACTGACCAAGAGCAAGAGCAGGACCGGAGACACTGCAAACATAAAACCCCAACCCTTCTAGATGTGCTTCAGTGACAGGGCTCACCTCGGAAGAATACTGTCCAGGGTCTGGCTGACAGCAGAACGGTGACCCGTCCGTTTATCATATGATTTATTAATTAATGTAAATGTCAAGTTTGCAATTACTTCACAATCTGGAGGAGCTCAAAGGAATATTATACAAATATGTGACAATTAGACGAAAATGTGGATGTTGTGAGGATGAGCCGAAGCAGGGGCATTTGTTTAAGGGATATTTGTGTGCTGTGGGGGGAAAGAAACCATGGCATTTCTAAGATCAGGTCACATTTATCAGGGTATGCACTCAAACGCTGCTGTCAGCTTGTTGGGTGTTCAGATTCCAGGATAATCCATTTTTTTGACACGGCATGCTGCACTTTCACAAAGATTTTTTATGGGGTGAACACACTCAACTGTAAAAACCAATAGCTTTAACCGTTCATTTCTAAATAAAGACTTGCATGACATTTGGAAAAGGAGTTTAGGTTGAAATTTTGTTCATGACTCACCAGAACAATGAATCTTCTGGAAGCAATCAATTTTGCTTTTCACACTGTTCTGTCTCTGTCCATTGTCGTTCCTGTTGTTGGTATATTGTTTTCTCAGCATCTCATTGAGAAGCCAATGCATCAAAACCTTTGGTCTACAGCTGTACAGTACATTTACATTTAGCAGACGCTTTTATCCAAAGCGACTTACAAATTAGGACTAAATTAAGCAAGTCATCGGGGAGAGGGTTAAAAACAACGCAAGAAGTGCTCAAAATACAAAGTGCAGGCATTGCTCGGAGTAGCATAAGCCAGACAAGGGAGGATTAAGGGAAAAGGAAAGAGTTTTTTTATTTAATTTTTAAAAATTTTTATTATGAGGTTAAGTGCTCACGGAAGAGATGAGTTTTCAGTTGTCTTTTGAATGTTGTCAGGGATTCCGGATGACGGTGGGCAGATCATTCCACCAGCATGGAACCGTTCTAGAGAGTGATTTTTTGGCTCTCTGTGATGGTACCACGAGTCGTCGCTCATTGACTGATTGTAGGCTTCTGGTAGGGACGTAGACTTGTAGGAGGGAGCTGAGCCTGTGATAGACAGTACCCAGTTATTTTTTGTTGCATTTATGGCAATTTATTTACAAAATACAATAGGGGACAACAGTCAGTAGGAAATACCAGTTTACATTTCCAAGCATTCCTTTTGCCATTAATTGTAATAATGCAGTGAGATTTTTGTCTGCATAAGGAGTCTGACAACAGCCATTGCTCCAGACAGAGATCTGATCTCACCATCATCGCGTCTATCTGGGATTACATCAAGAAACAGGAAAAACCGAGACAGACTAAATCCAGAAGAACGTCTCAGGTTACTACTGTAACCATAGTTCCCTGAGAAAGGGAACGAGACGATGCGTCACTTGACGCTTTGGGAACGCCCCCAGCGTGAATGCGTCTGAGCATCAATGTCAACTAGTCCAATGGAAAGAATGAGCGTCACGGGCGGGTGACGTCATGACCAGGAAGGCATAAGAGCACATCCGGTGAAACGCGGCATTAGCTTCAAAAAGTCGAAGCAAGCCGATCACAGGGATGCAGGAAGTATGGCAGGGTGACGCATCGTCTCGTTCCCTTTCTCAGGGAACTATGGTTACAGTAGTAACCTGAGACGTTCCCTTTCGAGGGAACTCGCGATGCGTCACTTGACGCTTTGGGAACGAGAATACCCAAAACGCCAGAATTCCAAGTACCTGAGTGTCAGTCTGTTGGAACTAAGCATTAAGCACCTGAGAACCTGGGGCAGCATCCAGGTCCAAACTGTAAAACCTGACGAATGTGAGCGGTGAAGACCAGCCTGCCGCATCACAAACGTCTTGGAGAGAAACCCCAAATAACAAGGCTTTAGAGGCCGCCATACCCCTCGTTGAGTGAGCTCTGACCACCAAGGGACACGGATGGTCAGAGTACTCGTATGCAAGTGAAATAGCCTCGACTATCCACTTACTAACCGTCTGTTTAGAAGCAGGAAGACCCTTCTTAGGTGATCCAAAGCAAATAAATAACTGGTCGGACTTCCTCATTGAAGATGTCCGATGAACATAAGTATCCAGTGCTCGCACTGGACACAAGAGGTTCAGCCTTTCCTGGTCCGCAGATGTAAAAGGAGGACAGAAACCTGCAGCACAATAGGCCTCGAAATAATGGTAGGCACCTTTGGAACATGTCCATGTTTCGGGTAAGAATGCCTTGGCCATCACCGGTGCACTCAAGGCAGGTGGGGACCGAAAGGGCCTGAAGGTCTGACTCTAATAGGGACGAAATAGCTAGCAGAAAATAGTCTTAAAAGAAAGGAACTTCTCTGAGACCAAATCTAAGGGCTCGAAGGGAGCCCCAGATAGGCCTTCTAGAACTATTGCAAGGTCCCAAGCCAGCACCCTAGTGCAAGTTGCAGGCCTCAGCCTCAAAGTGCCACGAAGGAAACGAGTGATCAGGGGGTCTCGACCCAAAAATGTACTACCCACCAGGGCGTGGAAAGCCGCAATGGCCGCCACGTATACCTTAAGCGTGGAAGGACATAGACCTGATACAAAGCGTTCTTGCAGAAACTCGAATACTGTGTTTACTGAACAGTTAACCGGATCCCACTGACGCTGGTAACACCAAGAAGTGAAAAACTCTCGAAATAGTGAATATAGTTTCCTCGTATCGGGAGCTCTGGAGCTTAGAATGGTCTCAACAACCTCGGTTGAGAGACCACTCTCTATGAGTTGGGCCCCCTCAGAGGCCAAACCCACAGTTTCCAAATCCCCTGCCAGGGGTGCAATATTGCATCCCCTGCCTGAGACGGAAGGTCTCTCCTGATCGGGACCTCCAAGGGAGGTCCGTCGAGGAGAAAAATTAGGTCCGCAAACCAAATTCAGCTCGGCCAGGGTGGTGCTACTAAATAGGCTTATTCCATCCTGGCGGAATCACTCCAGAACTCCTGGGAGCAGAGCAACAGGGGGAAATGCGTACAGACGTAGCCTCAGCCACGTCTGCACCATAGCAACCAGCCCCGAGGGGACTGGTTGAGTGAGGGATAACCAGAGTGGACAGTGCGTCGAATGCTGAGACGAGAACAAATCCACTTCTGCCTGGCCATAAAACTCCCATATTTGCTCCACCGCCTCGGGGTGGAGTCCCCTGGCCTCAGCCCCTGCCTCGACAGGGTGTCTGCTCCAATATTCTGGCCCCCCTGGAATATACACTGCCCTCAGACAGCGTAATTTCCTGAGGGACCAAAATAATAGGCCACCAACGTGTTGTCTGTGGGTCAAGAACCAGAGTTTCCTCCATATAACCAAGGCGCGGGGATACTGCCGCGTGATCTTGATCGTACGGAGTGGGTTTCCCCTCAGGGAGAACCCTCTGGTCCTGAGCCACCACTGTAAAGGTCTCACGTACAGCAGGTCAAAGGGTATCACATTGAACGCTGCTGCCCTGAGGCCTAACAGTCACTGTTTCAGAACAACACATGATGGCCCCTCAGGTCTGGGAGGAGATGTCTCAACGCATTGAAGACGACCATCATCTCTAGGCAATTCATGTGCCAAGCGAGATGATGACTCCTCCCAAGCCTTGAGCTGAGCGGCCTTCCAATACCGCTCCCCAGCCGGTGAGGGAAGCATCTGTCGAGATAGCAACTCGATGGCAAAGAGCTCCCAACACCGAACCCTGGGTTAAGAACCAGTGTTTCCTCCATATAACCAAGGCACGAAGGCAGGGCCGCGTGATCTTGATCATACGAAGTGGGTTTCCCCTCGGGGAAAACCCTCTGGTCCTGCGCCACCACTGCAAAGGTCTCATGTACAGCAGGCCAAAAGGTATCCCGTTGGACGCTACTGCCACAAGACCCAACAGTCTCTCGAACTGGTTTACAGTGCGTGACTGGCCTAGCCTCAGCTCTTTTGTGGCTGTTAGGATAGCAGCTACACGAACGGGCGACAGAGTGGCCCGCATCGTCACTGAATCCCACACCACACCAAGGAAAGTGGTTCTCTGTACTGGAGAAAGCACACTCTTCTTGGCATTGAGCCTCAACCCCAACATCTGCATATGAGCGAGAACGACACCTCGGTGCCGAACCGCTAACTGTTCTGATTCCGCTAGAATCAGACAGTCATCTATGCAATTCAGAATGCGTATACACTGCAGCCTGGCGGGGCCAGAGCTGCGTCTATACACTTCGTGAATGTGCGGGGTGATAGAGCTAGACCGAAAGGAAGTGCCTGATACTGGTGTTCTTTGCCCCAAAGAAAACCTCAGGAACCTCCTGTGCTGAGGGAGGATGGAGATATGGAAGTATACGTCTTTTAGATCTATCGTGACAAACCAGTCCTCGGATCTGATTTGAGTCACGATCTGTTTGAGTGTCAGCGTCTTGGACTTGAGTTCCAGCACCAAACACTCCAACAGACGAAGATCTAGTATGTGACGCTGCTCTCCATCCTTTTTTGGAACAATGAGATAACGACTGTAAAGACCCGACGCAATGTCGGGTGAGTACACCTGCTCTATAGCTTTCTTTGCTAACAGGGCCTTTACCCCTTGCTCCATTACCAGAGAGATTACCATTACCCATAGAGATATATTTGGCAGTAGCTTCCGCGCTGCCAGAAAATCTACCAAGGGAACCAGCCCCTCGAGGCTGGCCTCTGGTGTAATAAAGACAGCCAGTTCGGGGACCTGAAACATACTGGCAGGAACCACCCGAACTGACTGTTTTCGAACCCCCCTCAGAGGGCGCGAGTCCGACGCAATGTCGAGTTGACGCTGCGCCAGAAGCTCGCTGGAGAACGCTGCGCCCCGAAGCACCAAGGGTGGCGGGGTTGGCAGAACGGTCCCCTGAGGGCACAGAGATGGAAAGGGCACCGTATAATGAGGTGTACACCATTCCACCCCGGTTGGGGCTGCCCTCACCGGTCTGACGCCGTGGCGCCAGACCTTTTCTTTTGAGCCGCAGCCTTCTCAGCATGAAGAACGGTCCTCGGATCCGGCTTCTGCTTTGAAGGCTTTGGCTGCTGTGTTGTGTATGAGAAACTAGCCGGCTGGAGCTGCTCACGCCCAGCAGCCCCAGTGGGTTGGACATAGCGAGGGAGAGATTATCTTGTATCTTTCTCCATGATTCCCATCAAATTGAGCCAGAGGTGTCTCTCAGTGACCACATTTCTTTGGCTGCCATCCCTGAGAGATAAATCTGAGGCCCGACGGAGTTCTCAAACCCCATCGGGCCAAACTCCCTCACTTCTGTCCAAATACCACAGCAGGTCAGCCTGATGTGCTTGCAGCACTGCTATAGTGTGCAAGCAGGCTCGTGCTAGACCCACTGCCATATATGCTTTTCCCACTAGATTAAAAAATAGTTTTCTTTAATGGTTTAGTGAGAGAAGCCGAAGCCTACAGGGACGATACTGAACCGGGAGACATAGCTCGCAAGTGTCTGTTCTACCCGGGGTATTGCCCCATAGCCATACTCTCTTAACCCCCAAATATCTGAATATACATGAATGTGGGGCTAAAAAATGAGTAAGGCTTTTTCCATGATCTAGACAGCTCGCTGTGCAGATCGGGAAAAATGGAAGGCCCCGTGATGGAGGTGGAAAAATAGAGGGAAGGAAACTCGTTCAATTAATTTTAAGGACGAGTGCCCCCTTATTTCTGCTGGCCATTAAATATTTAATTTATCTACAGCCTTAGTAAACACCTCCACCAGCTTATTATTATATATATATATATTTTTTATATACATTCTTTATATATATACACTTTATTTTATATATAATATATAAACTATCATATATATATATAGGCTATATATAATTCTCATACGCTGGGGAAGAGATGGCAAATCCACTTCCCCCATGATTGTGTACACTTTCAATGCCCAGCACATCTACCTCCTCGGAGGTAGAGCACTGAAGCATTGATTTCTCTCCCCGGGCGGAAGAGACCGCAGCGCGGGCTTCCGAGACCGGAGAGAGAGCACTGGATCCCTCGTGGAAAGGGAGGAGATAAGATCCGCGGACCCGTCTCCAACCCCGTAACGAGATCCTATTCGCGATCCACAGGAATGCATTCTCCGCGCTGCCTCGGCAGACGCGTGTCCTGCACCCCGAGGATCGCGAGCCTGGCCACTTTCCTCGAAAAGTGACAGGCGGGAGTGGAGCATGCGAAGCGAAAGCTTCTCACAATGTTGCAATCAGCCCCCTCGGAGGCTGATACCGCATGCTCCACTCCCAAACAAACTAAACAAAGCTCGTGTGTGTCCCCACCCGTTAAATAACGCGGGCAGGGAGAAGCACAGAGTTTGTAAAGTTGTTTCGCCATAACTCTTCACAATAATATCGAACAGACAACAATAAATAGACAGAGACAGAGTAACACAGATCGCTTGCTGAGACACAGAAGCTAATGCCGCGTTTCACCGGATGTGCTCTTATGCCTTCCTGGTCATGACGTCACCCGCCCGTGACGCTCATTCTTTCCATTGGACTAGTTGACATTGATGCTCAGACGCATTCACGCTGGGGGCGTTCCCAAAGCGTCAAGTGACGCATCGCGAGTTCCCTCGAAAGGGAACTGTGGCAACGTCTCCAAGAGGCTTAAAGAAACAAACCTGCAAAAGTACCTGAAAAACTATGTGCAAGTGTACGGAGGACAAACGCTGTTTTAAACGCAAAAAGAAGTTAATTGATAAATAAAATCTTTTTATGGCATTATTTTGGAAACCATCCTCACTTTACAGCATAAAGTGCCTAAAGCTTTTCACAGTACTGTAGCTTTGCAGGAAGGTTTCTTCAAGCGTTTTGGAGACGTTGCCGCAGTTCTTCTGGATGTAGTATGTCTCAGTTTTTAATGTTTCTTCATGTAATCACAGACAGACTTGATGATGGTGAGATCAGATCTCCGTGTGGATCATACCTGCTGTTATCAGACTCCTTGTGCATACAAAAAATCTCACTGGATTATAACAATTAATGGTTTAATTAATTAATGTCCTGTTTAATAAACGGTTATTTTATATTTAAAGGGGTCATATAATGCCATTTTTGTACAAGTTAATATGAATCTTTAGGGTCTAAATGAAAACTTTGTAATATACTTTAATTAAAAATTCTCATTAGTATTGTAAGAAAACGAATCGGTTACCTAACGTAACCTCGGTTCTCTCTAGAAGAGGGAACGAGTATTGCGTAAGCTAGCTTACGCTGCGGGAAAGATTCATCTTTGCTGAGATATTGAAGCCAAAAATTATTTCATAATTTGTATCCATACACAACGCAGTTCCTCTGCGGCAGACCTAGAGCAGGCTAGCTAGCAGTTCATTGGTTCGCTCAGAGAGAACTGCTTAAGCCTATGGGAGAGCGGGGCTGAACCCGCTTCCAATGAGAGGCGCCCGCGCGCTCATTGCGTCATGGCCCGCCAGAATGGGCGTGGCCATGGTGTATATAACAGTCTCTCCCAGGCTTATATGTTGATTTATTTCAGCGTGAAGCGAAACGCTAGTAGCGCAAGCACGGCCGGGAACGCAATACTCGTTCCCTCTTCTAGAGAGAACCGAGGTTACGTTAGGTAACCGATTCGTTCTCTTACGAGAGGTTCTCTCCTATTGCGTAAGCTAGCTTACGCTGCGGGAACACCTGGTCAACGCCGTGCGCGCTATGAGTCCACTCATGAATCCCAGGGTGATTTTTAACGTGGAGTGAATGTATTATGAGGCCGGCAGAGCGGGCACATGAAGTGTATACATAAGCATGTATGAGGCCGGCAGAGCGGGCACATGAAGTGTATAAGCATTTAAGGAGAGCACAAGGGGCGAACCGGTTGTGTGAGGGACTCCCAGTAATGCAGCTTCTTAGGGAGCTGGTCGTTTAGACAGCTAGTAATTTTGCCTGCAAGGCGGGAACTTCCAAGTTGTAAAATCTGACAAAAGTGGACGGGGAGGCCCATCCCGCGGCCACACAAATGTCATGAATGGAAATTCCACAGGACCATGCCCACGATGAGGCCATGCCTCTAGTGGAGTGCGCCCTGATGCCCAGAGGGCAGGGCAGGCATTTAGATGCGTAAGCAGAGGCGATAGCGTCTACTATCCATCTAGACAGTGTCTGTTTAGAGGCGGCCAGACCTTTGGTGCGCCCCCCAAACGACACGAAAAGCTGCTCAGCGCGTCTGAACGCGGCAGCGCGCGTAGTGTACAATCTCAGAGCCCGCACCGGGCAGAGGAGATTAGCGTCGCGCTCACTATCGGATGAAGGCAGAGCCGATAGGGAAATAATCTGAGCCCTCCTGAGGAGATGAGGTTCCTGGACAGTATGTCTGGACCGTCGTTCAGATGGCCCGGCACATGCGTCGCTCTGAGCGAGAGCAGGCGGCTCTGAGACCAAACTAAAATGCGGTGTGTCAGTAGGAAGAGATTCCTGGACCTGACACCGCCCTGACGGTTGAGATAGGAGACCACAGCCATGTTGTCCGAACGGATCAGGACGTGGTGTCCCCGAATGAGCGGGAGGAAGCGCGAAAGCGCGTTCTCGACCGCAAGCATTTCCAGACAGTTTATGTGTAAGGGGCTTTCCTGTGTCGACCAATGGCCGAAGGCCGGTGAGCCCTCGCAGACTGCACCCCAACCCGTGTTGGATGCATCTGTCGAGATGACTTTTCGGCGAGAAAAGGTCCCCATCGTGACGCCCTGTCGAAACCATTCTGCTAATGTCCATGGCTGCAGCGCCGTGAGACATGTCTGCGTAACTCTGATCAGCTGGCGGCCCGTGTTCCACGCGCGGTGGGGTACACGGCTGTTTAACCAAAGCTGAAGCGGACGCATGTGCAGAAGGCCCAGCTGAAGCACAGCGGAGGCTGAGGCCATGTAACCCAGCATCCTCTGAAAAGTTTTCAGAGGTGAGCGGGTGCCCATCTGAAACGAGGCGGCCAGTCGCTGTACACTGCGCGCGCGCTGTGTAGACAGGCGAGCCGTCATCGTGACCGAGTTCAAATCTATTCCTAGAAAGGAAATCGATTGACTGGGTTGAAGGGAGCTCTTTGTCCAGTTGACAGAGAGGCCCAGCGTTTTCAGATGGTCGAGGAGAACTGCGCGGTGCGACAGAAGCTCCGTCTGTGATTGGGCCAAAATCAGCCAGTCGTCCAGATAATTCAATATGCGCAGCCCCTGACTCCGCAGGGGGGCGAGCGCCGTATCCATGCACTTCGTAAATGTGCGGGGCGCCAGAGATAAGCCGAACGGGAGAACGGCGTATTGATAAACATGACCCTCGAAGGCGAAACGTAAGAATGGCCTGTGACGGGGATTTATCTGGATCTGAAAATAGGCGTCTTTCAGGTCTAGAGAGATGAACCAGTCCCCCTGGCGCACCTGCGCGAGGAGTTTCCTGATAGTGAGCATCTTGAACGGTCTCTTCATGAGCACTTTGTTCAAAGACCTGAGATCTAAAATCGGTCTGAGGCCGCCGTCTTTCTTGGGAACCAGAAAATAACGGCCGTAAAACCCCGACTCGGTCATAGATGGTGGGACTCTCTCTATGGCGCCCTTTTGCAACAGCGTCGCAATTTCTGAGCGGAGCGTGCCGGCGGCCAGCGGGCTGACAGTAGATTCGAGCCGCGCGCGCGCACGAGGCGGGCGGCGGCGAAACTGTAGCAGATAGCCGTTCTTTATAATGCTTAGTACCCACGGGGAAATGCCTGGAATGGCTTCCCACGCTTTGGAGCATGCGGCTAGTGGCCGAATGGCTATATCGCCCTGATTGCTGCACATAGCGGGCTGGACACAGTGTGTGGGCGCGCTTTGAATGTGTGTGGCAACGGGATTTGCACTCAGAGAGGAGTCTATGGGCCGTGAAACAGAGCGAGCAGAGAGGGGACACGCGCACGAGCTCGTGGGCGTGTGCGTGTGCGACAAAAGGCTTTTTGTCGCTCGCAAGCGGGCTGGGACACCGGCTTGTTTGTGGCGGTCAACACTACAGCAGTCGGCGAAATAACGGGGACTGGCAGAGGGCGAAGCTTTGACGGCGGTCCGGCCGCAGCGGGAGAGCACCGTCGTTTTCTTGACTTTGCTAGGCAGACTTCTGATGATCAGGCTTCAGCGTGATCTTAGGTCGCGGGCCTCGTGGGGGCGGCGGTCTGCGGCGGCTGTCAGAGCGAGAGCGAGGGCGGCCGCCCTGTCTGCGCTGGGCTGTTTGAGTCTGCGGAGGGGGGCGCTGTGGTGGAGCTCTGGCAGGAGGCTCGCGAGAGCGGCCCGCGGAAGAGCTAGCGCGGCGGGGCAGAAACAAATTCATCACCTGAGTAGCTTTCTGGACCTCAGAAAAGCGATCGACGATTCCCGTGACAGCAGATCCAAAAAGGCCCGTCGGGGAGAGGGGCGCGTTAAGAAACGCGGCGCGCTCAGAATCTCCCATGTCGGCGAGCGTGAGCCATAAGTGTCTCTCGGCAACACAAAGGCTGGCCATGCATCTCCCCAGAGCTTGTGCGGCGGCTTTAGTGGCGCGAAGGGCGAGGTCCGTAGCACTTCTCAGATCCGTGACAGCGGGGGAGGGGTTTCTACCGCCTTCGGCCCACTCACGGAGAATATCGCTCTGTAATACTTGGAGGACAGACATCGAATGTAGCGCTGCGGCGGCCTGACCGGCGGCGGCGTAGGCGCGAGCATGAAAGCTCGAGGTCGCTCTGCAAGCTTTCGAAGGAAGCGTGGGGGAAGAGCGCCATCTAGCAGAGGGCGGGCAGAGGTGTGCGGCGACCAAGTCCTCGACGGGCGGCATGGCTGAGTAGCCTTTCTCGGCGGCTCCGTCCACCGAGCGCAGCGAGGCGGATATATCAGAGCGGTTTCTAGCCGAGAGCGGGGCATTCCAGGACTTCGTCAGCTCTGCGTGAAGTTCAGGCAGGAATGGAGCGGCCCGGTTGCACGCGGGGGTCGAGCGCAGATGAAAAAAGCTGCCGTCCATCCGGTTCGGGGCTTGCTCGGGTGGAGGAGACCACTCGAGACCGAGGCGTTCGACGGCCTGTGAGAGGAGGCGCATTAGTTCCTCCTCTATCCCGGCGCGGATCCCCGCCGATTCTCTCGTGGATCCGAGAGATGACCATTCTTCACTGTCTGATGCGAGCAGTGAACAGGAGTCCTTCTCCTCCGCGGCGTCATCGGAAGCGACAGAGCGGCCACTCGGCGGCAACTGTATGTCCGGCAGGGGCGGGGAGGGAGAGCGGGAGGCGGCGGCGGCGGCCCGCATTGTTCCGCTGGGGGCTCCGGCGGCCTCTGGGAGCGGCGTTTTTTCTTACGCGGCGAAGAGAAAGGCGGCGCGGGAGCGGATTTTGCTGCCAGAAGTCGTGCCCGCAGGGACGACAACGGCAGGCTCTCGCAGAAGTCGCATCCTCCATCCGCGAGGGCGAGTTCTGCGTGCTCGAGTCCCAGGCAGAGAGCGCAGATGACATGGCGGTCTCCGTCCTCGAGACGAGCGCGGCAAGAGCCGCAGGAAAAACGAGACATCTTTAATAAGACGCTCGGCTCTTTTAGATATAATAGAGAAGGATACAGTCGTCGGATGGCGCTAGCTTGCTGGGCGGCTGAAGGTGGCGAAGACGGCCGGCTTCTTCAGGGTCCGGGAGCTCGCTAGAGTGATGCCTTCTCGACGGCGACGGCTTTCTCAGGACAGCAGAAGCGTGCAGCTTGCTGAAGATGAAATGAATCAACATATAAGCCTGGGAGAGACTGTTATATACACCATGGCCACGCCCATTCTGGCGGGCCATGACGCAATGAGCGCGCGGGCGCCTCTCATTGGAAGCGGGTTCAGCCCCGCTCTCCCATAGGCTTAAGCAGTTCTCTCTGAGCGAACCAATGAGCTGCTAGCTAGCCTGCTCTAGGTCTGCCGCAGAGGAACTGCGTTGTGTATGGATACAAATTATGAAATAATTTTTGGCTTCAATATCTCAGCAAAGATGAATCTTTCCCTGCAGCGTAAGCTAGCTTACGCAATACAAGAGAACCTCTCGTAAGAGAACCCAGCTTTATACTGACCCTCGTTTATAAAGCAGTCTGGTAAGAAATGATTTGCGCAAACATGAAAGCACTAGCCGCGTTTCCATTACAGATTTGCGCAAAACTTTTGCGATTTTTTTCTAAATATCGATAAAAAACTATTGCGAAATGACGGCGTTTCCATTAACCGATGTTATGCGACTTTGGACGTTGGTAGGTTTAGAGCACATGTGAATAGACGTGCAGCCACCGCACTAGACATTTATTATTATTAATGGAAGGAGACGTGGTGTGTTATCCAAGCATTAATGGTAAGGAAAGACCCTAATACTGTGAACGGCACATGAGGTGTTTCTGTGTGTTTCTCCCACATTTCTGCTCCAAGGTCTTGATTGTGGCATTTCTTTGAGGTTTAGAATCTAGTATTCCTGCAATTCTTTTTTCTTTTATGAATTTAATAAAGAACTTTGTCTCGTATTCTGTCCAAACGGTCCGTGTACTTTTGCGTCCATTTATTTTTCCTTTTTTAACCCGTAGCCTAATTAAAAAACGAAAAATGAACGGTTGTTGTATTTTTAAAGCGCAAAGTTGAACAACAAATGTTGAATTTGAACTGTAGCCTACTACACACCAAATGCTGCGCAAAAAATAAATATAGACAAATTTTCAGATTTTTTTATGACTTTTTTGCCCCTTTATTAAACATTTAAAATATTCACAAATTAATATGAAAATTTTTTTGATTTTACTGGTTTTCTAAGGCCAAATTAGAACCTGATGATATTTTTCCCGCAGTGCTGAATAAGAAGAGCCATGTCTCTGGAACCAAAGCCTACAGAGAGGTGATTATAGGCTAATGATAATAAATGTGTCTGAAAAAATAACGAGGCATTTTAATTGTTTATTAATAAACTAGTGTTAGTGCCGACTGCAAACATATTTTCATCTCCACTGTAAAGCGGATGCGCCTTTAGAGAGAAATGCACCTTTCATATGGATTACATAATCAGAAGGTATTTGCTTTCGATTTGAATTTGACATTTCAAGCTTTAGCCTACATAGGCTATATTTTGTTTCAGTTCATTTCTGAGACATGTTCCAGTTCACGGAGATCATGAAAGCGCGCCTGATTGTTTTCTTTTATTTTGCAAAAGAAGAACGTTTTCTTGTTATTGTGAGTTTACACAAATAAAAGTAGTTGCGGATTATGTATTATTATTTTCTGTATGACCATAAATGATAGAGTATTTTAAGTTGTTTCCACTGTTGACAGGAGAATGCAAGTGTTCGCGCCCGCGCCTCCGTCATGCAGTGCGCGCTCCACACTCCGCACAACCCTTGGATATGCGTCAAAATCTTGTGTTTATTTGTGATAATCTTAGCCCTGTATTATTATTGTCTAACCTGTATTATGAATGACATTTGACGAATTGCTTTGTTCCTTTTTTGGATAAAAGCGTCTTCTAAATATGTACCCTAATAAATGTAGCCTAATAAATGTAATAGGCTATAATGTATTATTTTTATATAACCTTTTACAGTTTTGGAAAATTAGTTTGTGTTATATTTCTTTTTTTGTATGAGAAGTCTTTTTTTGCTATTCTATTATAGCCTACTGAGCTTTTTTTCATTTAGGCTAATTTATTTTTTCACAGACGCTCCATATTATCTAAATGTTCCAGGTCAAAATGAAATGCAGAAATCAAATTTAGCAAAGTTGTAGGCCTATGTCAATTAGGCCTATTTGATTTTCAATTAAATAAGCAATAGGCTATATAAGGAAAATAAGTTTGTATGTGAATATTTTTTCACCAGTCTAAAAACTAATAAAGAAGAAAGCATGTTTTTCGTTTTTCATACGAGTTAAAGGAAAAACGAATGGACGCAATAGCCTACACGGACCCCAAACACACGCGCCTTCTAAGTCAGGTGACTGTAATTGTGCAAAAACTGTTTCCATTGCAGCTTTGCGAAATATTCCTTTTTCGAATTGCCTGAAAAACCACCTCATGCGAGCGTAAAAACTTTTTTGCGATAAATGGGAGTTTTTGCGAAATTGACGTGTATCCATTGAGTGTATTTTTAATTCGCAATTTCAATTTGCGCAATTTGTAGGGTAATGGAAACGCGGCTACTGACGTTGCTCGTGGGGAATATTCCCTTCGAAAACAAAACTCAGCCACTGCGTCTTCAGCGATTTGGATTTAGGAACATCAAAATGACTGCTGTGTTCGTTATTACACCCAAGAACAGAACACCACAATCGCTTAGACGCAATTCTGCTCCAGCGTATCAACAATGACGGACTATGATCATCCCCTCAGGACGGGGATGTGTTGAAACGCTGCTGTCAATCAACAATCGTGGGAGGGGCGTCCGATTTAGTGACGTCACAAAATCGAACGGCTCAATTTGAGGCAGGGGAAAACATATAAGGAGATTAAAACAAAAACAGTTAATGGATTTTTATCATTATATGAGGGTTGTGTACAGGCACTGCCAAAACACATTTCAGTACAATCAACTTGTAAAAGTGCATGTACCATTATATGACCCCTTTAATGATTTAATGAAAGTTTTAACATTGTTGCCTTTACAATAAAGAAACTGTTTTCTTTTTTAATATATTGTAAAATGTATTTCTTCCTGTGATGGCAGTTGAATTTTCAGCAGCCATTACTCCATTATTCAGTGTAACTCAAATATGCTTATTTGGTGTTCAAGAAACACCTGTATGTATCTACACTCACCTAAAGGATTATTAGGAATGTCAGAATGGGAAAGAAAGGTGATTTAAGCAATTTTGAGCGTGGCATGGTTGTTGGTGCCAGACGGGCCGGTGTGAGTATTTCACAATCTGCTCAGTTACTATGATTTTCACGCACAACCATTTCTAGGGTTTACAAAGAATGGTGTGAAAAGGGAAAAACATCCAGTATGCGGCAGTCCTGTGGGAGAAAATGCCTCGTTGATGCTAGAGGTCAGAGGAGAATGGGCCGACTGATTCAAGCTGATAGAAGAGCAACTTTGACTGAAATAACCACTCGTTACAACCGAGGTATGCAGCAAAGCATTTGTGAAGCCACAACACGCACAACCTTGAGGCGGATGGGCTACAACAGCAGAAGACCCCACCGGGTACCACTCATCTCCACTACAAATAGGAAAAAGAGGCTACAATTGGCAAGAGCTCACCAAAATTGGACAGTTGAAGACTGGAAAAATGTTGCCTGGTCTGATGAGTCTCGATTTCTGTTGAGACATTCAGATGGTAGAGTCAGAATTTGGCGTTTACAACAGAATGAGAACATGGATCCATCATGCCTTGTAACCACTGTGCAGGCTGGTGGTGGTGGTGTAATGGTGTGGGGGATGTTTTCTTGGCACACTTTAGGCCCCTTAGTGCCAATTGGGCATCGTTTAAATGCCACGGCCTACCTGACCATTGTTTCTGATCATGTCCATCCCTTTATGGCCACCATGTACCCATCCTCTGATGGCTACTTCTAGCAGGATAATGCACCATGTCACAAAGCTCGAATCATTTGAAATTGGTTTCTTGAACATGACAATGAGTTCACTGTACTAAAATGGCCCCCACAGTCACCAGATCTCAGTCCAGAGCATCTTTGGGATGTGGTGGAACGGGAGCTTCGTGCCCTGAATGTGCATCCCACAAATCTCCATCAACTGCAAGATGCTATCCTATCAATATGGGCCAATATTTCTAAAGAATGCTTTCAGCACCTTGTTGAATCAATGCCACGTAGAATTAAGGCAGTTCTGAAGGCGAAAGGGGGTCAAACACAGTATTAGTATGGTGTTCCTAATAATCCTTTAGGTGAGTGTATATGTGTGTATACGTATGTATATGTGTCTGAGTGTGATTGCCTGTGCTTCTATTATACCACTCAAGAAAAGTGGAAAGGAAATTTATATATTCCCTGCAAGCAGTTATATTTTTTCACTGAAATTTGAGGATATCACCAAACTATTAAGCCTAAAATTGTTTGACGGCAAAATCATTAAGATTATTCTTTTTGTACTTATGCAAAAAAGCCATTTTTCCATTATGCACAAGCCAAATTGCTATTATGTAAATAACCGTGTGGAGATGGTGATTGGAATATTTCTGCTCATTTAGCTGATTCAGGAATTCCATCAGAGGAAATTAATGACTGAGATCCTGAGTGTATACTGACAGAGAGACTGAGAGAACGTGAGGGAGAGAGGACAGTTATAATCAGCCTTTACAAACTTTTATTGGGACTTCAGGCCAAACAGCTCAGTGAGGCAAGGTCAAATGAATTAATTCATGAATTCAAGGTCAAGAAAGAAAGAAATTAATACACAATAAAGAGGTAGCAGTGAAAAGTGTGATGGAGATACAAAATCACCTGACTCAACACAGTTCTATAAATAAAATGAAACCCTCGGGTAAAACATTAGACAGGAACCTGCACGTGTGAGTACAAAAATGCTTTCAGATGCATAAAACAATAAAGCTTCAAAGGTACATTTTGTTATTCTGTGGTTACTAGGTCTTTTGGAAGTGCAGTTCAGGGTTCAACAGTATGTTAAGAGTAAACTATCACAGATCTGTTCAAAGTGAAGATTTATATTCACTTCATAATCCAGGGCTGTTGAAAGTAGATTTGCAATTCAATAGCGTTAACAGCCTGCCACTTTCAGCTATATTTCTCTATAAGAAATAGACAAACAGCTTCCTGCATCTGAAATGAGAGCCTAATATTAATGCATTTATTATATAAAAAATTTGGATCAGAATTCAGTCGCATGCTGGGCTCAGGCGTACCATTTATCTCAGCTGGACTCTGAAAGGAAAGGAAACAATCTAACCTTAAGACAACATTAGAGACCCTGTGATGGCTGCTTTCAGCTGCTGCAAAAGTTGTGAATGATGGGTTGATATTTTCTCAGCCTGTAGAAATCCATTTTCTGTCATCTTTTCCCACCTTTGAACTGTGACATTCAGATGCAGTTGTCCCAAAAAGAGTTTGACCACTTCAGTCACACTTAAAATGTGTGAATGTCACTGCATTTAATAACTGGTAAAAATATTGGCATTTATTCAAAAGAAAGACACTTTTCAAACAAAATATGTAAACAATGTGGATTTTATAGGATAAAACATCAGATATAATAGTCAAAGTTGAGATAAACTATTTGGATATTTCCTGGTTTTCAGATTTTAGCATAGCAGCATACAATTTTTTTATTTGTGTAAACTGAATTTCATAAAGAACTTGCTCCTTGATGGTTGATAAGGGAGATTATTTCTGTGGATTTTTCACCAACTGTCTTATATATTCAGACATACTTATTTGACACTGCTTTTGGCATACTAGTACAGATTATTCAGACATGGTATGAGAAGCATGTCCTGGCGTCAATTGTTTGCTGATGCCATATTGATATTATATTACGGTATGTAATATATAATAGATTAAAATAAATGGATAAAAAAAAATAAAAAAAAAATGTTTTAACCATATTTTACTGTAAAAGTACACAATACTGTTCAAAAGTTTGGTTTTGATAAGATTTTTTTTTTTAAATGATTTTGACAGATATTTGGTAAGGTTGCTCAAAAAGGCATTTATTTGATTAAAACTATAGTGTAAAACCAATAATATTGTGAAATTTTATTACAATTTTAAAATAACAGAAATCATTCTAATATGCTATTTAGCCTAGTGCTCAAACATTTCATTTCTTCTTATTATCAATGTTGAAAACAGTTGTGCTGCTTAAACGTTTGTGGAAATCATGATGCTTTTTTCAAGATTCTTTGATGAATCGAATCACAAGAACAGCATTTATTTGAATCTTCTGTAACATTATAAATGTCTTTACTGTGACATTTGATCAATTTATTTATTTAATAAAAAAGGTGTCTTACTGACTCAAAACGTTTGAATGGTTGTGTACACGTGTGTTATATATATATATATATATATATATATATATATATATATATATTTTTTTTTTTTTTACTATAAATGATTAGGTAGTCCATACTTTTTATATCCATTTTTATTCTGTAAATCACATGTACTGTTAAATGTAATATTTAAAAAAAAATTGTTTTCACTGTATAATAAGGTTAGACATAGAGAGAGAAATCCTACACACAATACATTTCTGTTTTTTAAAAGTCTTTTATTCTTAAAGGATTCTACTTCAATTTTAAATTGAGGATCTCTTTGATTTCTGACAAAACGAACACCACTCACACTCTGCTCAATGCAAAAGATTTGACTGAGTTGAAAGTATAGTAATAATAGTTACTAGTTACTATAAGGCCTTTCATAACATGTAGTCTGTTATGCTGTAGCAAATACGCGTCACAACCTGTGATAATCTTAGTATAGTGTGAATAAGATATACATATCTTGTCACTTATTTGAAGAATTCTTTATTTTAATGCATTTACCTTATTTAGTCACAGAAGCAGATTAAAGGGATAGTTCACCCAAAAATGAAAATTCTGTCATAATTTACTCACCCTCAAGTTGTTTCAAACCTGTATGAGTTTCTTTCTTCTGCTGAACACAAAAGAAGATATTTTGAAGAATGTTGGTGAACAGACAGTTGCTGGACCCCATTGACTTCCATAGTATCTTTTTTTCCTACTATGGAAGTCAATGGGGTCCAGCAACTGTCTGTTCACCAACATTCTTCAAAATATCTTCTTTTGTGTTCAGCAGAAGAAAGAAACTCATACAGGTTTGAAACAACTTGAGGGTGAGTAAATTATGACAGAATTTTCATTTTTGGGTGAACTATCCCTTTAAATGTAGAATCTGCTCACGACTGTGTTTAATGTCTTACAGCACATGCAGTCTGCAATCATAAATTGTTTAAAAAGTTTAGTAGGCAATGTGCTGTCTTGGCCATATGGTACAAGCATGTGTTTGTGTGTGTGTGTGTGTGTGTGTGAGTGTGTGTTTGTGTGCATGTGTGTGCACTGTATTTTTAACAACCGCAGCCAAACCCTATTAAAACAATATGGATCTATACAGGACGCATTTATTCTGTGCCAAAGGTCAGGTTTATTTGTGTCTTGTCCAATATTTTACTACATGCTTATGAGTCATTGTTTATATGTGTGTATATATATATATATATATATATATATATATATGCAATGGGTGTATGGTCACCGTAATTTGGCCAAGTAAGGCATGTTCAACATATTTTGTTGATCCTGGAACAACATTCCTGTCCGAAAATGTAGTCCTAACCATATCCTTACCCCTAAACCTAACCCTACCCATAACTTATCCCTAAAATCAGAGGGATAGGTGAATAAGGTGAATGACACTGATGTAGAAGCACCTTACACTGGTTGTAAGCCTAAACTTGCCATAAACTGTAAACTTGCCCCTCAAATCTGATCCATGCAGGAACATGTTGTACTTTGTGAAATCACATTCACCATGGGTGTATACACCAGATATGGGTAATATATTTATTATATAGCCTTGTATATTAGCACATATTTTAGAGGCTGTGTGTTTTTGACAAATATAATGTAGTTTTGGTTTCAGCAAGTATATAAATACAATTAAACAATCATATTTGAGTGTTTATGCAGGTCAATGTTATGATTCATTATAAAGTTTCTTTAGAAAAACATTTCTCTTTCGCTTTAGTCACTGGGTGAACTGATTGCACATTTTCTTTCCTCACAGTTTTAAGCACACTTTTGATGTCACGCATACATCAATCACACTGAGTGTAATTTTCATTTCACACTCATTAGAGCAGAGCAGAAGAAATGTCCAAACAGCAGCCTCACATTTACAGGGAGAGGGTCAGATACGACAAGAGAGCAAAGGAAAGCATGCAAAAAAACCTTGTGAAATTTGCTTTAAAAATAAATGGGTAACTGTGATTTGCCAGAAATTCACCATAAAAATATGGTGGTGACAATGTTTCAGGCATTATAGGATGACATTTTGGCATCAGTTAAAGTGAATAACATTTTAACATTTTAACTGGTTTGTTGATTAGAGAAGGAGGTGGGAACCAGCAAACGTTTTGCGCAACTTAAATACCAAATAAACATAAACCACAAATCGAATGTAAACTGGCAGCCCCCTCGCGGACGACTGCCGCATAAACTAAAACAAAACACCAAAATAAATGTCCAAGGCCTGGTCCTTTCTTGTCCTTCACTGTCGTCACTCCTCCTTTTATCCTTCCGGAGCTCCTCCGTGGGACTCAAGACTAGGGTTGGGTATCGTTTGAATTTTAACTAGGGGTGTAACGATACCCTCATGTCACGATTCGATACATATCACGATACTGAACTCACGATACAATATTATTGTGATACTTCAAAACATATGGTAAATGGTTAAAAAAATTAACTGTTGATTAAAATGCTAAATTTGGTATTACATTGGGTGTGGAAATGAATAGGCTTGGACTTGGTGCTGATAACCCAATGCAAGGGGCAATAGTGACACCAGAATAAAAATAGTCATGATTCTGAAGCTGAAAACCGAATTAATTTAGACAAACATGCTTGCACTCTGTCACTGGCTAGATATATTTAAAATAATCTAGGCCACTTTTTACTGGTAACATCAGACATTTGGCATTATCAGGACCCACAAATATTCCCCCATTGCTTCATTATACATTATATTCAACATTATATATAGTTTAATGTATAGTACTGACACTAAAACTGTAAACTTACATTTTTTCACACACAGTAATTTTAATTTTCGGTGAACTATCCACGATACATATTGTCACTATCCACGATACATAGTTGCATTTTTGTATTGCGATATATTGTGACATGATATATTGTTACACCCCTAATTTTAACGATTTCGATTTTCATCGATTCCTAATTTAGATTCCAATAAGGTAAAAAAAAAAAAAAAAATCTGTTGCCACAGTACCGGGGGGTAAGGGCAGACGTGGCGAAAGAAAAGGATACGGAAGGATAAGGAGGGAGAGAGCAAAAGGGAAAAAAATCTGGGTCCGATTGGCACTGCCATCCGGTCCTCCACCAGCTGGGTAAACTCCTCCGCGATGGCAGATTGGTGGAGGCAGTGTTATGCTCTGGGCAATGCTCTGCTGGGAAATGTTCTCTTCATGCATGGAGGCCCCACCTCGCAACTTGCAGGACTGCTGTTAATGTCTCTGTGCCAGATACCACATGCAGGACACATTCAGACGTCTTGTGGAGTCTCGTGTGTCCTGACACATCAGAGCTGTTTTGGCAGAGTGAGGGGGACCTACACGGTATTAGGAAGGTGGAAATACTTAGCATTTTCTACAGCAATATTCTGAATAATTACATGTACTGCCCTTGAATGATATTTTTTCATTTTCAACTCCTAGTTATCCAATTAACAGGTTTTTAGTCTAGCACTTTTTGGCAACAGCAGCCCCTGGACTGCTTGAGAAGTGAGACGTGGCCTCGGAGAGATGAGCAGAGAAAATTAGCAGGTTGTGAAGGTAGCAAAGCCGGTACTCTCTGTAGACTTCAGCTCTCATAAAAAGAGAAGCTTAGCTTTTGATTTTTCTAAATCTTAGTGCATTTTGCTTAGAAACTGTGAGAACATTTTATCCCCAGAAATTTTAAAGTGAGTTTGGGATTACTGAAACTGGTGTTTAGATCTTATTTTTCATGTGCTTTCTTTGAAAATAGCAAAAACCTCATCAATAATGTAGAAGAGCCTTGCCTCAGTGTTCAGTTCAGAACAGTTTTAACAGAGATAAAACAGCAGTTTGCCATTGTAAACAAAGTCTCTACTTCTCTTTTCTTCACTTTCTTCTCTTCTTGCCCGAGTTTCCATAGTGAATTAATGAAGTGCTCGGTAATGGGGCTTAATTCTAGCTTACCGCTCAAGTTGAGTGTGGCCTGCTTTAGGCAGCGGTTTGTTTACAATATGCATGAAATGACATGCAATGAAGTCTAAATTAGCTCATAAACATTCATAGCCTGGAGCATGCCACACACTTAGACATGCATTGAGTGCAGAAATGTAGAAATGTATCCTGTTCTTACAGAATATAGAACAGCAGAAGCTCCAGTGACAAGGTGCTATTAGCGTCAGGTGCACCTCATCTCACACTGCCTGCAAAACTCCTCCTGTGTGTGTCTTCTACTGTTATTTTATTTAGATGCATGCTGGGAGCCTGAGCAACAATACAGATGAAATACTGTCATTATTCCTCTCGCTGTCGGGGTTCTGTGTGCATTAAGAGAGAAAGAGGGACGGGGAGAGAAGGAAGCATGTTTAAAGACAAACATGAAATGAAATTAGTGTGCAAAATATGAGCGGGATCAGCAGGAGATGAGTTTTAGTGGCATCAAGAGGGAAAAAGAGGGAGTTGGAAACGCTAAAGATGACTTCACGTCAAACATGCAGTCGCTGACATCATCACGGCAAAGTCACGTTTCCCTTTGAGATGTCCCACCAGATGTGCCTCGACATCTCGGATTGTAAATCATTCCACGAGTGCGAGCCTGAAAGGTTGATCTCATAGCAGCATCTCACGTCCGTGGTAATGTGAAAGAAGAATGAAGAAAAGATTGACAGGTGTGGCTTGTCCATGAGCATTCGTTCGATGGGCCCAATATGGACATGAACTATTAAGAATGAAGGAGAGACTTGGGATGGAGGACAGATCGTGATGGAAGGAAGCTGAAGCTGTCCAATGAGTATGTCATTTAGGTTGGAATTATTGTTTATTTAAAAAATAGATTGCATTTCATTTAAAAATAAGTTTGGCAATATTTAATTATACAAATACATGTTTTGTTATGTTAAATTAAATATATATTTTGAAAATAAATTTGACTTAAACAGCTACTATGTACAGTAAAATTAAATTAATACATTTCTCATCAAATAACACTGTAATACTATGTATCAGTTTTCATAAAAAAATATTAAGCAGCACAACTGTTTCAACAGTGATGATAATAAGTCATGTTAATGAAATGTTAGTTAAAAAAAATGTTAATTGCACCAAATCAGCATATTAAAATGATTTCTGAAGGATCATGTTACACTGAAAACTGAAGTATTTCCATTTAGTCCATTACATTCCTTTATTCCATTTACAGGAATAAATGAAATCTTAAAATATATTCACATAGAAAAGTTATTTTAATTTGTAATAATATTTCACAATATTACTCATTTTAGTGTATTTCTGATTTTATATACAGCCTTAAGCATAAGAGACATCTTTCAAAAACATTAAAAAACAATCCTACTGACCTCAAACTTTTGAATGGTAATGCATGTTCTTGAGTTAAGCCCACTCAAAAAAATCAATGTGAACTTTTTTTTTTTTTTGGTTTTATGTAATTTTATTTATATTTTATGTAGTTTTTTTTAAAGGTAGCTGACCCTCCAAAAATAAGAAAAATGATCAAATTAGCTAAATTAATTATCACTGCTTAAAACTCTCACTGTCTGTCGGAGACTCAGAGCACTAGTCCATTTCGGTTTGACCTGCTGATGTGCTTGTGTTTAGCTGAAGGCCTGGCCTCTTCCCAGACTGAGATGACTAATTAGTCTCTTACATTAGACATTAGAAATTAGTCAAAGAAACTCTCAAAGCCTTACTGAGCTATTAGAAGAGCTTATTTTAATTCATTAGATGTCGCTTTGGCGGAAAATAAACGATAATTAGCCCAATGATCATCCTCCTCTGTCTGTGGAGGCTATATATGTGCCTTTGAGGAAGAAAAATGACTGACTATGAGTATGTATTTTAGTTTCATTATAACATATGGCCGTCAATCTTCCCCTGCTGGGCTGTGCGTGAATCTGATCTCTGTCAGATTCTGTTACGGACCTGACAGTACCGGTGAACTGCCTCTGTGTGCTCTGGACACACTTCATTTCTGACAAGGAGGATTTTAAGGTTGGCTGCTGCTACTTCTAAACGATGTGTTTGGCACGTCACAGAAACTCATCCACACAATTCCGCTGAAATCAAACTATAAATACATTTGTCTTACTTGTGTTGTTTGTTTATGACTTTTGACTTTTTTTTTTGCAAACCTGTTTTTAATATTGAGTGTTTGAGGGAAACAGTATTGCAGACCAAAATCACTGCACCACAAATATAAAAGAATGAGCTTGCCATTGATTTGTGGGCTTTCAAAGCATTCATTTAAGACTCCACCGTAAAAAAAAAAAAAAAAAAAACGAACTAATGTCTGAAGTACAGGCATATACTGTGCATTTATAACAGTACTTTCTGTTCTGGAGAACTTTCTGTTCAGTTTAATCATTTTAGTTGAGTCTCAAATCAGCTTTGAACAACCGGAGCATCTCAATTTTAAACAAACCATTTTTATTCTTTAAAAAACATAAGTTGTGTGTTTGCATCCATTCTTTTTCTTTGTCATCATAGTAGTAATTGAGAATTAGGGTTGATGGTGATATTGCTACTAGCTCTGATTTACACCTATACAGTAGGTATTTCAGAGGCCAAGAACAAGGCACAAGTGATGAGAGAGAGAGAGAGAGAGAGAGAGAGAGAGAGAGAGTAGTTTCAGACAGAGATGTTCAAAGAATGAAAAAAGAATCTGCCATTGTTTCTAAAAAGTTCACCTTCATGATAATTAATGGTTTTTTGCAGCCTTCTTTCTTCGAGACTTTGGGATGCGCAAGGTAGCGCTCATTTGCTGGAAGAAATAAATTCTTGACATATCATTTGGAAAAATGGCCCTGGTACCTGGAAGCGGTCGTTCATGCATGTTTGATCTATTCAAATGCCAGTTCTATTTACTCTCTCCAGGAAATCATGAGAGCTTGAAATGACAGTCTCTCTTCATCTAAATCACGACTTCGCGCTGTCGTGTGAAGAAGAGACGGAGAGGAACTATGCATTCTCTCTCAAACAGCTGCTTGAGTGCTGAATGGTCATTGACTGGAGCACACGTGACAACGATCTCCTCTCTGCTCCTGCCTCGTGCGTGGATGAACCGCTGTGCTGGTACGGTTATACACTAACAAGAGCTGACAGGCTTCCTGTTAAACAGACTCCATAGAACTTGAGTGTTTGGAATTACTTAATCTTGGTTGTCTGTTGCTTAACCCCGTTTTAATGACTAATATGTCATTTATCCAGTTCGACTTGCAGTATTCCTACACTGACTGTTCGTTCCCATTCCCAGTCTAACTAAAATCAAATAATGGCCTTATGTGTGAATTAGCATCTCAGTTAAGTGTACGGTAGGCTTTGGGTTGAAGCGTGACATACCGGTAAACTTTGTTTCTCTACTATTTTTACCTATCTGAAACCATTGTGGGACAAAATAATGTGGCGTTATATTACAGATGGCATGATGAGATGTAAAAATAATAGGCTTAATTGAACAAATGTCGTCAAGCACATAATTCGCATAATCAGTGGCCCAGACAATAAATTCATTGGGATGAGCTTTATGGCCACATTGTTGTATAAGGTTATATTAAGCAATGTTAATGTTTTTGTTGTTGTGTTCCTTTGTAGTTTGCAGTGATTTCCGCTGTTTTTGTTTTCTGTTCCCTCAAACCGTATGTGACGTCCTCGCCCCAAATAAGACAAATGTTAATATTTAGCCACCGTCTGACCTGAATTAAATTTTAACCAGCGTTTTGTGACTGTTTAATGTGTTGTTTGAGATTCTTGTGTTTTGTGTAACGATAATATGGACTGTGATGTTTTCATTCTCTCGTAATAGTAGTTCGCTAATGAGGCTACAGCTGGAGGGGAGCTGAACATGTCTGCTTCCCTTTGATCGGCTTTAATTATGTACATGTCACGGCTCGTGAGATCTCTGACAAGTGGTCAGACAGCAGCTCACACACTTCATCTCCACCATATTCTCTGCTTCTTTTCATCTTCACGGCTTGTTTTTCACGTCCCTTTTATTGGGTTTGAATTTGAGGCGTTGATCTTACCTTTTAAAGCCAGTCTTGTTGATTTCATGCTCTTGTTCTCTTTTTGATTATCTCTGATTGTCAGGGTAAAAAAATAATAGCTGATATCACCATACTTCCCCAGTTGATTGGCTACATTAAGAATTGCAAACATTTTTTGTATTACAAGTTTTCTGAAATGTTATGTTTAAATATGCAAATTAGGTGTTATCTAATTAAATAGGCACTAATTTGCATAATTTTCTAGAACAAAACACTGAACATTGTATGAAGTCAGGTTTAAAATTCTTGATCCATTTTTTTGACATATTAGAGTTAAAGGTTTTTACGGAGGAGATTTTGGATCTCTTTTTTAGCACTCCATAAATCAGAAAATACTGTCAACAGCCAGAGAAAAGTAAATTTTCACAATTTGTTAAGGAATAAAATGTTATATAAAATCAGGCAAATTATTTATGAACAACCCCCTCAGTAAAAACCTTCAGAATATAGATAAGAATAAAACGGTAAAGTTTGTATGTAAGTGCTGAAGTGGAGATTTCTCAGTGCAGGAAAAAAACTTCTTTTGATAAAATGGCCTTTAAAGATATGTACTGCAATTGAAATCTACAGATGCAAATAGATAAAGTGCTATAAAAGATGCACTTGAAAGTGTATTTTGGATGTTCTTTTCACCAGTCTGAAAAAAAAAACCACTTTATGAAAAGCCAAAAAGCGCAAAATCTCAATGTTGACGGGTGCTTGAAAAAAACACCTTTTTTTCCTGTAGTGTCCTGTAGCATTTTTACACAATTTAGAACGGCAACATTTTTTAAGCAAAAAAGGTCAATTTTCTATTGTCAATGGTTTAGTGATGTATGAAGCACAGCTCATACAAAAGTCACATTCAAATCAAGCTGCTTTCTGTTGGTCAATGCATGGTGACCAACTTACAACTATTGCGAAATCTTCCTCAAGAAATTCCAATCGCATGATTCCTATTGAAATGACTGGAGTTTGTCGGTGAAAATTCACAGAACAACGGTATCTTAACATCTTAAGCTGTTCTTTCTCTCAGCAATTACAATTATCATAATCCTTTGGAACAATAAATTAGATCATAAAAATCCTATTTTTGGTGTATTGCTGACTGGTCTCTGCTCTTTGCCCTCTCACAAAGTCCCTGCAGAGGCAGGAGTCTAGTATTGACCAAATAAGTTGTGACACACGCTGTTCTATCTTGTTAGGTTAACACCCAGAGTCTAGTTGGAGTGTGTAACCAGTGGAGCCAAAACACAGATTAGTACACTAATCCAACCTTGAGGCTTGAAGATGGAGGGTCTCATTAACAATCACCAGTGCGGAGTCAGATTCAGTACTCACCACATGCTTCAGCAAACACAGGGAAGCTCTTCATTATCATTAGTTCAGATTACAACCACATATTCTTCTGCACAAGTATCAGGTGCCGATTCAATGAAGATGAGAGAGGGCTTTTCTATGTACACTGTAAAAATTTTTTTCGTAAAATAACGGTAAAAAGTCTGGCAGCAAAGTTGCCAACCACTTACCGTCAAATTACAGTAAAAAAACTTAAATTATTTTACAGAAAAATTTTGTTTTTTGAAAACGGATATTTACCGTAAACATTTTCTGTATTTTTACAGTCAAACTGCTGTAGAAAGAAAAGAAAAATCTGTATAAAAACTTACAAATATTGCAGAAATACCTTAAAATTACATAATTAAAACAAAGACTTCTGTTTTAATACAGTATTATTTGGTATATTTTTAGGATAATCCAATCCATCTACAAGAACTCCTTGTCAAAGTAAAGACTTTTCTATGTAAAACACACAGAAAATGTTGTATAATTACCTTCAGATACCCTAATTTAAAGCCTAATACCAGTATATTGATCAATTTAAACTTTTATTTCATGTCATTATTCAATCCATTTACAGTAAATTCCTGTTAAATATTGGTTTTATCCTGTACAAAAAAACAAGATCTTGTGATATTAAGTTTCAGAAACATATTTTTAACAGTTATTGCTTTATTAAAACATTATTTGACAGTAATTACAGACACATCTCCAATAAATTTACAAGCTTTTACCATTAATGTATGCAGGTTTACTTTATATAAAGATTATTTGACAGTAATAACAAGCAACTCTCCAATATTTCTACATGTTTACCATTTAAATAAGGGGGTTCACTTTATATAAACATTATTTGACAATAATTACAGGCAACTCTCCAATATTTCTACATATTTGTACCTTTAATGCATGGGGCTTTACCTTCTATATACTTTTAACATCAATGTATGAGGTATACTTTATATAAACATTGCTTTAGCCTATACTAATTAAAATCAACTTTCCAATATATCAACATGACATTTACTCAATGTATGGGTTCACTTTATATACACATTAATAGACAGTAATTACAAGCATTTCTCCAATATATGTAAAAATACACATGTTTATTTTATGTAAACAATATTTGATAGCAATTACAAGCAACTGTCCAATATATGTACATACTTTTTCCATTACGGCATGGGGTTTACTTTAAAATGCACATAGGCTAAAATGCACATAAAATACGGTCAAGTCCTTCAGTCAAAAAGTTATTTGTTCTTAGTTCAGAAGCTAAGTTCTTTCCAGTAACAAACAAAGTTAATATATAATCAGTATTAATATACAGATGTGAATGTGCATGCTAAAAAAGTTCATTTGGCAGATTGATATTCACCCACGTCCTTTCAAAATTCCAACGATGGCTATGATCCTCTGTAGTGGCTCTCACCAGGCATTGTCCTGAAAAATAGATAAGATGTATCATGCTTGTAAAAATCGCCAGAGCAGAGCCATTAGGTTGCCCCTTAACAATAATTGCAGTTTGGAGCTTGAATGAAAATTGAACTGTATGCGTTGCGACGTTCGTCTGTTATAGGACAACTTAGTTTGAATAAACGAGCAGACACTGATTAGCTACTTGCTCTACGTTTATTTAAAATTAACAGCAAGACGACTAGAAGTGAATGTGCTTTCCATTAAATGAATCACACACAGTAAACAAATCCTTAAGAAAAAAAATAACTTTGTGTGATTTATTTAAAACAAAGCACGTTCATTGCACAGTAAACAAAACCTTAAGAAAAAAAAAACTTTGCAATGAAGTCGTTCATCCTCGGATGCGGCGCCGTGCGCACTGTTACAAAAAACCCTGTGCACACAGCCAAGCAAAATGGGGTCTTGCGCACCCAACGCGTCATTTTTGCAAGGTGCGCGCGGACCATAGACAGTAAAAGAAACGGACGCGTCGAGTATAAACAAGGCTTTACTCCGTGTCAGCGCGCGCTCTGATCGGTAAAGGTGCACAGACCTCTCCCGAATCATCTCCAGCAGTAGCAGCCTCCGAAGCACCACTAACTCTCCACCTCTGTTTCCCTCGTAAGCTGATAATAGTATTTAAACATTCTCTATGATAAAAAATGTTTGTAAAAAATATTTGAATAACGGTTTTGGCGGTTATAGAGTTCTAATGACGGTGTTCAACTATAACCATCGGTCTCACGGTTATATAATAACCTTCACACCCCTACTGTTACGTGTTTGCAAGAGGCAACAGTAACTTGTAAGATGTAACGTTAAGTTAACAGCTAACGTTATGTTAGTCAACCAAAGGTATTTAACGTTAATGTTATGATGGCTGATGCATGTTTCACATTCAGGGCTAACGTTAATAACGGTTTAACTTTATTAGGACCAGCATAATGTTACATTTGCTAAAGCTAGACAGACTTTTATAAGGTTAATACATAATGTAACAAACGGCGAGTTTTAACGTTAGCTCTGCTGACTCGACATAATGTTAACTTGCATATTAAAATTGTAAAATGTATAAAAGCTGCCGCACTTAACAAGCACATTTGACATTGTGAGGAAACAAATATATATATATATATATATATGAAATTTATTTCAATTGTAAAAATGTTATCTTTGAGTAATGTCATCTTTGAGACTGTTAGTTGTTACATGATTAAAAATGTAAACATACACATAAAGCATGGCAATCCCGTCAGAAATGTGTATCATAGAAAGGGAAGCACACACACAAAAAATGCCAGTGGGTACACCAAAATCAAATAACCCTAACCCCATCAAATAATTTTACCTGCATCTGAGGGTCTTTCCCTTAATGGTTTCCAGTGATTAAAGAAAGGACTGATGAAGGTGACACGAATCTCCCCTTTCAGTGCGCCACTTCAGCAGAAGAAAGACAAAAGGACAGAAAGTTACTCAGACTTTCCATCAGTAACAGTATGAAAACCACACTTAATACTATGCCAGTGTAGGTTTTCGAACAGTACGTGGGTAAAATTGACTTACTGTAACGTTAGTTGGTGAATGGGTCTTTCTGTTGGGTGTTCTCCCCCGATAAACATCTTATTCCAATGCTTGATCTAAAAAATAAAGTAACGTTAAACAAATATCTTTTCAATATGTTATCAGTGTTTGAAGAGGTTATGTAAACATACTTCTAACGAATAAATGACGGTTTTATCACTTTACTCATTCCCACGCTTTTTTACCTCTCATGTTAACTTACCAACAACAAAACACAGCAATGTTAGATGGTACTAACACATTGAAATACGTGCTAATATCGCTACGTTAATAGTGAAGCAGTACAAAAACACACACAGAGATAACTTATTCATCTTATGAGGTTGCAGTAAGCCTATGACAGGTAAATTACCCGTGTCCCTAAACATTAGACTGTTAAGGACTGAAAAATGTTTTCTTACCTGATATCGCCAACGACCCCTTCCTCTGTTCATATTCCAGCTTTTGTTCTTCATTGCATAGCAACTAAAATTCGCTCAGAATTTAAGAATTCAACAGGCAGATATAAAATAATCCAGGTCTGACCGAGTAATCACCGCAAACAGCAGCTACTCACACCAACCGAGAGTAACGGACGCATTTTCAAACTTAAAATAGGCGCGCAGAGCCGCGCACATTCTCATTGGACAGTTTCCTGGAAGACAGACAGATTAACCAATCATGCTCAAAGTAAAACGGAGAAACAACCAATAACAATAGCAATAGTTTGCGCGAGTTGCAGTCTGTATTATTATTTAATTAATTGGTCAAATGACATGACAGTGTATGAATATGTAATAATGCAATGTAAACTGTTAGGCAAGCAGACAAAATTGGCAAGCATACAAAATTGTAAATTCACACAAAATCACATAAAGCAAAAGGTTTCTGCTGCACTGCTCTGTTGAGGGTGAAACTATTATTGTTAATGATAATACTTATATTTTAACATATACATTGAAGAACTGTTATGAAAATCAGAAAAATCATTAAATGCTAATGAATTATCATAATAATATGTTAAAAGGCAGATATTTATGTATGTTGTTGAAAACATTACGTTGTTTCAACGTACAGATCTTGTAAAAAATTAAACGTTGATTTAGAAAGTGTTTTTGTTAACCTTTTTCAACCATTTAGCATTAAACGTTGTTTCAACGACTGGCATTATTTGAATCATATTTCAACGTTGAAGGTCGGTCATGTGCCGGCTGGGTATATTAATCTACCTTTAGTGAAAGCTTAATGCCGATATCGTGGAAATGTTCCATACTTTATCCAGGCTCTCTACTGCAGTGCTTCGCGCGAAGTTATGACGTATCCCCCTCCCAAAGTCAAACAATATCATTGGTCGAGATTGCCTCTGGCGTATGATTCGTCCAATGATTGTACAACATTCAATTATTTGAATCTGCGCGCACTTTCTTGATATCTAAAGCACAGAGACTAGAAAAACAATTAGGATGTTTGTTTACACGTTGTGTAATGTTTCAACCATTTTAATGTCTTCAATTCCTTCACCCCCAGTTTACCAAAGCTCAAGTTTATGCTACAAGAGCCTTGGTTGAACTCGAGCCCCAGAATAAATTCCTTGTCTTTCACACATTGCTCACCTATTGTAAATTAAAAATATATAGCACCCCATTGTAAAGCTTTATTCATAGTGTGGCGGTTTGTTCCCATCAACCGAGAAAATTGTGGAGTGGCCTAATGATTTCACTGCAGTGAGGGCCTTGAATTTTGTTGAATATAGATTGACTTTGTGTCTTAATGCTTCAACGTTTTTAAAGTGGATTTACAGCCTTTACTTTTAAATTGAATCACATATTTTCTTCTCAAATAAGCATATGAGATACGTGTCAATATAGTATATGGTCAGAAAATCACTGTCAGGGCAGCATTTCAAACTGACAAAAAGGACAATGTCACCCTTAAAAGCCAAGCCAAAAGAGGACATATCAGCACACAAGATTCAAGAGTCCTTTCACACCAACAGGCAGACAGGCATTAGGAGGTTAGTGTCCAGCATTCTTGAGCCTGGTTGTCTTGCGGAAAAACTGTCCCAAAGCATGATGATCCGAGACTTGAGGCTCCAGCACCAGACACCAGCAGCTACAGTGCACGGGGTGGGGTCTGAAAATGTTGCCACTCAATTTTTTCTCTGCCACTTATGAAATTGTTACAGAACACTTCAGAATTGTAAACACTGAGTCAGTGGTACCTGACAGTAGAAACACTGGATATAGGATGCATAAACAATCACTGACTATTCTTGATTTAATTTTATATTAAACTTAAGCTCAATTATTTCATGTACAATAACTGTATATTTAGTTACACTGTGCAACAATATCTCCTACTGTATTCATCCATCTTTCAAGGCAATATTTTTAGATCTGTTTCTGTAGTATAACACACAGTAATTATTATGGTCAATTTTTATTTACAGCATATCTGCATGAAAGGTATAGCCTACATAGCTGTTTTTTTATTTTTATTTTATGTATATATTTTTTATCTATCACTCTTGTATCTGCACTTGTTGAATCTTAAGCTGATGTGGCCAGCAAAGTTTATCTTTGCTTCTGAAAAATATCTGCATTGGTGGCAGGGGACTTGGAAGTTTTACATTTACCCTGTATTTGATAGGTGTGAGGTGCTAACCTAACCCTAACCCTATACATTAATGGTAAAGTAATGTAGATATATTGGATAGTTGCTTTTATTTACTATAAAACAATGTTTATATAAAGTGAACTCCTTGAATTAAAAGTATGTAGATATATTGGATAGTTGCGTTTAATTACTATAAAAGTAAGTTTATTCAAAGTAAACCTATACATTAATGTGAAAAGTACGTGTTTTACATCTAAAAATCTGTACTTTGACGGGGAGTTCTTGTGGATGTAATTGATAATGTTATGAATTTACCAAAGAATACTGTGTAAAAACAGAAGACTTCTTTAATTGTATAATTGTAAGGTATTCCTGCAATAATTTCCAGTTTATATGCAGATTTATTCATTTGTTTAATGTTCTACAGACATTTTTTAATGAGATTTTCTTTTCATTCTACAGCAGTGGAACTGTAAAAATACAGAAAATGTTTACAGTAAATATCTGTATTTTAAAAAACAGAATTATTCCGTAGAATAACTTAAGGTTTTTTACTGTAATTTGACGGTAAGTGTTTGGCAACTTTGCTGCCAGACTTTTTACCGTTTTTTTACGATTGTTTTTTTACATGTATTTACCTTAAATTTAAGGTTTCACAGTAAAAAAACACATAGTTGTCTTAATTTTAAATAAGCGATTTTTTTTGTCTTTTTACATAGAATTTAATGTAATTTAACATTCAAGCCAATTAAACAAAAGAATAATCCTGTAAAAAAACTATGATTTCTCCTTATATGAATTTACAGATTATTACTTTTATTTTATGGTTAATGTTTTTAATAAAAGTTTTTTTCTGTATTTTAATGACATTTACACGTAATGTTAAAAAACAGAAAATATCTGTAAAATAATACAGTATATTTCTGTGAAAAAACTTTTTTTTTTTACAGTGTAGGGATGAACGGAATGTTCCCGGTTCAACACAAGTTAAGCTAATCGACTGATTTTGTTGCATAATGTTTATTTCCACAGAAACTCAGAATTCAAAGAAAAAAAAAAAACTGAATTAGAGTAAATCATTGTGAAGGGTATAGCTGCAGCCTGGAGATCTCCAAACAGGGTGGGAGCTCCATAATAGTGACAGACAGACAGACACATGACATGCATGTGTAAGTTTTCCCCCCAAACCATTTCAGTGCAAACTCCGCCCCACAGCTGATTCTAAAGATTTAATTGGTCATGTCAATCACAGTGCTGATTTCCTACATAATGCTTCAATAAATTCTCACCCTACACACTAACCTTAACCAATGAAATTGACTTCATGTCGGGATTTGCGCTGAATAGTGTGCTAAAGAAAATGTCAGTTCAGTAGTTAAGCAGTTAATAAGATTATACGAAAAGAGATCGCCGAGCCGGGCCGTCTGTAACTCCCCAACCGGACCTCACCAGACAATGGGACCTTGCACCCAGTGTCACTGCCCTCTTCTACCCTGCGAATCTCGAGCCCCAGGGTGCCCCGTTGATTAGAACAAAGCAACAGACTAAAACGTTCCCACATGTAAAAATTACGTTTTATTTTAGATCAACTAGAAACAATGTTTCATTTACGCATTTTTATTTTGAAATGTAAGTCAATGACAATTGGCTGAAGCCAGAGCCAATGGAGCAAGTCTTTGTGCGTGGATACCCTGTCCCCTTTTGGAGGTTCTGCCCACTTTTGGAGTTCACGCCGCATTTTGGAGATCTCCGGTCTATACCTACTTGGAAGCATTTAGAAGTAAACACTGTCAGCATGTTACTTCATCTTTATGTTTATATTACATAATTTATATAATGTTCATGTTTGTTTTATTTATTTTTTAATCTTTTACAATAAAACTTTCATCTTCCATAATGTCTTATTATTGATGTTGAAAAAAGTTGTGCTGCTTAATATTTTTGTGTGGAAATCATGACGCATTTAAATGCATTTATTTGACTGCATTTATTTGAAATAGAAATATTTTGTTTGATGAATTTAATGCCTCCTTGCTGATTTAAAGGATTCCTTTCTAAAAAGAAAAATCTTACTGACCCCAAACTTTTAAAAGTAGTGTATGCTTTTCACATGTAAAGTCTAAATTCTGTCTCTCTCTCTTTCTGTTGTTGCAGTGACACTACTGTTGTATCCGGATCTACAACTCATCAAGATATTCATCACTGATGTAATTCCAATAGGTGTTTCCAGTACATCAACAGAGGCCGTCTCCCACCGGTGTCAGGTAAAGATATGTCTTGTTTTTGTCATCAGATATTTCAAATATGTGCAGACACCAAACAGGAGACAAGGATGTCCTTCGCTGATTCAAGACAACGGTCTGACAGACTACCTGCTCGGCTCCATGCAAATAAGGAAGTTGTGTCACCAGTGTTACACTGTCATGACAATAAAGTTGAAATATATTGGATATATGGTTAGTAAGTGATTTTATTCACACTAGTTTTATGTTAACATGTATGGCATGCATTTACCCTGTCTACTTCCATCGTAAGTGCCTTATTAAAAAAAGAGGGATGAATTGACATGATTGTATTATGTATTATGCCACAAATGCTGTCAATTTGGTTCCCATTCCTCTAATTCCATTCCACATATTTTGTTTTATATGATTGATTCAGCACATTGAAGAATAATTCTGTGGGGGTGAAAATGTTCTACTAGAACTAGATCTACACATCATCATTCATTTTCTGTAATTTAGCTAATATGGTATTTCAAATGACACATTATTTTTATTAAAAGATGATTAAGAAACTGACAAGAAAAACTAAATAATATTTTACCTGAAAATCCCGTCAATGACCTTATAAAACATTCACTGCATACAAAAGTAAAAATGTTGCTCAGTTTATTAAAGAGATGAACTCATTTCAGATCAGCATTCAGCAGGGTTCTGTTGAGAACCTCGCCACAGCAGTTCGTCTGAGTCACCATAGGGACGCTGTGGCGCTGTCCACGTCCGAGTGATCCAAGCTGACGACCTGATAGCCTTCACCAAACAATTAAGAGATATTTCTGTTAGTGTCGTCTCAAGAAATATCCTTTAATTGTAAGGTGAAGGTTATCATTCTTCATCCTATATAGAGGAAAATATCAGAAACGTATGGAGGAAAATTTCTGCAAGAAACGTGACTTGAGAGTCGCATTTTCATGTTTTTTAAATGTTGGTGATAAAGAATTTGTTCAATGAGCTGCCAGACTCGTTCAAACGACTCACCTCATCGGTGCAATGTTTTTGTATACATGCGTATACGCCATAGAATAGATTTGACGTTAGTCAGCCATTCAATATTCACAGTCATTTCAGCCTCAATCACCCGTGTTTTCCTTCGTTCCGTGGTTGCCACAGACCCCGTTTCTTTTCTTTTTCAGTGTGCTAGCGGGGTCTATATACATTACCGGACAAAACATCCAGCATCCCGCCCGAGGTCGCCTTTTTCTTCTCTACCACTTCTGGTCGCTGGTTCGCTGTAGGCTACTGCGAACTTCTGTGGAGGATTTTAAGGGTCCGTATCACCAACTTTTCTTTCCTTCCAGCAGCCCTAATTCAAAATTACTGAGGGGTTGAGTCTGTCTCTCAATAGGAAAAAATAGTTTAGAATGAAATATTTGAGGAAATTCTTCTTCCTGGTGGTCGGTTGAACTTCACGCGCTGAGGGCTGCGCTAGACCTCCCGCCACCACTCCGCTTGTGCCGACTCTCTCCGGCGCGCGCAGATTTCATTTCTCCTTGGTTTTTACCTTACCGTCCCGATCTTTCGATTCTTCGGTCACGTGGTGGAGCGAAACGCAAAGATCTGCGAGCTTTCAGAGAGAGAGAGAGAGAGAGAGAGAGAGAGAGAGAGAGAGAGAGAGAGTGAGAGGGGGAAGAGGAGAGGAGAGAGGGGGGGACTCTCTCTGCGTTGCAGTTAGCAGTATCCAAACCACAGTGAGAGCTGGAGCGCGCGGACCCGTTGCTTTGCCTCTGACCGTGGTACCCCCGTCGTTTCCCTTGCTCTCCTACCCCTCCTCTTCTGCTTTCCTTCCCTTGAGAGCTTCTTTTCCCCCCGCGAAATATCCTTTCTCACTCTCAATTTTAATAGATCTCGGAGAAAGATAGAAGTGACGCATCCTTGATCTCCTCCACAGTGGTCGTTCTCGCGCGCGCTCTTTTTTTCTCTGGAACTGGATTTTTGAAACGACGTGGACGCGTGGATGATACACCGGGGCGAGAACTGGAGATGGAGTTGCTCGTGATCAGCCTCTCCTTATGGATCCTGCAGTGCCGCTCAGCTCGCGCGGACTCCATTATTCACATCGGTAAGTAGGCTACGGTCTTGGACAGACACAGATGACTTTCTTCAGTACATCGCTTTTTAAAGTCTAAAGCGTGCAGATTGAGACTTGATAGAGGACAGTTTGTCATTTGAGAAATGGCTTTAACTTGCCAGGAAACATTAGCAAACAGGTCCACAAAGTGCATTTCACGTGGTGGCGAACGCGTAGTGATTTTAGCTACACGAGACGAAATCAAATCGAGACGAGACGTCTATCTCAGTCTTTTTCAGGGTTATCTCCAGTCCACCCCTCCCCACCCTTAAGCCTGAACTTTCTGTTGAACGTGACGGAAATTTTAATTCCGTTCAGTGAGGTATGAGCGCGCGACAAGTCTCTTCTCGTGAATGTTTGCTCGGCGTTTCTTAACTGAACTTCAACTTGTGTTATTGTCTAATTATTGTAGATCGAATAATCTTTTTCTCAGACGCTTTTGTTTTATCAATCGTTTGTATTAGTAAGCTTAGCAGCCTAGATGCTGCATTCGGTCCTCTCCGGTAACTTACACTGGGAACGGAATTGGTTTGCTTGCTGACTTGAATAGATTGGCTCAAAACACCTGTAAATATGTTACTTTGAGAAATGTGGTTAAATACAACTGGTTAGCATTAGGATAAATAAAACTGGTTCTTGTCGTATTCTGATGTTTTCTCTGGTGCTTCTGGTGCTATTCTGTTGGTAGGGAAGCTCTCTTTTGTATGCAGTGGATGTTCTCCATCATCCGGTGTTCTTGGCTCTTCTCCTCACCACAAAGATCACTCAAAATTGGATTTGAAGCTTAGTTTTTAAACTGACCCCTTTTTAGTTACCTGTTATATTACCTGTTACCCGTTTATAATTCTTCTCAGGTTTGGTCTACACTATTTTTAATAACTGGTTATCCTTTGTATAGATTTTAACTTTATCCTGGCTATAGGTGGTTTTAGGTGGTGGACAATTATTTTCTAACTGTGTAGGCTACTGTATAGGCAAATGAGGTAACACTAATTTTTTTTCCTGGAAGTTATTCAAAAAGGTATTAAATTTAAAAGAGATAATAGAAAATGTTGGCATAATTTGGCCTAATCCTTTATCCTTAAAATTAAGAAGTACATATATTTTGTATTGAAATATTATTAATATTTGTCTGCCAAAGTCAGTTTGGTGTAAGGACATGCATGAAGCCATTTTGTTGTCATGTGACAAGAAAACCAAAATAGAGAGTTCACTTTTAGACCCTCATGATTGTGTATTTTGATTTATTTTTAATGAAAAGACATTTTGTTCATGTCAACTAGAGTGACTTAAAGAAAGCGTCTTGATATTCATGATTCAAAACTTTAGGATATTTGTTAAAAATACCTTAATTTGTAAAAAAAAAAAAAAAAAGATTAAGTTTAATGAACTTGTATTTAAAGGAAAATATTATATGTATGCATATATAGTAACCACAAATGCAAAGCTTGCATGCAGTATAAAAGCTTATCGTATGTATTTTTAACTAGGTTTTGAAAAGGTTTCTCCTTTTTATAACCTTAAACATCTTATTTGTCTTTTACCTGCATGTGTTGGCTAAGTGATTAAAATGCGTGCTATTGTTGCCTCAGTCCATGGCTTGAATAAAGCCCTATTTGCTTCTCCTACACCTTTGGCACTTCAGGCATTTTATCACTGTCGCCTTGATCTCAATGTGTCATATCATTGATGGGTCACTGTTTATAGTCCTGCACAAATCAGCCTTATTGATTGCATCCAGACACACTTTGATTTAATACTGGGCTGTATTTCCAAGTGTCATGGTCTTGTTAGTGAAACAGAACTCTATGGGTTACTCAGTCATGTGAAGTCAACGTTTAAATTGCTCTGTGCAATATTATGTCTAGGATTAATCTGTAAGCAGCTGAATAAAAAAAAATTCCCCTGCTTAGTACATGGCCCTCTGCAATTCTTGAATCTGATAGGTCAATCGTGGCATTGAACAGAATCATTTTGTATAATGATCTCTAAACAGGCAATTTTCATTAACAAACTAGTGCTCAAACCATGTATATTGTATTATTTCCAGTCTCTGAACGTTGGTAGAATCGTGCAATTCAAAACATTTAGATTGCAAATGAATGGTATCTAAACTAATATTGTAATATTGCCTCAGTGTTCGTCTTGTATGCTAGGCTGATTGTTTTCATTTGTGGAAGCTTTAAGCTAATCTACCAGTAAGATAATAAAATAATTTTCTCAAATCAATACTTCATATCCAGGTTTTTATTTATTTTGTAAGTAGCTGTGCAGTAAGAGCACAATCCTTTTCTTTATTTTTCCATTTCATTCATCTGTCTGGGATTTTTGCATGGCCTGTTCACTTTCTGAATTGAATGACTTTTCAAGGACTCTGTAAACTCTAACAACATATAAAAACAGCTCAAATTTGCCACGGATGCACCTTATCATGTATAAGATCCCCTTGACATAAAAGATCTTCCCGTAGGCCAACAACCCACTGTGTTTCCACAGACTGTAAAACGCCCTTGACAAATTAAGGATGCGTATAGAATATTTACAGCGTTTCCAGTGATTGCGCTCTCCATGGTGCTGAACTCACTCCTAAAGTGCTGTTGGCTATTGACAGGTGAGGAAGTTGCTGTAAATTGTGTCTGATGGTTATATGGTGCATTCTCTATAACCTGAAAGGGTATAACATAGTTTCAACATTTTAATGCACATTATGAATCTGCACCCTCTTCATCTTTACCCTGGAGATTGATAGGAAAGTTTGGAATAACTGTGAAATGGTTTCCAATGTGAATGATATATTAATAGCTACATACATTCTGTTTCATTCAACAGGAGCTATTTTTGAACAAAACGCCGTACGGGACGACGAGGTTTTTCAGCTTGCCATTTCAGACCTGAGTTTGAATGACGACATCCTCCAGAGCGAGAGGATTACCCATTCTATCAAACTTATCGAGCCCAACAACCCCTTCCAGGCAGTACAGGAAGGTGAGTGAGTGACTGGGATCTCTCAGCAATTGATTAACCACTCCGTTTTACTTTATCTTTCTGTCCGATCCGCTTGCTTGAACAGTTTCCCGATATCGTCGGACCTTCTCGTGAGGCTCTGACGTCAACAAGTAGAATAGCAGCAAGTGTGGGATTTCCATTTCTTTTTATGCATCTCCAGGGCTTTCAAGTGTTGATTTCCTCCTCTCTGTCTGTATTGTAATTCGATTTAAATCTTCTTCTTTGCCTTTCAAACTAACTAAATAAGCACCTCTTGGAATCAGAATCCAGTGGAAGTGTACCCATGTGGAAATGTGCTGAGAACATATGAGGTAACATGCTGAGGGTGTTTGTGTCACACAGGCAAGCTGGAACAGCAGTGCCGCTCACAGACAGTGATTTATGAATGTAGCAGGACTTGATTTATGTTATCAAGCATGAAGGCCAGCTATCATCATCTGTCCACTTCAGACATTTTTTGCTTCCGTTTGTTTATTTGTTTAAATCAGCATTAAGAAATTCATTCACAGAACACAGCAAGTTTATATTTGCTGATTTAAATGTAAATTTTCATTCCCTTCCTCATATAAGCAAATCTTCAGTTTGATCGTGGCTACCTGAGATTAATTTTAAAAACAGATATTAATACAACAAATTTCTCTCATATTACAGAAAGTGTCCATGGTCCGGCTTCATGAAAATCTTCTAAAGAAGTTGAGAAATTTCGAATGAAATAGATTGCTTGTATTGATTGTGTGGCAGAATTGCTGTCGAACTCAATGAAAAAACACCTCAAAGGCCATTTTTTGCACTTCCTGGAGATTATTGTAGTAATCATTATAATTACGCACACTACTTTTGGCGCAGTTGGCTTGGTGGGAGTTCTGACGTTGACGTTGGATTTTTTAAAATGCGGCGTGTATTTTAAATGCTTCTTTTTAAAGAGCCTCAAATTGGAGTGGTCTTGCTTTCAGTTGCGCTCCATTTCTCTTTCTAGAGTGAATGTGTCCGGTATCTCTGTGTGTCTACTAGAGTATATGAGTAAATTATGTCTTAATTATAAAATTTAAAACAAGGTTGCTATTGAGTAAGTTATGTCACGCATCATTGTTTGCATTGTCACTTAAGAGTACTTGAAGATATTTATTATAAGTAGCTGTTATGTTGTAATGCTTAATATTTGAAACAACCCAAGCAATTCTTTAAACTTTAAAACCTTTAAATAACTTTTAATTATTTACAATGATTTTAAGAACATTCTTTTCAGGAATTAAAATTTGTCTTAGTTTTATCTTTAGAACTATGTTAAAAACAAAGATAAGAACATTCTTAAGAAATGTTTTTGAGAATATAAAATATTTTTAAAGTGCCCCTTTATTAAGCTTCCTAGTTTTGTTCTGGAGGTCTCCTACCATAGGGGAACCGTCAGCTCCCTCAAAGAGGGCCTAAATTATTTTAAAAATTATATTAAAACTTTTATTAAAAAGACATTAGTTCTAATGTTATTTTTGGAATTCATTATTTCACATGTGTAAACATCTAAATCTTCTTGGGGAATAAACCTTTCAAATCTGCCTTTTCAGTTTGTGTTGGAATGTGATGGTTAAATGAAAGATGCCCGTTTCACCTAACGCTTTAAGCTCAGTGATTGGTGGTCTAGCTATGAAAATACAGAGGGCCAAGCAATAGCTAGTCAATGAGAGACTAATTGCAAATGACGGGAAAATTGACCAATCGAATTGTCCCTTTAAATGGGTGGGACTCTGATAATATAGCTAGCACTGTTCACTATGGAAACCGCATAACATTACTGAGAAGGACATTGTTGCTAATTTATTATCCATGCTGTTTTCAAGATTAACTTTTAATGCAAATTTTGAGTTAATCGGCAAAGGAAGACAGACATACACCAGAGCTTAAATTTGGTGCAGAGAGCCAAAGCTTTTGAAAGCATTTCAACCCATAGACTAAAAAATATGGACTGCGCGTCTCCGCTTTCTCTCCACTGTAGAAAAACGAAGCCAAAATATCCAGTAACGGTCCTTGCCGATTACGTCATTCGGAGCCCAAGTCTGCACAGTAGTGAGCCTGAGTTGGAGTGGCATGAGTTGATCCCGCCCACACTCCCGAACCCATAGACTCAGTCGCAAGCATAGGTGTCAAACATGACGTTATACCCTGTTTTTATAGCATCAAATAACTAACTACAACCAAACTAATTGGAAAAATGCGTCTGCATGTTAAGAAGTACCTAAAATGGCAGGAGCCATCTTTGGAAAAAAGGGATTTGAAGTGTAATTGGATTCTTTAGTTTGGCTCGTGGCCCATTTGATTACATTGAGAGGGCGGGGTTTAAGACCTATACTGAAGTGTCTTTCACTAATTTGCTTTGTTCTGATCGCTGTCATGATGTATCAGCTTACATAATATTTTATTGGTTTTGTGTGTCATACATTTTGTCACCATATTCCGCTGAAATGCACTTAACGATTGTGAGATGATGCAATTATTTGTAATGAGGGTTTGCATTGTATAAAATTTTGTTTTATTTTGGTGAAAACTCTCACACTCACTGTGCTGTTTGTTTGTTGCATTACTTGTCAAAGGTAATGTATGCAGCACTATAGAAGAGGACACAATAAGCTAGGATGATTTTAGGCTGAGTTGACTTTTTCCAGACGAGGGAAGGGGTGAGAGGGCCAAGGTACAAGAGTCATGGTTCACTACTTTCTCCTACAATAGGTTTACATGCATCCAAGGTAAAAAAACACGTACATTTTCTTATGATATACATTGCAGCATCACCTACTTTTGAAACTGTCTGAAACAGTACGATCATGGATTTGGTCTCTAAACCACTTTCCGAGAGCCTACTCTCCTCTCATTGGTCAGATGGCCCAGTCTTTTGTGATTAGTCTACTGCTTATAGCACATGTTGGAAACGAAACGCCCACAATCTGAATTTCTGCTCCAGAGGCTTCCTGAGCATTTTAGCGCATCTATTTGTGCTTGAGTCCTCATCCATTGGAAGTGAATGCAAAGTGGATTCGCTCTCGCAGTGCAGGAAACAGTGTCTTCTCGACATGTTGACAACACGAACCAGACTCTTCTAGGTCTCAGTTACAACTACAGTGTTTGAGGACGCGTCAGAGTAGACGTTGTTCGCGGACAGCCAATGAAGACCATAGGCTGGCATTATGCAAATGTGTTACAAACCTACGTAGGTTCATGCAGTAATTAAGACAACTTGTTTCAGGAAGTTGGGTTCTTTCTTTTGGGAGAGAATAACTCAATTTCTTGTGCACATTGATCTTTGAAACTTTGCAGACATTTTACGTTTACAGACATCTATAACATGCATGGAAAGCAATATCCTAAAAAGCATAGTAAGGGGCACTTTTGAGTTAGAAAATAAGAAGAAAATAGCAAAATTCTATTCTTGAGAATGTTTGTTGAATCCGGCTCCAGAGTGTTTAGAGATGACAATGGGAATGATTGGCCATCCTGGGGACACCGAGGGCCAGATGTATGTACATTTGCGAACGCAGCGTTAATAGCGCCATGGCCAAGATGCAGAAAGCGCTTGATGTGAAACCGCAGTGTGTGTGTTACGTACTAAACCTGCAGTTCATCAGGTAATCAGCGCCTGTCCCCCCATCCACTATACCGTAAATTGCGCGTATTTAAACGCGCAATTGAATGGGCCTCCTCCTCTCACTGCTGATGCTATGACTGTTTGAAATGATCCTGATGCCAATAATTGTAATGCAGCGAGGAGTTTAACAACTGCTGGAATGGAATGTGAACGCTGAGTCGGAGATTCGATGTCATCTTTGATTTCTTCCAGTAACTGTAATATTGCGTAGAGCTTAATCTGTAACGCTTAATGATTTCGTTTTCACTCAACTGAAAAAGTGTGATTCTTGTGGCAAAAATCTTTTCAGCTCGTCTCCTTAGCCTATGTCTTCGTCTTGCTCGGATTACTGCTGCCATTTCACCAGGAGGCATATGCCAGGAAACCCGCTTCCTAAGTTACACCTGCTTTTAAGAGGCGGAGAATTTTCAGCGCAAAATAGAGGCGCGCTTTCACCGGCTTTTTCTGTACATAACGCGGAATACATAATTAGGCGCAGTTTACGCTTCCCCTCCCATCTCTTTATGTGACACTCCCACTTTCCCCTTGACCATCCCATGAATGCATATGCATGACACGAAAAGCGCATTTTGCCATTTTCCGTTCCCGCGACAGGCAGTCTGCGCTTTCATTTCGGTGCGTGCCGTTCGTACATACCTCGCCATGGTTTTACTTTTATGCGCACTTTGCGAAAAAAATACGCCTGAAGTGGGCGCAAAAGCGTTAGTACATCTGGCACAGAGTATTGCTCTTCTGTCTTGTTTCCAGGGGCTCTGGGATCGATTAGCCTCCCTGGTTTTGAGTGACAGTTGAGTGGTGATGACCTTTCACTTTGCTCTTTAGCTCACATTCACCCTACTGAGAAGAAACTCACCTGTAAAAAATACACAAGTGCACACCCACAGTCACATACAGCCACTTAATCTTCTCTATCAGCAACACACATAGACTTTTGGCATAGCATAGTTCCAGGCTTTTACCCACCAGTCAATAAAATGACTTAAGATCCTGTATATTGAGAGATGACACACAGCGTGAGCTTGTGGCTCAGGTGAGAGTGTGTATTGCGAGGACACAGCTGTGTGTTTATCTCACTTGCATTTGTGCCGCTATGGGCATTACGTCTAATTACTCATTACAGCTGTGTGACTAAATCATTCACCCACACAGACATCTCACACAGTAGGTCAGTGTGTGTGGGTGCAGAGGTGTGTGTGTGTGTGTGTAGTAGAGGAGGAAGGGGTTTTTTCCCCCCGGTGTGTGTGAGAGAGACTGTGCTACTGCATAACAATGAACCAGTGCAGATTTATTTTTTTTGTGAGAGAGACAATAATGCAAGATAGCAGATTCCTGTTGTGACGAGTCAAGCTAATATTCAAGAGGCAAAAGTGTCCTTATGTCCTGCTGTGCTTTTTGGGGAAAAAGTGCTGACATGGAGAAATAGAGTCACCTGAAGGGGAAACCGCTTGAAAAAGGTCACGTCCTGCGTGAAAACAACTTTTAGCGTCACATTGGAGTCCTCTGAACAGCTCTTTTTATTTCTTCTCTTCTCTTTATCCTGTCCCTTTCAATTTCTCACCCCTTCTGCCTTTTCTCTCCTCTTAAGCCTTTCTAAAGCCCTGGTTTGAACTATTTGGCTTCTAGGCCACAGGAAATAGAAATGGTCATCCTGGATGCTGTCAGATCTTCCTTTGCTCAAAAGGTTTGACACTCCCTTGTAAAGATCATAGATTTCTCCTTAATTCTTTGCTCGGTCTCCTCCTCTTTCATCTTGTCTGTGGTGCTTTCCTTTTTTGGAAGTCAATAAGGTCTTTTTTCATCCTCTGGATAGGTTTAGGCTGCTTATCAACCCACCTGTAATATACGGTTATATCATATCGGGAGTGTGAGCAGCCGTGGCTCGCCTGTAAGGGCAGGTCATCCAAATCGCAGACCTCTTTATAAACTGAATGAATAAATACATTGTAAATATGTTTAGCATTCTGCAACAAATATTTTTCAGATTAAGTCGGAAAGTGAGCAGGATATATTACAATGTAATGTATGGCTTCGGTAGGTGTGTATTAATTATACTAAGCAGGGCAACGGATGCCTGAGCCCTCCCTGGGTCTACAGCAACCCACAATTTTCCAATGTAAATCTGTGGTGAAAAATGGAACTGCACAAGCTCTAATTCAGAGCCATTGGGGCAGATTTCAGGCTTCCCCTCTTATTTTCATGTTACCTTGCGTAAACCTCGCTTCAGACCAAGACGACATCAATCCGCTTCAGCTATGTGCATATTAGACTGCATCAGGTCAGTAACATGTCTGTTCTTCCTATGTGGAGCAGCGTATCAAATTAATCAAAGCATACATCCTTTAGTTTACATGCGCATGTGAATAGGCTTTATATAGTTCTGTTGTGTTTATTTTATGTTTTAGAAAAGACATGTCTTTCTTTTCCTCACTGGAATTCCTCCACAACTTGTAGTATTTTAAAACAACATTCAGTGGCAATGAATACTAAATTACGGCAATTCTAAGATAGAATTGCGTGTGTTCAGGGATTACAATATAAAGCTTACAAAATGTTTATCATAAACTAGTGCTAAGACCCAGAATCTGCCCTACCTAAATTTACGGGTCAGGAGCCGCTACCGAATGTGAGGGTAAGTAACAATTGATACATGTTGGCTAAACGTCACAGGTCAAATTATTTCAGATTGTCTCATTCTAGTAAAATGCAGCATTCACCAAGGTGGAAATATTGGCACAATTATAAGATATGTGAGCTATGAAGTTGCACTTGTCAGATATAAAGTGGAATTTGTGAGAAAACAATTCGGAATTTAAAAAAGTCACAATTGTTAGTTATGTAGTTAAGTCGCAGTTTCAAATGATTCATTTGCAATTGTGGGGAATAAAATTGCAATTTAAAAAAAATAGTCACAATTGCTAGATATACAGTAAAGTCACAATGTCTTAATAAACTGTAAATGTGCAATTGTGAGGAATAAAGAGACAAAAATGTCATTACTGTCAGATATACAGAAAAGTGACACACTTTGATGAAAACCTGTCCTCACACACACATTATTTCTTACGTATTCACACAGATAAATTCAAATGACACCTAAGATTCTTTGGTAACTGAACTATTAGAGATAAGTTTCCTACGGCTGTACAAGAACGGTCCATGGGTTCCAGTTGTCTCTCTCACGCTCTTGCGCTTTCACTGTGTCTTATCTAAAGCTGAGTCAGGAGGTGGTCTTAGTTGGCAATTCACATTCTGACGTGCCCTTTCAAAATGGCAGCTTGTCTACTCCGGGTCCCCAGTGCAGCTACGGCCAGTGTCTCATATTAATGAGATCCAAAATGGCTACTGTCAGGAACTCAGTTTCATTTTTAATGTAGTTTAAGCCTCAAATTACTGGACATCTCATTCATATCAGATCTCAAATATCTGTAGCCTCAGACGGGAAAAAATATTTACTCAATGACTATGTTTGTATGTGCACCAATAATGCAATTATTTCTAATAATCGATGTTTACATAACACAAGCAGAACTCTTCACTCCAGTTTGTATTCAATTTTCATTATTCTGATTATTCACTAATAAGTATAAGATAGCCATACAGTATGCATGTTACTGGCCATTGTTTTAATCTACTCACATTCAAAATACATGTTTATAGACATACTGGATATTTTTCGGCGCCATGATGAACATTGCAATGCCGGGTTTGCCTACGCTGCCGTTTCTTGTTTTTTGCACCGTCTGGATGAAGATACTGAGCAGAGACTGCGCAGCGAGTTGTGTTGACAGAGTTTAGTGATTTGGAGAAGAGAAAATTTAAGAATATAGTTACTGTTCATCCATGAAGTTGTGTGAACAACACACGGCATCAGTGTAGAACCGAGCACATGCGCACTATGGTCAGAGCGGTAATAATGAGATTAAGGTGTATACATGCCTGTTTATTGCGATTAAAATCGGCATTCGCCACATAGTTTAATGCAAATATGTTTACTACGATTATGCGCTAAATCGGATTAGTTTGATCGAAGTATTGCGTTTACGTGAGGTAAAGTTTAATCGCAATATTGCCAAAAAAACATTATAATCTAAATAATGATAATAATGCACTAAATGGCAACAATGACAATTGTTAGGGTCTCAATAATCAGAGCTGCTTGTTGTAATAGTCTGAAGACTCCTTAAGTGAGACCAATGCTTTGCTAAGGCAATTTGTGGCAATTCCACAAGTGCCACTGAAGTCTTCTGTTTAATGCTTATGTTAACAACCCACCTTCAATGGTCTACTCTGATTTAGTCGGCATATTTTTTAACCAAAGGAACTTTTTCATTCAAAGGTATTTTTTTTGTGCTACTGGGACATCTCCCCTGGAGAAATCTCAGATAAAGTGCCTTGTTTTAAGGTTTTCAAACTGTGACCCACAAACCCCTAGGGGGCCTCAATGGTCTCCATAGAAAATTTGAGAGAATGTAAAAAGATTTTATTAAATTATTTTCACAGTAATAAAAATAAAATAAAATATATTTTTTTGATTAATTTATTAAAGTAAATATTTTCCTGATAATATTCAGATGACATATTAATAAAATATTTTACAGATATTAATTATATTTACAGAGTCTCGTTATACCATAATTGGCTTTTTTACGTACTAAAGCAAATTATTATAATATTATCTACTTATTCTACTTTTATGTACCTGTCAGTACAATAACACCATGATTAATCGCATGACTTCTGGAAGCAGAATGAATGGTAATTTAACATTTTGTTTAATTTGTTTAACAAATATCTTGACGTTAACTTTGACAGCCCTAAATAACACATATACAGCCTTTTTTTTTCACTGACCACATTTTTAAGCATCCCCTTGTGTACCTCTAGTGGTCACCAGACTAAGAGACCACATAGTTACAGCTAACAGCAGTGCAACACTAATATTAAATGAAAACAATATACACAATCATTACTAAGATTGTCTCAGCTTACATCGCTTATGAATTTTTTCATCTGAGTGCTCTGTGTTAGATGTTTATGAATGCCCTGGGAATAATATAATGAGGTCATTATGAGTACACACTAAGGAGCGAGTATTAATCACCTGCTTTTCACAGAGGCCACGTGCACGTGAGGACAAAGCTCATGCCTCTTGTGGCGTTCGGCACCATGAGCTCTGTGTAAACAGCATGCTTGATTAAAGGACGAATATAGATAGAACCTTGTTTAATTAGAGCGAGTTCTGGAGACAGAACGGTTGGTGAGATCCACTCAGGACCCTAGAGCCTCTCCTATATTGTCGAGTGACCAGGTTACTGCCCATGAACTGCTCTTGCTTACAATGAATAAATAACAACCATCAGATAATCAGCTGCCCCCTCCCCTAACTAACTAACTATCTATCTATCTATCCATCTATCCATCTATCCATCTGTCCATCTATCTATCTATCTATCTATCTATCTATCTATCTATCTATCTATCTATCTATCTATCTATCTATCTATCTATCTATCTATCTATCTATCTATCTATCTATCTATCTATCTATCTATCTATCTATCTATCACTCACTCACTCTTTAACAAGTACAGTATCCTGATATGCTTTCATTAAGCAGATTTGCATTGCATGGTTATTAAGCTAAAAAAGGATTATAGTTGTCTCTCTTGTGGTGTGGTCTGGGGAAGCTTGTGGTTTGAGTCATGTGATTTATAAGACATTCTTTTGAAACAGCTGGGAGAGTTAATGGTCAGAGAGTTTGAGCTGCTCCATTCTGCAGGACGAAGGAAATTGTCCTTGAAATGGCCTTGCAGTGATGCAAGTGATGGAAGAGCGTGCAAACGGGCGATGCGAGAATCCAGATGTGGATGTGAGAGTGTGATCAGGGCTGTTAACCAGTAAACAAAAGCAATTATAGTTGCAAATTGCAAATTGCAAATTTCTGTATATATCAATTTCTGTATATATACAAAAAAAAAAAAAAAAAAAAAAAACCTTGAAAAAAGGTGCTGTCACATTTATTGTTCTGTGAATTTTTGAGGGTGAAATCCAACCATTTCAATAGCAATCCATGAGATATAAAATATTTCCCCATGCAGATTTCGCATTGGGTTCAGTTTGTCATGAAAATTCACCACATCGAGCAACAGAAAGATGCTTGGTTTGATTTCTGTGTGAGCTGTGCTTCATACATTGCTAATGTTGACAATATTGACAATAGATAATGGACCTTTTTTTGCCCACAAAATTTTTCAGAAATTTACTAATGTGACAGCACTTTAAATCAGAGGTTCCATCCTATGGGTTCAAAATAAATAAATAGTAATTTCTGTGGAAACTGGTGCAAAATGGAAAAGTAAAAATAAATTGAAGCCACTGTTGCTCATTTATCGAATGTAATAAATTACATTAGGTTTAGAGCTTGTAGACAAACTTGTTGAGGCAAAGTCACATTTTTTGAGTTTTTTTGAAGTGCATCTAAAGATTTATTTGGTAGATTTGGTTTCTATCATAGTTTACACTCTTCTTACTAAATATAAATCCACCTCAAGTGAGAGGGTTTTAAATTTTTATCCTCTTGTTTACATCCAGCTTTTTTTATGTATGATCCCAAAATTGCCATTAAATATGAAGATGGAAACTCTGCTATTGTAAAATATTTTTTATTTATCTAAAATCTTGTTGCCAACACGGGTAATGGCATAATGGTGCTGAGTTCGAGAACAATGCAGCGCTCTTTACATCTCTAAAGAGAGAAAAATCACAGGACTTTTGGATTTGAAACAGATTTAGCTGTGCTTTTTGTCTGTTATAGCAGTGCAGTAGTTTTGAGAGATGCTCTGATGATTTTGTCAGCAGGCATTGAATAATGGGCTGTCTGGGTGATTTTTAAATTGAATACATCATATTTCATCATTTTGCCTCGCGCTGTGGTTATGAGGTAATACACTCTGGGTTTTCTTTTGCATGTTTGGTGCATTTCAAATCTGACAGGGAAGAGCCTAAATTGTAGCCTGGATGCCAGCCCGAACCCCGCCCACAACATTTTTTGGTCGGGAAGTTCGGTCTGGACTCGATCAGAATTAGTCGGGCCAATCAAATTGCCAGGGCGGGCTTTATACGATGATGGACAGATGATCTGCAGTTACGTAATCATCATGTTATCAAAGAGCGCTTGGGTTGAACTGGTTTCCCTCAAAAGATGACTGCAGCTGGAGAATTGAGATGTATAGATTCTGCTATCGCGTATGTTGTAAAATAAATCGACAGTGCATTCATTTTAAAAGACGAACAGAGAACTGCAATCAAGGCATTTGTCGATCGGAAAGATGTGTTTGCCGTCCTTCCTACGGGATTCGGCAAAAGTTTATTTTATCATCTGGCTCCGATGGTCGCTAAGAAGAGGGACGCAATGAAAACCCTGTGGTCGTTGTGGTTTCTCCTTTGGTCGCACACTCGCACTCATGGAGGACCAAGTAAAAGAAGCAACCCTCATTATTTTACAACTTATTCCAGCGTGCGTGTAGTTGAGTTCTGTTGACAATTTGCGTAGCTCAAAAAAAAAAAAACACTTACTGCGTTGCTCTGATTGGTTGTAGGTCTATCCAATTGAGTGCAGAGTTTTTTTTTTTCCTGGTTCGGTTAAGACACGCCTCATAATCAAAGCCCTATGGAGCAGTATCAGACTCACATTCTGACTAGAATATGAGTATGACGAAGTCAGGCTACCTAAATTGGCAAATCTGCTCAGAATTTTTCAGACTGCAAAGGGATTTGATGGGACAGAGAGATTCTTTCCTACAAAGCTATTGGTCAAATACTCACGTTGAAATACTCAACTCATTACAAGTACAAGTAGAAGTTCAGTGGAAAACCTGATGCCCCTGTCTCTAATGGACATTATCAGTAGCAACATGTTGCCCACATTCAAAGCAGAGTGATACATCTCAGTTATTAAGCACTTAGCTTTTTAGACTTAGTGTTTTTGCCATTTATACATTGCCGTTCAAAAGTTTAGAGTCGGTAAGATTTTTTGTTTTTGAACATTTTTTTTATTATTTTATGCAGAAAGAACCTATTAAAATGATCAAAAGTGACAGTGAAGACATTTCTGATTTCACAAAAGTTTTCAATTTCAAATAAATGCTGTTTAAAAAACAACAACTTTATATTCTTCAAAGAACCCTGACAAAAATATCATGGTTTCCACACAGAAATATTAAGCAGCACAACTGTTTTCAACATCGATAATAATAATAAGTGTTTCTTGATCATATTAGCATGATTTCTGAAGGATCGTGTGACACTGAAGACTGGAGTAATGATGCTGAAAATTCAGCTTTGCCATCACATGAATAAATTATATTTGAAAAAAATATTCAAATAGAAAGCAGCCATTTTAAATTATAATATAATATTATTGGTGGGGGGAAAAAACATTAAAAAAAATCTTACCAACCCCAAACCCTTTTGTACTTTTATTCAAGTCTGCCTGTGGAAAGTGCAGTATGCATCTCAAAAAATCAATGGAGATCCTCTGAATATACTTTTGTTGCTTTTCTACAGGTGTTGAACAGAATCATTGGAGATATTCCAGCTCTGAACAATGTGAGAGTTCCTCTCCAAATGTCACCACCAGCTTGGATTTGACCTAGACCTCCTACAGTAATTGCTTTATCCTGCATTAGCCCTGAGCTCTCTGAACTTCTATGCTCAACTTGGCAAAAGGAGGAGAAATACTACATGCCAGTCCTCTGTTTTGCATGTTGAACAGTGTTATTGGCTGTGATTGATTCAAATGTGAACACAAACTTTCTTGTCATAATGAGCGTGTTCCTCGCTCTTTCTCTGTCTTCTCTTAATTTAATTCGATTTTCACTTTCTATTTAGTGTGCTTAATTGGCATGACAAACAACTACATTTGCATTACCAAAGCATATTCTCTCTCTCTCTCCCCCTCTTTTTTTTCACCTGACACATATTTATATGTCCTGCAGATGCAATACCAGTGTTTAAACTCCAGTCCATTTGGTCATATTTTAACAGATTCTATCATTTTCAAGTCAGGATTATTATTATGATCCCCCTGAGGTGTAGGATACATTTCAGGGCCAAAAACGACCTTTTTTTGTGCATTTTTTCCCCTACAAATTGTTTTGATATACTATATTATTTTTTCAATAGTTTCACCTTTTCATGGACTCTCAGAATTAGTCTGTTTTTGCTGCTATGCCTTTAAGAAACACCTTCATATGTGAAGGGAGAAACGGGTCTAGTTTTCTACGGATCTGCACACATTAACGTGTGCTGACGTATTCGGGTTTCCAAAGACAGAAATGCAAGGATTGCTGAATAAGCTAAATGCTTGGTTTCAATTAAAGCTCTTTTTAGACTGGGAATTAAAGGTTGAGGTGTGAAATTTACGGTATATTTTCATAGTACACAAAGCTTAAGTACCTCATAAGATCTTGCACAATTTGATTTGTTATGATACGATTTAATTTTGTGCATTTGGCTGCTTGACCTCTTGAACTCTCGTGCCATGAGTGTGTGAGTAATATAATGCTGAGTAGATGTAATCTTGACTCCTAGGTCAAACTCATCAGGAAAATTTGGTTCAGCATCTAACCTATTGATCTTTTTTCCACTCTTATTGGCTTGTTTACTTGACCCCAGAGAGAGCGAGACAGAGTGTTTTAGCTACTCAGGAAGTGAGAGGAGTGACATTAATGGAATTCGGAGTTGGAAAAAAAAAGAAGTATTCTCAGATAATCCCAAATCTCTCATGCCAATCAAGCCGTGCGGCTTTCAGAAACCTTACAGCGGGTTACGTCATTCTCATTCACCGTGGCTGTGAGAGGCTCCACTCTGCACTCAAACTCTGCTGCGTGAATGAGTAAAACAACCTCTATAGTCACAGTCCTCAGCTAAATCTGCATTCAATTCAATTCTGAATCATTTGTGCAGCACTTTATGTAATGGCACTTGCTACAAAGCAGCTTTACAGAGATTGAAGGTGACTGTGGCACCGGGAAATGTCCAAGGGGATGTAGGAAGAAACCAAGGGGGTGACAAAGGTTCAAATAATATCAATTTCTGATCATGTTATCTCCTCAAACTCAGCCAGTGGGGACACATTTTAATGCTTGAATCAGGATATTGAAGGATTATGTATATATTTAAAGTCAAAAGGGTCCATTGGTTTATTTTATCTGCATTAAATCTGTGTTTGTAAACAGATCTATTGGCTGGGTTATCTTCAGAAGTATTTGAAGATCCTTCTCGGCATGTTCCTGTAGATCCCACTTTCAGTGATTATCTATCGTCCTGTATGTTTTGGCAAAACATTTGTCACTCTCGTCACTTGACTCCTGCGGCTGTGTGCTGCTTCTCTTGCTCTATGGAGCAGACGCACCTCACTTTATAACTGTAGTGTCCGTTGTCCAACTGAACTATTTTATTTCTATAAAAATGCAAAACGACTGTGGGGTGGTGGGCAAGTAATGTAATCACAATCAGTGTATAGCTGAACATAATGTAACACTGGTAATAGTGTTTACTGCACCCATGCCCCCCCGCCCCCCTCAAAAAAGTTTATTTTTTATTTTATTTTTTTAGAGAGAGTGAGGATTAAGAAGGTCAACATCAGACGAAAAGGCCCACACAATCACTTTGGTGTAGCTTACTTATTTGTATGTTTTATTAAAATAAATCCAATACATTGGCATCACAAAACATCATAACGCTTCAAAAACGAACAAGAGGCCAATTATATGTGCAGCTTATGTTGGTCACAGCTACCACCAGTCAGTCAACATACTGAACTGACTGATGGAATGTAGAAAAAGGCAATATGAGAGAAGTTTTGGGAGCTTGATGGAGCTAAAACCTGCCAATCAACCTGACTCTACAGATCTTTGGCAGTGTCACGTCTGTGCATGACACCTCTCACAGATGCCATCTGCTCTCTCACATGGCCGTCTGATCTGCGATGTCATGATGAATATCATCAGAGTCTCAAGCCCTGTGTTCTAAATCACCTTTTTTGTCTATCATTTCTGTATTAAAACACCCCCATTGCCACCAAATCTCTTTTTTATAATACCTTCATCTCTTGACAGTTAATTTGAAAGATGAAGGATTTGAATGTGTTTCAACACAGACTCCAGTTCAGCGCAGACTTGAGACGCTGATGATACACACCTGTCACAGCACCTGTCTGCTTAATAGGTTTGTGCAGCGAAGCCATTATCTGTATATAATTCTGTATTTGATGTAATGACTAAATTATCTGTATCTGTATTTGGATAGAACAGGATGTGGGCAGTGCTTAAAATAGTGTCTGATTCTATGCTGAAAAGACCATTTTTTATGCTACTCTATTCCATTTATTGTTTTCAAATAGCAAATATGCCTTGTATAATTAATAAAATGATTTAAATAAATAATAAAATAAAAGTAAAATTATTTACTATTTAAAATGATACTTTTTTTATTTAAAGATTATGAAAAAATAAAAAAAGGTTCGGACTCACCATTGATTTGTAATTTTAGATGTTCATTAAAGTCGAAATGCATCTTGTGAATGATTCATCCATGCATGTTTCATTTTTTTTTCTCGACCTTATGACATTTTAATTAAAAATGACAAATCAAACTTTCGGTGAAACGATAGACTGCTCTTTTGTGACATATACCGGACTTCTCCAATCATTTAGTCCTCTTAAACCCGGCCGCTTTGTTACTATCAAATACAAGCTTGCATTCAGATATGCCTCCATCCAATTCACCACAGATGGACTGAACCAAGACCAGCCCTACATTCAATAATCTGTTTCACTCGCGACTAAAAATATTGCTTTATCCTTGTGCGTGTTGGATAATCAGGCTAACAAATATTTTTTTCTATTATTCTAATGAAATTGTTACTCCTATTCAGGCCATCCCTTTATTCTTCTGTTGTAGCTTGTAGTCAAAATCTGTATTGCTAACCAAAAGGTCGTTGTAATAGTAAACCCCGAAAGGGTCATCCATGACTTGCACTAGATGAAGTTGGACAGAAGTCAACCCACCATTGTGTCACTGAGCAAGAAACTTAACCTCAGGTTGCTCCAGGGGAACGTCCCTGTACTAAGTGTCCCTGAACGTCACTTTGGATAAAAGTGTCCTCTAACTCAGGATTAGTAATTAGCCAGGTGAAAATAGATTCTTTGATTCTTCAAAAATATGGCTCTGGGTGACAGAACCCCACTAGAACCCTTGACCCTGTCAGGTGCATCTCACCTCTTAAATGTGCATGTTTGCTAAGGGCCATGCCTCCTTTACCGGACGCCAGAAGTGCTCATTAAAACAATGGGCCATGTGCTGTGGACACCTCTTGGCTGTCACAAGCAGTTTGCATATGCACTGTTTGAGAGCACGTTAGGATAAAAGATTGATGCTTTGTAGTTTTGTTAAGCGTGTTTTTCCCCTAACAACCCCACGCTCTTTAGAAACCCATAGGGAACGCATACAGGAGGTGACAAAGATTTTCTGTAGCAACATGAATGATTTATAGAAGTGCTACTGGCTGAGGAACATCGTATTCGCAGTAATATATGTGTGGGAGAGAAAATACATTGTTGCGTCTCTTTAAGAACTCCGGGTCTAGGTAAATGATTCATAATTATTCTCTCCAAGATCATAGCAGTGTTTTTGCGCTATTAGTGAGTGCACTCTACTTCTCCATTGCAATCTCACACTGTTATGTGAGAGGACGTGGAGCTATTTGTCGAATAAACAAATGCACAAAAGTGACCTGTGTGAGATTAGCAAATTCAAAAGTCTGTTTCAGTTACCTGTTTAAGTCCTGTTTGAAGTTGTAGTGTGACTCACCGAGAGTTTGCGAAAATAGGCGAACACAAATAGGAGATGGAGATTATACTGTGAACCATTGCAAGTCTGGATTTTCAGTGCAATAGACCGCTGCAGGATGTCGGGTTTTTAACTTGATGGGGTGGATCTGACTGTGTCCAATTCACCAGTCCAAACAGAATGAATGAGAGTGGAATAGATGAAGTTTCTCTGCCGGAGCGACAAGTGCAGCGGGGGTGGCAAGCAACCCGAGACGACCCACAGCTCCCAAGTGGTAAGTGTGAACACCCAGTGGGAACAGTTACCATGCAACAGAAGCCCTCTATCCGAGACACGATCGGCCCGTCCGCAGAAGTCACTCAGCAAACACTTCAGAGGAAGTTGGGAGAGAGCCCATGGTAGGCCAGTGGAACATAGACATCTTCTTCCTCAACTGGAGGCACATAACAAAAGGAAGCTTCAATTGGATCCGGCCTGAAAATGTCAGTTTTTATTGATTTGTAGGATACAAATTGGAATACAGTCCATAAAGACAAAAACAAGAAAAGACCAAAAAACACTGCAAGTGTGAAGCGACAGCCTGGTACTGTCTCAAAATGACCTACGATTAGATATTGATACAGATTTCCAAATTCAATGCAATTTCGATTCACAAGCTCTCAGTTTGATGTGGACTGATCAGCTGCACTAGTATGTGCACTCTGTATGTTTTTGATTCTCTAAAAAGAATGTATTCATAAGTCATTTGTTTGTAAATCAGACTACGCTAGTTGTTGTGTGTTGTTTTTTCCATGCAGCATTTTATTGCATTGTATTCAAAACTGACTGCGGGGTTCAGTTTTCACAACTCAAAATATGATTTTTCTTTTTCCATTGAGCTGAAGATTCAGCAGCGACAAGCATAGATTCAGCAGCAGGGGAGAATCACTGAAACCTTTTGACTTTATGAACAACCCTCTTCCAACTTTGAATGGAATACAGTTATATCTGTTGGCTGTCCACCATGTTGGCATGTTCTGGAACGTCTTGGCAGAAGATATGTATTTGTCTCTGCACCATTAACAAATTTTATCATACTGACTTTTTACTCTTTTAACAATGGTGTAACTGAACTCCTTTATGCCTGAGTAAAACAGACACACTAGGATTAAACGCAGTACCGGCCTACCCTCAAGACTTGCTTATTACCTCATTAGCTGCAGAATTTAATTGAACATATCTGCACCTTAAATAATACTGAGCTGTAGTATCTAATGCATATGTCAATCTCTGCATTATGCATAAACTCATGAATAAAAACAGCTATGGTTGAGGAAGGAAAGCACAGATGACATATTGCTACCTTACTGTGCATGTTTAGCATGAAGTTTAAGCCGTCTCTCAGAGATTCTGTCCAAAAGTGTGTCCGGAAGATTAAATTAGATCCTCTTACCACAAGATGTGTGTGTGTTTGTGTGTGTTGAACATAGTGTTTAATAATACTCTTGCGAGTAAGTGTATGCACATGCTTTTCCGGGTAAAATTATTAGTCATCTTAGAAACCTTTGTAATTGAATTTGCAATCGATACTTTAAATTCGATGCACACACTCTTCTAGACTCTCTATTGACTGAAATCTAACCCTCACAGAAACCTTTTTACATTTTTAGATTTTCTTTCATTTGTCCGAAATGTTAAGTTACAGAATTCATTATTTCAAGTAATGTCAAGTGAGTTTGGTTGCCATTCTGCTGTAGAGAGAACAAAAGAACAAAATTAAGTTTTTGGTAGAATATGGGAAGTTAAATATAATAATAAATGCATCTCTAGCACAGTGAAGCATGGAGGAAGAGGTGTCATTGTGCTGCTGGTATTGCCGAGCTACTTCACTGTGAAAAATTATTTAATGCTTTGGAGTACAGGATAATATTGCAGAATGACTTGCTTCCCACAAATGAGAAGTTAAAAAGAGAAATAGAAACTAAAGAGAAATTATCAAATGTTATTTTTCAACAAGACAATGCTCCTGCCAAACTCCAAGACAACCAAGACGTGGCTTGAGAACAAGTCCATCAGGCTCATATTTTGGACTGGTCAGAGTCCAGATTTGAACCATATAGTGAATATATGGTCTCACATTAAACTCAAACAAACTGGGAAACATTTGTCAACTACTCATGAACAGTTTGAAGCCATTAACATTGAGTGGAACAACAATGAGTCTTCTTCCTGTAAAAAGCTGTAAAAAGTGACTTTATCTACAGTTTTTGTTGCAATTATTGCTAAATTCCTGACCAGTGATTTGTGATGGTTAAAGTGTGCATGTCAGGTTAATTTTTTTTTTTTAGATATATTAAATAAGGGTTAGATGTCTGAGTGAAAGTATAATTATCATTAAAATTATTACTGTAATTGCCCTACAGTAAGCTTTATAGCCATTTCTGTCAAGATCATATTTTTAAAACACAGCTAAGCTGTGACGTCAGAAGAGGGAGACGTGCCAAAAAAGTTATATTCAAGTATGGAGAGTTTTGAGTCTAAAGAGATCCAAAATCCCCCTCAAACCTACGATGGCCCACAGCCATACAATTTTGAGCCTCCCAGTCGTGAGACAGATGATAATTCCTATCGAAGAAACATAAATATCTGGTGTGAAGAGAACCAGTGGAGAGTTGGGCAGGTGTATATAGGCATAACTTAGAGGTGGAACGGTACATGTATTCGTATTGAACCGAAACGGTACGGGCGTCACGGTTCGGTGCATAAATATACACGAGTATAAAAATAAATAAAACTCGCGTGCAAATTAATTAATGCGGAACTACTGTTAGATACGCGGGTTATTTAGGGACACATAATCTGTAGCTCCGTCTTAGCTCTGAAGCTCCGTGGACCGTGGCTATAATGAACAGGCTGCGATGTCAAGATTGCAATGCTGGAATATGTTGGTGTTGGTGTGTGTGTGTGTTTGTGTGAAGCAGCACTGAAGTGGAGAGAGAGAGAGAGAGAGAGAGAGAGAGAGAGAGAGAGAGAGAGAGAGAGAGAGAGAGAGAGAGAGAGAGAGAGAGAGAGAGAGAGAGAGAGAGACGCGGGCGCGATCGAACAGTGGAAACATAAAAACTGGAAGAAATGTGCGCTGCAAATGACCGAGGTCTTGGATACCGAAGCAGCACTGAAGTCAGCGCGTTTGGTCCGAACAAAGTTGACCCAGGCACGGAACACAGACCTGCTTTTTAGAAAAAAGTGGACTCTGTGACCGGTTTTAACAGTGTTTTTGCACTCAGCACAAACGCAGTAATTCACCATCATGAAAATACGCCTGCGTATACCTAACTAACTACCTAACTTAAATAGCTAACTAAATAAATAAATGTCCTAATCACTAATTCTCTTGCTCTATCACTCGTACAATTATCAACACAGCTCACAAACTCACTTTCTCAGCGACCTGGGGAGACGTCTCCCTCTTATGACGTCAAGCGATCCGTTTTGGGGGAGGAGCAGTTTTAAGTGAGTACTGAAAATAACAAACTTTTTCATCTTATATTCTGCCTTTAGGTATCGAAAATCATACAAAACAATACACAACTTGTCAAACGTGTATTTCCCCTAACTATTTTGTGTTAATTATAATTACAAATTTAACCTGACATACGCACTTTAAGACTGCACCTGTCACTGAGAATCACTACATCCATCATGATTTTCTTGATTTATTTTTGTGACATAATGTGAGGAATACTGTAGTAGTGTATGTCACATGTGTTGCCCATATGGAATTCTGAAAAAAACATACTCGGTTACTAACATAACCTCGGTTCCCTGAGAGTAAGGGAACGAGTATTGTGTAGTTATACGCAGTGGGGAAACTCCTTTTCCTCGAATTCTGAAGCTTAAAATGTAAAACGCATTTTGCAACTGCACAGCTAGCACAGTGAGTGTCTTGCTCACTTATTGGCTGTGCTGCGGCAACTGCACATCCAATGGCACGGGCGGCTCCAACATGTGCGCCAATGAGCTATCATTACGTCATACACGTCAGAGCCCGCCACAAGGGGCGTAGCAATAGCCCATAAAAGCCCCCGAAATAGCCATTATAGCAGGTTACATCTCCTTCAGCGACATTCTGCCACACTACTCAGTGCGACCGGCTACGCAATACTGGTTCCCTTACTCTCAGGGGACCGAGGTTAAGTTAGTAACCGAGTACGTTCCCTTTCGAGAACGTCCACTTTGTATTACGTAGCTATACGCAGTGGGGACGCCATGCAAAACGCCGCACCGAGTAGCTGGTTGAACTGCAGCTCTAGATCTCTGAGGTTACAGAGTCAGCCAGAAACCAGTGTATAAAAATAAGACCGGACACCACCGGGCCTCATAATATACCTTTTTAATAATGTAATGTCCAAACATTCATCTTTTTTTTTCTTTTTTTTTTAACCCCCTAACATAAGACCAGACAGAGTCGGGTCCTAATAAGGGGAATGATAACCGGCCGGAGGCGGGCTTTATAATGAATGAATGAATGTGTGCTTATGACATTGACATATTTTGTGGGTAAGACCGAACACCTGTCTGGTCTGAATTCACTCTGAAAGGACCCTTGCCTGCAGGGAAGGAACCTCCATATTATAGAATTTCACAAACGTAGAAGGCGAGGACCAACCGGCCGCCGCACATATCTCGTGAATGGGAACCCCAGAAGACCAAGCCCAAGAAGAGGCCATGCCTCTAGTCGAATGGGCTCTAGTACCAATAGGGCAAACCTGACCCACTGAGGTGTATGCCAGAGAAATAGCATCAACTATCCATCTGGATATCCTCTGCTTTGTGACGGGCGCCCCCTTGGACCGGTCACCGAAGCAGACGAAGAGCTGTTCTGATTGTCTAAAAGACGCAGAGCGCTCCAGATAAATTCTCAGTGCTCTGACAGGACAGAGTAAATTAGCCTCCCCATCCTCTGAGGGAGGGGGAAGGGCCAGTAAAGTGATCACCTGTGCTCTAAACGGAGTAGAAAGCACTTTAGGCACATAGCCGTGTCTGGGTTTGAGAACGACCTTCGAATCTCCGACACCAAACTTCAAACAAGAGGGGCTCACAGAGAGCACCTACAAATCTCCGACTCGCTTGACCGATGCCAGTGCCAGCAGGAGAGCAGTCTTTAGCGAGAGAATTTTGAGATCAACCGCCTGAAGTTGTTCAAACGGTTCAAAGGACTGTGGAGAGGTTCCAAGACGGAACAGATGGAGGTCTGGAGGGGTTAAGCCTCCTGGCTCCTTTCAGAAACCGTACCACCAAGTAATTTTTTCCCAGTGACCAGCCAGCCACCGGAGCATGATAAGGTTCTGCCCGAGTCCAATAGCTCTTGTAGGAAGGAGAGAACCACTGGTATCTCACATGACACCGGTTCAAAACGTTTGTCCAGACACCAGCTGGAAAACACTAACCATTTAGAAGCATACAGGCACCTGGTAGAAGGGGCCCTGGCTTCATTGATTGTGCTCAGGACCTTCTCAGGAAGGTCCCCGGGTACCCATTGAGGGGGCACACATGAAGAGCCCATAAATCGGGTCGTGGATGCAATATCGTCCCCTCCGCCTGCGTGAGGAGGTCTTTCCTCAACGGAATCGGCCATCTGAACCAGCTCCGGAAACCACGGTCTGGATTTCCAGAGGGGGGCCACCAGGAGGACTGGGCATTCGCTCACCCTGACCCGCTCGATAACCTGGGGTATCATTGAGACTGGGGGAAATGCATAAAGGGGGCGGTTGGGCCAACGATGGGCCAACGCATCCCTGCTTTTCAAGAAGAATACTGTGCAATGAGTGTTGTTCTTCGAGGCAAAGAGGTCAACTTCGGCCTCGCCAAACATTTTCCATATCAGGTGCACCGTCTGAGGGTTCAGAGACCACTCGCTTAGGGGAGTGTTGCCCCGTGACAGCATATCTGCACCCGTGTTGAGGATGCCTGGGATATGTGCTGCTCTCAGGGAGCTCAGACTGGTTTGTGCCCAAATAAGGAGATCTCTCACCAGGGCGCACAGGCTGCCCGACCTGACGCCGCCCTGGCGATTTATGTAAGACACCACAGATGTATTGTCCGTCCGGACTAACACCTGGTGTCCCCTGATGTTTGGCAGAAAAGCTTTGAGGGCCAGACAAACCGCTTTCATTTCCAGGCAGTTGATGTGTAAGCTCTGCTCCGTGCTCGACCAGAGGCCAGAGACAGTCTTGCCCTCGTGTAACGCTCCCCAACCTTGGTGGGATGCGTCTGTGAAAACCACCTTCCAAGTGGAAGTCACACCCAAACTCACGCCCTCGAGATACCAGTCTTGAGCCAGCCAGGGAATCAGTGTCCGAAGACAACCGTGATTCACCGTGACTAATAGGCTGCCTAATCGCCCCTTTTGCTATCAGATTGTGTATTTCAGGGCGAAGCACGTGAGCCATGTCGCTTCGCACCGAAGTCTCTATAACCGCCTGAAACTTTGGAGCGAGTAGCCTCGCTTTATTGTGTTTATAACCCAACTCGACACACCGGGGATGGCTTGCCAGGCCAGGGCATGTGTGGCTAGGGTTGGACACATGTTTTGGGATGGGCCGCCTAACACAGGGGGACCTGATACCCTTATATTGTGATTTGTGCACATATTGAGTATTGGACTGACTATAAAGGCTGACACCTGGGGAGAAGTCAGTGAAACAACTGGCAGGGGGCCGCCTAACAAAAGGGGACCGTGAAACCCGTGTGTTGTGTGCTTGAAACATACTCTTTTTGTGCTTTATTTGGGTCGCCGCGAAAATGGCGTTTGTTTGCAAAGGCGCGCGCAGTGCAGCGGGCCTGTTTACAGTGGTGAAATCCCCAGCCGCCTGAACTAAACAGGGAGCTGCGGGAAGTTTTTTGGGCTTCTTAGAGGGTGGTCCCGCTAGCGCGAGACACGAGCCCTCCCTTTCCCCCCCCGATGCTAGGAGGAAGCCGGAGGCCTGGGATCCGATGTGCCACTGGGACGAGGACCCTGGCGTCGGGGCTGCGGGTGGCACTTAGCTTGCTTAGCGGGCCGGCGGGCTTCAGCCGCAGGGCGGGGCTGAGTGGACTGCTTGGCGGGTTTGCTCGCTGAGGAGACGGAGAAGGCGCGGGCTTGGGCCTGCTCGAGGACGAGCTGGAGCGCTTGGGGAGGAAGTGTCGCATCGCCTGGGTCGACTTCTGAGCCTCAGTGAACCTCTCGGAGAAGCCCTTCACCGCCTGGCCAAAGAGGCCTGATCTGGAAACTGGGGCGTCGAGGAACACCGTTCTATCCGCCTCCTTAATGTCTGTGAGCGTGAGCCACAGGTGGCGCTCGAGCACGACCATGTTCACCATGCTCCTCCCGATGGCTTGCGCCGTTGCTTTGGTAGCCCGCAAAGCAAGGTCCGTGGTGCTCCTCAGGTCCCGAAAAGACTCGAAGTAAGACGTGAAGTATGTCGCTGAAGGAGATGAAATCTGCTATAATGGCTATTTCGGGGGCTTTTATGGGCTATGGCCACGCCCCTTGTGGCGTGCTCTGACGTGTATGACATAATGATAGCTCATTGGCGCACACGTTGGAGCCGCCCGCGCCATTGGATGTGCAGTTGCCGTTTTTTATTTATTTATTTATCTTTATCCCTTATGGGCTACCATAGATAGTCTCGTGACAGCTTACAGTGGATTTGTTGTCAATAGTTGTCATAGACAACCACGAAGTACAAACATAATGCGCCTGGAAAAAAGGAGCGCGTCGCTTCAATTATGAGCGCGCTTGCCGCGCGTCTACATTTGAAATAACGATCTTGAGCGCGCAAAATATGTGAGCGCGATATGTGAACAGGCCCCTTGGCGAGCTACCACCAATCAGGCCACGAGCTACTGGTAGCTCGCGAGCGACGTGTTGGAGACCCCTGCTCTAAAACAATGTGAGAATAATCATTTTGAGCTTGTAACATGTGTCCAACAGGTTGATAAGAAGGTTTGCTTTGATTTGTGCAAAGTCAGTAATTTGCCTGAGACACTATACATGTGTAGAAAGAATTCAATAAGACAGGCAGACATGACTGCAAATATTTGTATTTCAAAAGCAATAATTGTTTTTCTGAGTATAATAAAAGGAAATGTGCCTTCCAATAAAACATTCAATATCATATTGAAAATAAAAAGGACATGAGCAAATATAAGTATCACAAAGATGTGTTATAAGGAAAAGAAAAAGAATGTTTGTAAAATGAAGTATCACAAAGAGGTTGTGTATAAGGAAAAGACAAAGAAAGTTTGTAAAATGAACTTCAACTGTCAGAAGGACAGCTCATGAAGAACCAATCATGTACAGAAAGGAATGTTCAAATTCAGAGGAACAGTTCAGAAGAAACGTTAATAATAAAGATTGAGAAGATTGGATCTGTTGTGCTCCTTTTTTGGAATACTTGAATACTATTTTTTTGTGGAATACTTGATGCGGCCCAACCTGACCCAGACTCTACCTCCAGCGGCCCCCAGTTAAGTTGAGTTTGAGACCCCTGCTTTAGGCTTTAGTTTTAGGCCCTGGTTATCATGTTAAAATTGCTCCCAAAGTCTCAAAAATTCAATACAACCTTCAGAGGATAAATACAACATCAGAACCTTTTTTTAAAGACGGCTAATAATGTACACACAATCTTATAAATATCAAGGACTAACTCAAACACTTATTAACTGTCTCAATGAGAGAGAAGACAAGACAATCTACTGTGTAAGAAAGAGACAAAGAAAGAATACATAGAAGAGGATTAGACTCGACTGTGCTATTTCTTAGACATTGGAACGTGTCTTTTTATGAATAGGCTTTATAAAAAGTGCGTTTCTCTGTGTGAATTTGTGAAAAGGAGAATTAAATCGCTTTGCGCTACCATTTTATTGAGTAGTGGAACATAGAATGGGATCTTGTCTTGCCTCGCCTAATCTTGTCTCCTTTCTTCTCTTCTTTGAGTGTCAGAGCTTGAGTGTTTGGTCCCTTGGTTTTGCGTAAAAGAGTACTTCAACAATTGTGTTCTGCTGCCACTAACCTATGGGTGGTTGTTATGGTTACAATCGCTCAATCAATACATTTGAAAGAACTTCTACCTGACATCAGAGAAAGATGTATTACATTTAAAATCAACAACAGCACTTTGAAACATTTATAGAAACAATATGTATTTTTTAACACTACATATTTTTCATTAAAAATGGACTTTAGCTTATAAAAACGTTAAATGGCTAAAACTGTGTTGAAAAATATATTTAATATTAATGTAATCTTCACATTCGTATGCATGAGGTCCTTGTCATTTCTGAATTTGTAAATCAATAATGAGGAGCAGCATCTTGACAGAATCGCAGAATGCTTTATTCATCGTTTGACAGATGAATCGATGGGCTTTTTTTCTCCTATGGAAGAGGTGGCTTTGCTCTGAAAGATTTGAGGCAGATACAAGAGGTTATTACAGAAGGTCTTCAATGACCACAAAAGACGAGGAGATTTAGTGCTTGATCATTTCAATTTCCGCTATCATTAGATCTAGCCATGAATCAATTTTCCTTTGTGATTAAATAAGTAAAAGAAGAAAGAAGATACTGTCAGTATGAGTATATATATATATAAAAAAAAAACCTGTTATGATTGGCAAAATGTCAAAGTGTGAACTGTATGATCCTGTTTTCATGAAGATGCCATTCCAAGGATACAGCAGAATTTTTTTAATTTATTTATTTGACTGTGGTTGATAATATGTTTAATATCATATAGCATCATAGTCATGTGTTTTTGTTTGCAGGGCTGAACAATTTGTCCAAGTTAAATGTGAGAGTTTTTGACAAATTGTCAGAATTGTCACCAGGCCTTTAGAACCAGTGCTACGCTGCCACTAAAAATATAAGATTTATTGATCTTGTACATCGATTGTTATGCCTTGCAAACATAAATTATTGGATTTACTTTACAGCTGTTGAATGTATAGTTTGTTGCAAATTTTCTTTTTGTAAAGGAAAAAAACGATTTAGTGAACAAGAAAATGTAAACATGTATAAATATTTCCAGCAAATATAAAAATATATTTTTTATAGAAACCATGATATACATTTATACAGAAGAACAGCATTTATTTCAAATAAATATATTTTATTACTGTCACTTTTGATAAATATCATGCAGCCTTGCTGAAATTATTTATCAAAAAAAGAAGAAAAAAGCTTCATTACATTATTGAATATTATATGAATTATTTTTATTATTTTTATTACTTTTCCTATTTACTTTACCAATCAAATGTACAAACATAAATTCCATAGATATACATTAAAGGACCTGAGATTTGTAAGATACTTTTGTAATCTATTGATTAAGATCGTCAGTGTAGCACCTCAACTATACTGTACCTCCAGAGATGGGATAATACATCACCTGAGTTCTTTTTAACACAACGGAAGATGTGATAGCGGATCACACGAGGGTCAACTGCTAACAAAAGTGTCACATCCCTTAGGAAAACATCCCTGCTTCTTGGTTTCTCTGTTCCTTTTAAATCCTCCCCTCGCTTAAAACGGTTGTAATGATTTCACTGAACTCATTGTGTTTGTTTTGACATTTAGTGTAATGGGTTTTCATGCTTGATTTGCCCAAACCAAATTGGAGCATGCAGAGGAGCGATCTGATGTTTTCATTTTTGCCGTAAGTTGCACATCAATCCAGGCTCACCTGTGTGATATCCAATGTCCTCCTAGCCAAGTTTATGTTGAATATGAGGTCGATTTCCTACATAATTGCATATTTGATTGGATGCGGTGATAACAATGGAATTGGATTGGAGTAATTTTGAGTTTCAGGACTCCCAATCACTATGGCAAGTGCATTTGTGGGTTTTGTGCATGTGTGTATCACTTTTATAGATCCATAGATCAGGTTTTCACATCTTTATAGACTCACAGGCTCTTGTTGCTTCCCCTGGGAACCTTTGTCAGTTCATCAAGCCCTCCTCATCCTCCCTCTGCCGAGTTCAACACCGTTCAGCTGTTCATATTGGCATATTATGTCACTATTTCCTCCGATCCCTCCCTTGCAGACATGTTCATCCTCATTCTCTCCGTTTCTCTGTAAATTTGTGGCCTCTGTAGCTATATGTGTTTAATGCCATGTAAGTGTTGCATTCTTTGGCCTTTAGCCGTAAATGTCTACCCACAAAGCCCTGTTATAGCACACTTTGTGACTGCCCTCTCCTGCTCTCCTCTCTTCTCTCCAGCAATAAAGAGATTCTAAAATAGGCTTTGTAATCTCATTAGTGCAGCGGTGCATCTAGTTGACGTTAAAGAAGTCCTCCTCAAAACTGTGACAGAGGGCATCTCGGGGTCGGAATGGTTTTTAGGATTAATGTTACGGATGGTGTGATTTGGAAGACTTGATCCTGGTTTGTCGGATTGCAAGCTGATTAGTTTAAGATCGGTAAGCTCTCTAAATAACTGGATAAAAAAGCCGCTGACTTTAGTCTGATAAACAAAACACTGGATTTGTACTTAAGGAGATAACAGGCAAATGTGTTCTCTGTTGCTGATTTGTGAACAGAGAGAGCTGACTGACCATGTGGAGCTGAAGCTTGTTGTGTAGTGGAGGATGAAGCTGGAATGGTCATCTAATATCAGATTAATGAAAATCCCAAATCTATTTCACCGGGTGATTTTTCTCTGACCCAGAGAACGTGATTCCGATCAGTCAAGCAACTATTAGGTGAACATAATTCATATCAGTTTGTGTGTGTGTAATGAGCAGGTTGAATCTCCGCTGTGGTATGGTCAGTTCTGCTGGTTTAGAATTCTGGTTTGTGATTTTCTGAATTCAAAAACATTATAAAAACCTCATTATACAATGGTTTTGTACTCAGCACTCAGCCTTTCTGTCTTTCTTTCACAGTCAGTGTCCTTCAGTAATTCTTTCGGCAAGTTACATTATGCCAGTAGGTGCGACAAAAGACTTTCTTTATGTGTGCGTCACTGAATAAATGATTCAATGATTCATTCACAAAGAAGAGTTGTTTATTTTGTTGCTGAATGAATCAGTGTTTAAGTGATTAAATCACTCATTCATTCAGGAACAAAACAATGAGTGAGTCATTAAATTCTTCACTCAGCTGATTCGTTTAAGAACACTGATTAATTTTAGAATGAAACAAGTGACTCTTTATGAGGGAGTCATTGATCACTCACAATTGTATAGTCCAAAAACACTGATTCATGTTTCTGTAAAAAGACAGTGGTGCTACATCTTACATTGACTTTAATTAGCAAGTCTTTTAACAAACATTAATGATTTATATGTTCGTAGTTCATGTACAGTTTACTTCAAACATGAATGTTTATGAAAATAACCCTGATTGTTTAAAAATAATTGGTTAATCATTAAATAATGCAATAATGTTTGTTATTAATGACTTGATTTCTCAGAAAGTATAACCAAAGATACAGATGTGTCTGTTCAACTATTTTGTTTCTAAGGCAGTAATCCAAGTGAAATAAGCTACATTTTCAGCTATTTCTGCTTCTGCTTACTGAGTATGCATTACCACATTATCATTTATGTGGTCTGTGAAGTTTTTTTTTCCTGGCAGATTGTGTATTTGCTAGTTTAGGCTCCAGGGTTGTCTTGTATTGATTTTTACAATAATGATTTTTACAGTATATGATTAGTGTTCTCCATCTGTCCAGGATGCACATGTTACACATATGGCCACACATGTCATCCAATCAGAAGGTAGGACAGTTTTCATAAGCATATGACACGGCTCATTAATGGTTCACAGGCCGTTTATAGTATATGTGTTCGCTAATGTCAGTGCTTGTTGGCAGTGTTTAATTGGCCAAAGAAAATCATAAAATAGTCTGTTCTTTCTTTCTCTGTGACAGTATTTTCTGGCTTCAGTATCTATGACATTGGCATATACAAATGTGTGAAAATGTTCCCTTTCTCCTCCTGTCTCCCACGGATACCAGACATTTGCCATTAACACAATTACGTTCATTTGTAGTCTTCCTTCAATTAACATAATGCAATAACATAAATTAACTCCTTTTTTTGTGACTCCGCAAGACTCGAGCCTATGATGGCATAAAATGTAATCCATGATAAAGGCCGTCTCATTTGAGGACAATGAAAAATGAAGCCAAAAACTCTGCAGGTAGTATCGTCTTTTGTTAGACATTTCTTTTCAGCAACAGCTGAGCTGCATCAGAAGGACCACAGGTGCTGAAGGTTTCAAACACAATGGATGTGCATTTGTTGCTTTACGGTTTGGGCTGTTTTTTGGCACAGGGACTATAATAACCTCAGTAGCTTTAAAGCTGCAGTCGGTAATATTTTTTTGATCATATTCACTGAAACCGACACTATGCTCCGACAGAACAACATACTGTAAATCAGCCGGTTTTAGAAAAAAACCCGCGCTTCTACCTCCACCTAGAGACTGTTATTTGTTTTGCAAAAAAAACAGCGCAGGGCTGTGTGAGATCTGACTGTCAATCACAGTTCGTGCACACACCACAGATCCCCCCTCCCTCCTCGCGCACGTTACAATATCACAAGTTCGCTGGTGTGTTGGATTGTACGAAGCGTGATGGCGGAGAGAAAATCTACTAATAGGCTTCCAATTCCTCGGTTAACAATCATAGCTAGGAGGTCCAAAACAACCAAGGAAAAGAAAACACCTGTAGAAAATTGATCGATGCTGAAGAGACGGGCGCGTTCACAGAAAATCTGGTGCACACGCACTGACGAGAACGAACTCGATGGGAGGGTGCTCGGTGGTAGTGGGGGAGGGGCATGAGAGTTGTAAACATTCAACACAATCTGCCAGACTTGCCGACTGCAGCTTTAATGAGCAGTGTGAAGACTACACTACTGTTCAAAAGTTTGGGGTCAGCAAGATAAAAAAAAAGAAAATAATACTTTTATTCAGCAAGGATGCATTAAATTGTAAAAAGTGACAGTAAAGACATTTAAGTTATATTAAACTTTCTGTTCATCAAAGAATCCTGAAAAATAAAATAAATAAATCATGATTTCCACAAAAATATTTAGCAGGACAACTGTTTTCAACATTGATAATATATATATATTTTTTTACAAGTATATTGCTGTTTTTGAGCAGGTGAGCATAATACACTTAAAGAAGCAACATAAAAAATCTTACAGACCCCAAACTTTTGAACAGTAGTGCACATTACAAATGCACATGCAGAATTATCATTCTGCTGACATAAAATCAATATATAAGGTTATATTAGCTGGTAAAAATATATTAGATGTTCTTTTAAAGATATACTGTAAAATTCACTTTTGAAAATCTTTTTATTTTTGTAATGTATTGATTTTTAATTATATTACCAGAATAACAAGGTGAGTGAAAAATTTAATTGAGAAATGCTGAATATTAAATGTTTCATTTTACTTCATAACTTTGCCTTGATATAATATTTTCAAACCCCTGAAACGTTATTTCTCAAGTTTAAATGACCTTTTAAGGACCAAATTTTCAACGTAAACTTGAACCCATATAGACCCAGATACAACCTCAGCAATTACATGTGACCAAAGACTGTATTTTTCTTTTATTTTCACTTACAAAATCTTAGGAAATGGGCTTTGCGTGCATGGATTTCTCTTTCGCTCTCTCCCTCTCTCCTCATTATCATTAATGCCATCATCTCTAGATGGGGCTGAGCAGTATTGATCAGAGCTTTGTCGATGCTGCCTGATGTTGCTGCTTTAATTTCCTATACACTGACAGAGACGCTCAAGAATGTGTCAATCAAGCACTCATCATCCAGCCTAGATCTCTCGCTGTCCTTTGGAAAACTCCATTATTCCTCTCTTGCTCTCACTCTTTTATACTGCTGCTTCTATTTTTCTCCGTCTGGCTGGTTTCATTGATTGAAGAAACTGATTGGATGAGATAGTTGCCTGAGGCGATTGAATGAGTTGTTTAGGGTGATGTCATTGGACAACATGATCTCATTAGTATTCAAAGGTATTCAAACTTAGTGTGGCTCAGATGGATATTTTTCTTCATTAAATTCTATGAATTCAGTATTTTATTCATCTTTAAATATTCATAAACATTTTTATATCTCTAAAGATGTGCATGCACTACCGCTCAAAACTCTGGGATCAGTAAGATTAAAAAAAAAATATATTACTTTTATTCAGCAAGAACACATTAAATTGATCAAAAGTGACATTTATAATGGTACAAAAGATTTCTATTTCCAAATAATGGTGTTCTTTTGAACTTTCTATCCTTCGAAGAATCCTGAAAATACTATCACAGTTTCCACAAAAATATTAAGCAGCACAACTCTTTTCCACTTTGTTGTTTATTGAGCAGCAAATCAGTATATTAGAATGATTTCTGAAGGATCAAGGGACAATGAAGAGCCATTATAGTATTAAATTACATTTTTAAATATATTAAAATAGAATATATATATATATATATATATATATATATATATATATATACATACACACACACAATATTTCTGTTTTTGCTGCATGTTTGGTCAAATAAATGCAGTCTTAGTGAGCATAAGAGATTTCTTTCAAAAACATTACAAAATTGTAGTGACCTCAAATGATTGAGCAGTAGTGCACATAAATGTGTTTACATTCATAAACATGTGAAAAATTATGACATTATCCTGAAGTAGATGGGATGTTTGAGGTTATGCCATTGGGTGAAATGTTGCTATTGATTGCTATTGAATAGACAAAAGATTACAAACCAACTTAATAAATCTACAGTAACCAATTTTCTGCTGTCCTGCTATCTTTCTTTTCATCATCTATCTCCCCAAGCTTCCCATTTGATGTGGTACTTTTAGGAAATGACATGACATGAACTTCCAGAATGCACTATAGAAAGGCAGTTCAACAATACCACGAGAAATCCTCTGTAAAAACAGAAGTACACTTCGTCTGTTTCAAAACGTCGTGTTTATGGGAGCAGTACCAGACAAAACCACTTTTATAAAACAGGCTCTGAAGTGACCTGCACAGCTTTGGAGCGGGTCGATGCTAACTGCATTAAATGCGCTCTGAAATGGCTGCTTGAGGGATGGCGATATCCCACTGTCCTACGGTTTAAAGTGATCAGCCAGAGTCGAGCGCTGCCCCTGATTAAACTCAAAGTGCTTGTTTTGGTAAGGAGTTACTTTGCAGGCCACCACAAGCCCTTGTTGCTTTTGCATGCCATTTCAAGTCATGGAACATTTTGGTTTGTTTCATTGTGAAAGACCCTGGTGGCCTGAATTAGAATAAAGCTGTTTGATTACTTCCTGCCAGAATGCTCATAACGCCACACACAAACCTCAACTTTCATGAATTTTAGTAGATCATGCTGCGTACGCATTAACCTTATTTCTTATCTAAATTAACCAAGATTTGTGCATATTGTGATTTAATATATGCTGGAAGACCAGAGGCATCTTGCACCTGTTCTTTTTTGAGGTAGTACCAGTGGTAGTCATGTCTTAGTTGGTGCCCTAGGTGAGATGATATATGAGACATTCACTTTTTAGTATCTCAGTAGTTCTTAATAGCAGTGTACTAGACATGTTAGTCTAGTGCAGAGGTTTTCAAACTGGGGTCCCAGGACCCCTTAGGACCACGAGGAAGTTTTGGGGGCCTTTGGAAAATTTGAGGAAAAACTAATAATTTAGAAAAAAAAAATTTTTTTAGGGCTTTCAAAGTTGGTGTAAACTTAAAATATTTATTAATCAAGTTGGTAACTTTTTACAACAAGGTCCCATTAGTTAACATTAGTTAATGCATTAACTAACAACAAGAAATACATTTGTCACAGTATTTATTAATCTTTGTCAACGTTTGTTAATAAAAAAATACAACTGCTCATTATTAGTTCATGTTAGCTCAGGTCCTTTAAATATTAACAGATGCAACTTTTAATTTGAATAATGTATTAGTAAATGTTGAAATTAACATTAACCCTCTGGGGACCAAGGGGTTTTTGGGGCCCTTGGGATGTTTTGACATGCACTGACATTTGTGCTTTTTTCAGTTATTTATAAACATGTTAATGGCAAAGGTGTAAATTCACTCTATATAGCACAAACGGGGCTACCATAATCTGTGAGCAACATGTATGTACATGTTTGTATTTTTGAGAGAATATTATTTATGCATGGTTATTGAAAAACTTAAAAATAAAAGTTTCTGAAATAAGGCCACAAAACACATATTGATTATTTCTTCACAAGACTTTTGAAAATTGTATCACATAGTCTAAAATATTTGCTCCAAAACTATGTGAGAATCATCCTGACTACTCATTCAGATAAGTCAATAAAGTCTTTTAGAATGTGTATGACGTGTTTTGTTTGAGAAAGCTTTATGCGAGGAGGCGTGATCTCTCATTAATATGTATGGCATTTCACACCTGAGAAAGACAAAGACCCTCCCATAATGGCCCTATTAGGTGCTATCAGGCCATATCATTAGAGGAGCCTTGCACAAAGAATGAGGAGATTTAAAAAAGAATGGCTTTTAGATTGTTTGGATTTATTTACAACACAACATAATCCAAAGATACACAACAAAGGACAAAAAAGCACATTAGTAAACACACTGATCTAAAGACAGAGGCTTGCACAGTCACACAGCATGGTCCCATTCCTGAAAGATAGTACATAGGCCTACCTGTCATTTCCAAGGTGTTTGATTTTTCATTACAGTCTCCTGTGAATGTTGAAGTCAGCAGGACTGATATCAAGAGAAACTATATGGCTGCACGACTTTGGGCATGCATTGTAGATTTTTCTGGTTAAAATAGCTTTTTAATGATGTATATACACTCACCGGCCACTTTATTAGGTACCCCATGCTAGTAACGGGTTGGACCCCCTTTTGCCTTCAGAACTGCCTCAATTCTTCGTGGCATAGATTCAACAAGGTGCTGGAAGCATTCCTCAGGGAGTTTGGTCCATATTGACATGATGGCATCACACAGTTGCCGCAGATTTGTCGGCTGCACATCCATGATGCGAATCTCCCGTTCCACCACATCCCAAAGATGCTCTATTGGGTTGAGATCTGGTGACTGTGGAGGCCATTTTAGTACAGTGAACTCATTGTCATGTTCAAGAAACCAATTTGAAATGATTAGAGCTTTGTGACATGGTGGAAGTAGCCATCAGAGGATGGGTACATGGTGGCCATGAAGGGATGGACATGGTCAGAAACAATGCTCAGGTAGGCCGTGGCATTTAAACGATGCCCAATTGGCACTAAGGGGCCTAAAGTGTGCCAGGAAAACATCCCCCACACCATTACACCACCACCACCAGCCTGCACAGTGGTAACAAGGCATGATGGTTCCATGTTCTCATTCTGTTTACGCCAAATTCTGACTCTAACATCTGAATGTCTCAACAGAAATCGAGACTCATCAGACCAGGCAACATTTTTCCAGTCTTCAACTGTTCAATTTTGGTGAGCTCTTGCAAATTGTAGCCTCTTTTTCCTATTTGTAGTGGAGATGAGTGGTACCCGGTGGAGTCTTCTGCTGTTGTAGCCCATCCGCCTCAAGGTTGTGCGTGTTGTGGCTTCACAAATGCTTTGCTGCATACCTCGGTTGTAACGAGTGGTTATTTCAGTCACTGTTGCCCTTCTATCAGCTCGAACCAGTCTGGCCATTCTCCTCTGACCTCTGGCATCAACAAGGCATTTCCGCCCACAGAACTGCCGCTCACTGGATGTTTTTTCTTTTTCGGACCATTCTCTGTAAACCCTAGAGATGGTTGTGCGTGAAAATCCCAGTAGATTAGCAGTTTCTGAAATACTCAGACCAGCCCTTCTGGCACCAACAATCATGCCACGTTCAAAGTCACTCAAATCAACTTTCTTCCCCATACTGATGCTTGGTTTGAACTGCAGGAGATTGTCTTGACCATGTCTACATGCCTAAATGCACTGAGTTGCCGCCATGTGATTGGCTGCTTAGAAATTAAGTGTTAACGAGCAGTTGGACAGGTGTACCTAATAAAGTGGCCGGTGAGTGTATATATATATAATATATATATATATATATATATATACACTAGGGCTGGGGTAAACGATTATTAATTAAACGATTAGTCTGTCGATTATTTTATCGATTAGTCGACTAATCTAACGACTAATTGAACGATTTTTTTTTGTAACATGGAAATTGCAGGAGTGCACATTCAATGCACAACAATTTTGATCTGGTTCTTACAGAGTATCTACACTGTAAAATGTTTGGTAGGCTACTCAAATGACACTTGGATGTGGTGCTCATTTTAAAGTTTTCAGTGCTCATAAAAAACATCCGGACTGATTTTTCGGTTTTGTTGACGGGGGTGGGGTTTACATGCGCTTCATAAGGCACACACGCACATTTGCACACACACGCGCAAGGTCTCTCGCTCTCTCCCTCGCTGCGCGCGCTACACGGTTTGGAGCTCGCGAGCTCTAGATTCCGGGAGATTTTAACTAATTTGCGGTCATCAGGGAGCCGCTATCACTATGCGGGAGACTTGGGATGTCAACTCCATTTGACAAAGAGCGCAAATAACGACACCTTTACGTTTGGGACTAAATTTGAAGTATTCCCATACCTTCGATGATTTAGTGCGAGCTGGGTTTTTTGACTTTTTCTTTTGTTGGGACTTTTGCATGGCTTTGTTGTGAATTCTGTGAAGAGGTTGCTGTTTCGTCCTCGATTCTGCAATGTTTCGGTCTCCCACGTGTGTGTGGCGAGCTGTACCGCCGGGAACGGTGCAAAAAAATAAATACATAAATAAATAAAGAAGCGGCGACAAAAAAATATGACGTCGACGAATTTTTGACGTCGAAGCGTCGACGTCATCGACGCGCCGCTACAGGCCTAATATACACACACACACACACACACACACACGCACACACTGCTTAGAATTAGAAGTGAACACAGCCATGCTAAAGTTGACTAAAAAGAGGAATAAAAAATCTTAATGCCTTAATTAAAAAAATGAGGAAAACTCCAACCTTTAGGGACGTGAATAATGTCCCTGAATTCTTTGTGAATGAATAATGTATCGCAAATAATTAAATGTTCTTCTTTAAAATACAGGGTGCATACGTCTGGACACTTCTATCCCCAGAAACTCCTAACAAAAGCTGATGTCTTTATTTTGAAGCTTATTTGATGCTTATTTGATTTGAAAAACTTTATCCAAAACTAGTCAACGAAATTTTGTCTTTTATTTCGTCTGTAACAGTGCGTATCTGTGCGTTCATTCATTCATTTACACACACACACAGAGAGAAACATGATTGACATTTAAACAGTATGCTATTTTTCCGTTTACAGACACTAACGTTATTCTATATCGCGATTAGAACAAACCACAAGCATAAAACACTTACACTTCTCAGCTGAATCTGTGAAAAAAACAGCAAAACGCGCGGGCGCGTTCTTGGTCCCCAGAGGGTTAACTAAGATTTAGAAGTATTTTTTTATTGTTAGTTATATAATTAACTAATATTAACAAATGGAACCTTATTGTAAAGTGTCACCAATAAGTTTAACACTGCTTTGGAACCGAATTTATTATGAAAAGTATTTTAAAAATAAATCAGAATTTAGCTAAAATCCCTGGGGCCATATTCCCCAAACATCTTAAGGCTAAAAGTAGCTACTAATTTGCCGATTTAGGAGAAACTCTTAAAAATAATGGGCGTGTCATTCCTAATTTAAGGACTCCTAAATGTTTGAAAAAAGAGTGTTGCACAAAGCATTTTAGTGCTAAAACCAGCTCCTAAATTTGTGAAAAGTTAGGGGTAGTCAAGTGGACTCCGAAGTCACTAGACCAAATCACAAACAATCCTATAATGGTTGTTGCTGGCGATTCGCCTCAGTAATCTGCCCAAAGACACTGTACACCATTGAAGCAATAGGCAATAGAGCCTTGGGTGCTGAGCCTGTTCTTCATAAATGCAATAAATATGTTGATTTATAGATTTTAATCGGCAATGACATAACATAAAGGTTCATTTATTTACAGGCAAAATGCATTGAATCAAGGAGAATAAAGCATTGCAGTCACGTTGATAATAATGTCTCATCTTCTGCGCTGATAGCCTTGTGGGCAGCTTGGGTGACCTGAGTTAATTTCCTACTCGTGGTCCTTTCCCGATCCTGTCCCCCTTTCTCTCTTCCACTTCGCTTCATGTCTACTCACCGTACTTTCATAATAAAAAAGGCAAAAACACCAAAAATAAATCTTTGAAAAAAAAAAAAAAAAAAAAAAAAAAAATAATGTTAACACTTACAAATGATCCAATAGAGTGAAAAAGTAAAATAAGCCTGTTTGGCGTGCTTTCCGAGGGGAGGCTTCAAGCTCGGAATTTAGCCCAAACACAGAGTACTCCCCCGTATCTCTGGCTGGAATAAGAACCAGCCGTGAGGAGTCGGGGTGGCGGAGGGATGCAGAATAGGGGTCGACCAATATGTGATTTTCAGGGCCGATGCCGATACCGATTATTACAGATCAAATAGGCCGATAACCGATATTTTGAACCGATATATGTCTGGTGTAAAAATGTAAATTAATGTAAAAATTAAGAATAACAAAGGGTTTTGACAAATACTTTCTTTAAATGATTTTAAACATATCTTTGAATCTGAGAACTGTTATTAATAATAATAATTATAATAACTTAAAAAGTGCAGGGAGCACCCAGCAGCATTCTGTAAACACTTTGTAAAACTCATATAATGATGCGGCTGAGGCTGAAAACAGCGCAAGCGTCACGCGTGCTCCAGTGTGTGTGTGTGTGTGTGTGGTAAATGAAATCACGCGTCTGCGCCATTCATTTAGAGACACGCAGGATTCATATTTAAATAGTCTTTTTGCGGTTTGAAATTCGATTTGATTTGTACTGACCTGCTTTTTATTAATTCATCAAAAAGTTGACAAATTCTGTGATATTCCGCTTTATACAGTAAATTCCATTTTTATGACTGGATTTCGTCTGTTTTCTGCATCGCGGAAATCACAGGGCTCTATTATATTGAGGTATTTTGCAACATCAGTGTAGTAATGTATTGCTTCTTCAGCAAAGTCTGCTGCTGCCTTAACTTTGAGAGACAACTGAGTGAAGCAGCTCCAGTCAGCAAGTGCTTTCGGTGTGAGAGTGCAAAACTTTCAGTGCCTTCAGCTTTCCGCGTTGATCAGCCGGACTCGTGACTCCCAACAAATCAGATGGGCGGGGACATTAGTCTAGTCTACAGAGTCTACGTGAGTTCCGACAGATGTGGCTGTGTTAGAGCCAAATATAGCGCATTTCAAAATAAAATTATTTTATCGGCAAATCGGTTTTGAAAATGACCGATAACCATAAAAATGCTTAATATCGGCGCCGATAATCGGTCGACCCCTGATGCAGAAAACTGTCGTGGTAATTAGGTGAGTCGGCTGTGTATATATATATGCCTCCTCTCGAGCTGTTTAGATAGACTATTTGAACGTGCTCCTCCTCAACTTTGTTTATAAAACATAATTTGTCACTTGAATTCTGCATTCTCTCGAGATGCAGACATATAAATATAACTTGTTTAATTTGTGACACTTAGCCTATTTTTATTAATTTTTAAATTGGATTTGAATATGGTAACTGGATACCTATTTCTTCAATATTTCTATGATTAAATCACTGACAGAGACTCATTCCCTATTAGCCAATCGCTGACTTCTCTCTATTCCTTAGCAAAAGTTGGTCTCAGCAGTTTTGTGAATAGGTTTTTAAGAGGAAACTCTCACCTAAGACCTTTTACTGCTATTTAGGAGAACTTGATTTCACTTTTTTTTATATAAAGCAAAACTGCAAATCAACTTGACAGCCATTTTTCATAATTTTTCCAGCATGAAAAAGGAGCAACCTTCGATAATTACTCCTTTAGTTTTTCTCTAGAAAAGTCACAAGTTTCAAATAAAATGGTGAGTAGGTGATGACAGAATTGTCATATGAAAGCAGATTATTTGTGGCAGATGTTTTTTTTACGCCTAAAATAATTGTGCTAATAAATAAATAAATAATCTTAATTATCAAAAGAACAAATGTTTTTTTGACAGTTATATCCGCTGTGAAATCTCATGAGACGCAATACTTTTGTACACGTCAGTTCAGAACAGAAACAGATCAGTTTCTTGTGATATATTCACACGTTCACCTTTAATGCAATTAAGGTGTGTTTGTTCTTGTTGCTCTCTCGTCCTCTTTTGCACTCCGGCTCTTCTGTTTTCTTTTCTATTCTGCTGGCTCTCTCCCCAGTCTCCCACGCTGTGGTGCTGTTGTGGTTTTGCTGTAGCGGTCTGTTTTTCTCCCCTTTTTTTGTGGTTTGGGTTTGAATTCTTCTTTATTTGAGGTGACGGTGATCTCAGTGAGGAGATGCCTCTTTCTCCTGTTTCTCTCTGGCCACTAATGCATTTCATACTTGTTTATCAGAGACGCTTGTTATTATCTTATACAACCTTTTACAAAGTATAGTACTTTGGTTGCTCCCTTTATCTCTCAGTGTTTGTCTGGGTTTTTTATGTGAAGCTTCATAATTTAGCTGGACATGTTCTGGCATATTGAGCTGTGGTGCTTTTCTGTGGTCTTCCTACTACTGTCAAAGTGACAAAAGGCAAACAAAATAAAACCAAACCAAACCATGCACTGTATGCAAAGTGAATTTACTCTTGGAGCCATATTGAGATCCCCATATCTCTGGAAATTAACCACCATAGAGCCTTAAAAATAGGAATACCAAAAGAAACATTTGTTAAGAACCAGAATCTAAAAGTATATTAAGATATCATTAATGCTTCTTGAATTACATGCATGCAAACTTCAGGCAAAAAACACAATAAGTCATTTAGTCAGTTCCTATTTTTTAACTGTCACCGTTAGTATATAATGCAACAAAGATTGCTAAAGTCAACAATTTTACTTATCTCTGCGTAAAAATAGACTAACAATGCTGCCATCTTTCTAAAGATCTTTCACCATAATTCGGGTCAAAATCTCAGGTGAAAAGTATAATTTTTACCTTCCTCTACAAAATAGTGGTTAGTAAATATTCATCCATGACATTTAGTATTTTGGTTTTAATCACAATTTATGTCTGTTTTTCTTTAAAAAATGTTTAAAGAAAATCAAAAATTTGAGCCGGGGAAGTTTCTGAAATTTGGTTAACTTGACACGGAATGGCGCTTTTAAATAATTTTGCCTATTGTAATGAAACTGGTCTTAATAGATTCTTTGGGTCATGCTGACCATACCAATTTTGCCATAGTCAAACTTTCTGTCTGCACCTGCACGTTTTTGGCACAGTGCCACCTAGTGGTCATGAGATATATAAAATTAACAGTTTGACCAAAAATCAATAGAAACCCGGCGTCTCAATGTCCATACTCTCCCTCCTAATGTGAGATTGAAATAAGTGTGTCCCAAAGCATAGTATAAAGGGTGTAGTATAAGTAGTCAAATTGAGACACAGCAAGTCTCTTTAGATTCAGTGCAGCATGCCAATTGTAATGAAACTGGTCTTAATAGATTCCTTGGGTCATGCTGAGAACATAGATGCCATTGTCAGCCGAACATCCTGTCCTCCTTTTGATTCTATTTCAAAACCTACTTTTTTAATCTTAAACCTATGTCGGCAAAAAAGTTACGGATTTGGTGTCCGTAGACGAAATGTTTTTCGTATATTGCATCAATGAATTTGATGGCATAATGCCAAACTGCATCTAAGGCTGTATCTCTGGAAAAGATTTGACATATTGACACCAAACTTTATGTGTGTAATTGTCACTCAACACTGACCAAACCAGATAAATTTGGTGACCTATTGGTCAAAAGTAATATGCAATTATGTCACATTACAAGTGATTGTATTCAGGGGCTTTGAACGATTTTGATTAAAATTGTTTCCAAATGTCTTTACTCATTTTTGCAGTATTTATATATAATTTCCCCTAAACCCTGTAACAGAAACCTTTTTCTATTTTTATACTTTATTTAATATGGTTAGCAAACTGTTTATTTGATGGCAAGTTTAGCAATTTATTTGATACTTCTTCCCATTTAATATTGACAATTTGTCAGCAGATGTTGTCAATGTATGTCTTCTTGCAGTTTATTCCCATTATATTCTGTCAGGGAGCTGCGTAAACTCAGTGTTTCGGGATCCCAAGGGGTGTTTGGTCTTTGTTCAATTTTCTTTTGTCATTAAAATGACAAACAGTTCAGAAGCACAAATTTGACTAAGAATGATTAACATACTAACAGTTTTTATGCTAGTGATGGAGCGCTCGGGAAGAACACACACACACACACACACACACACACACATTTTTGGAAGTCGGAAGGGTTCTTTCTTAATTAATCTCTTTGTTATCCACATAATATGCTGATTACTCTTTATACCAGAAATCAGACCAGTGTGCGTGATAGCGTAAATGTATTCACATATTTCACTACAATTAATTTCAAAGGCCCAGGTCAACTCATCCTACAATAGACCTTAAAATTTCCTGTAATTCAGAAACTGCATGATATAGAAATGAGTGTTTGCACACATTACGAGCGGTGATTAATTTTTCTTATGATTCCTAATCAGGCCTGAAGTCTGTTTCAGCTCCCCCCACACTCTGTGTATGGCAGGGGCGATTGGTTCCTAAACATTGACATGCAGACAAGCAGCACAAGCAGAACTCCATAAACTATGCAGAGTTATTGACACACAGGAGGTCTGTGTGTGTGTTTCTAGGCAGGTTTATTGACAGCCCGCTATGTATTTTGCACACAGCCTGGGGGATCTGGTGTTTGTGCATGCGCATTTATTAATGATAATTATTCAGAATCATGCAGAATTAATCTTGTAGCATGTGTGTATAGGTGTTTTTGTGTGCATATGTGTGTACAGTATGTGTGTTCACATGTGTTCACTGCCCCATTAGCACCATGTGAGTCCCATTAGCTTGTTGTATGACCTTTTCCTTGTAATTAGCCAGCAGGCCTCACAGGTAGGGAGCAGCTTGACCTGTGGGTGTTTATACATGCATGAAAAACATACTAACCTTCCCCCACAGGGATTGTTACCACTCTTCCCCATGTGTGTTAAGAGGTCTAATGGCTTACAATCTGCACGATCATGCCATGAAGACGTTGTCTGTCTATTGATTTACTCCTCTGCGCTGTTTTGTTCAGGGGTTTAATCGAGCATCCCTTTAGGAATATGGTAGAAACTCATAATTATGCTTTAGGCACATCGAAGCGCAATTATTCACTCGTACCTGAGCTGTTGGCTGAACCCTCAGAGATTAATCTCCAAGCACACCTCTGATCCTACTCCTGCAACCTACAACCAGCTTTGGAAATGCTGCATTAAGACAATATGCACCTTCTTAATAGCTCATTTTCTCATGGCTTTTAGTCAATTTAGAAGTTTTATTTGCAACACAATCTTGATATATCATACAAAAACATATTAGTAGTACTTTATATTCACTGCTATTCAAAAGTTTGTGGTTGGTATTTTTTCTAAAATGTGTTCTAAGCGATGTTGGGTGTTGTCACTTCTTGTTGACGTTCGAAGTATTGTCAAACAAAACGAAGGGTAGCTAGACCCTCCCTCCTCCTCATCCCGTCCCCTCCCCCTCCCTTGTGTTGGTTAGGCGAACATGAACGCCCATTTAGAAAAACAAAAAAAATGGATTTACCCACCTGTCCAGCAAAAACAGAGCTATCTGAATGTCGGATTGTAAATCCTTCTGCCGGCGGAGTTCTCGCCACCTTTTGAAGGCTTTCCAATGTAAATTCGGGACTTTGCGTGTTCCTTATCCTTTTCCCTCTTCGGAACGTCGTCTCTTTGGTCGTGTGTCGCCCATATCAAACTTAAAGAGAATATAATTCTAACTTCCCTCTTCATGCTTCTCTCCTCCACACCCCCCTTCATGTATACGCGCACTAACCCCCGAAACCCCACCCCCAAATCCTTCTTGTCGGTTATTGGCTGGAACCCTGTTTGTTATGTTTCGTGGTGCGGGTTGGCCCAGTTTGTTTTTGTTGCCGTTTGTGGAGCCTGGGGTGTCTACAGAGACCGCGTTTTTTTACAGTGTGTTCAGGGGAAAGGCAGCTAGCGGATAGTGAGGAGATGTTTGCTGTATGTGACAAAAAATGTTTTGGCTAAAAAACACGTGACATCGCTTAGAGCACCTTTTAATGTTTTTGAAAAAAGTCTCTTATTCTCACCAAAGCTGCTTTTTATTTATAATTACAATTTAAATAACAAAATAGCTGGTTTCTAATTTAATATATTTTATAATGTAATTTGTTCATAGATGACAAAGCTGAATTTTCAGCATCATTACTCCAGTCTTCAGTGTCACATGATTCTTCAGAAATCATTCTAATATGCTGATTTTGTTGTCAATAAAATCTTTTTTTATTATCAATGTTGAACAGTTGTGCTAGTTAATGAATACAAATAATAATAATTTGTTACATTTATATAGCTCTGTACTGAGGGCTTATAGCGTCGAGTTTCTTAACTTTTTCGCCGAGGAAAGCAGAGCCGTGGAGAGATTTGCTTCCCCCGGTCTGCATTTTCACCAGACATACGTTCTTCTCCCACACAAAAACAGAATTTCAATCCAAATATGTAAAATTCCACGAAATTCCCCGTTAACACTAGATTCCGCGTTAATTTGCCAATTCCGTAATTCCGTCCGCGATTCCGTGATCGCGTAAATCATAGGGCCCTACACTTTACATGGAAGGGGGGAATCTCCTCACCACCACCAATGTGCAGCATCCACCTGGAAGATGCAATGGCAGCGATATTGTGAACCAGCTTATTAGTGGTGAGGAGACCGAGTGATGAAGCCAATCAGTATATGGTGATGATTAGGAGGCAATGAACATGTGCAAATCTTTGGCCAGGATGGGAGTTTTTATGACCACAGAGAGTCAGGACCCTGGTTTAACATTTCATCCGAAGGACAGTGTTATTTGACAGTACAGTGTCCCTATCACTATACTGGGGCGTTAGGACCCACACAGACCACAGGGTGAGCACCCGCCTACTGGCCTCACTAACACCTCTTCCAGCCACAACCTAGTTTTTCCAGGTCTTCCATCCAGGTACTGACCAGGCCTCAACCCTGCTTCAGTGGGCAACCAGTCTTGGGCTACAGGGTGATGGCTGCCAGCTAATATTTTTTTGTGAAACCTGTGATGCATTTCACTGCTCCATCATTAGTTGTATACTTGTTCATCTTCAGATTTTTCTGATACTGAGTGGCCAATTTTATTGCTGAGAGATTGCTCTGTCATAGTTCAGGAGGCTCAATAGAATTCTCTGTTATTCATTTAGGTATCAACTTGGTCAACTTGGAAGATGTTTATCTTGAAATTGCTTTGGAGAAATAAATAAAGAAGCAAATTAAATAATTGTTAACTACTGAGAGTGTTCCCTTGAAAGGATTGTTCACTCTAAAATGAAAAATGTCCCGCTCGTACTTGTCCATATAATGGTAGTGATTAGCAACCAGCATCAAGCTTTAAAAACGACGCAGAAGTATCACAGAATGGTCCGGTGCTACACGTATCGTATATTCAAAGTGTTCTGGTGGTATACGGTAGGGTTTGGTTAAAAACAAAACCATTAGAACAACACCAGAGTGAGTAAATGATTACTTAATTTTCATTTTCGGGGTAACTAACCCTTTAGCATTTTGTTGTGGACTATAATTTGTTTAGTTTAATTTGTTTTATTTATTTTATATCATTTTATATATTTTTTCTAATATTATTATCTTGTTCCATTTACGGTTTGTTTATTTAGTCATTAACTTTTGTGTCAGAGAAGAGAATACTAAAGACCTAATCCAGGACCACTGAAATGAATGGGGATAATTTGATCTCTGAAGAATTTGATGTTAAACATCTGAATTCATATTCAAATCTTTGACTTCTAATTTCCAGATTGCGGTATCTAAGAAGAGTTTGAGAGTTTCTTATATTATTATCTTGTTCCATTTACGGTTTGTTTATTTAGTCATTAACTTTTGTGTCAGAGAAGAGAATACTAAAGACCTAATCCAGGACCACTGAAATGAATGGGGATAATTTGATCTCTGAAGAATTTGATGTTAAACATCTGAATTCATATTGAAATCTTTGACTACTAATTTCCAGATTGCGGTATCTAAGCAGAGTTTGAGTTTGAGATGGTTTTGAGATATCTAGAGGATACACATCACTGGTGTTTTTTTTCTCCCCCCAAAAATCTAAGAATCAGGAGACTCTTTTTGTTTTCCATTTAATCTCATTGCTGTCTAGAAAAACAACTGAGAAAACTTTTCTATCGTCTTACATCTGATTGCTCAGTAATCTGCGAAACTTCCTCTGTTTTGACTTTCTTTCTCAAAGCTTGTTAAACCAGATCACAGCTCATATTAAATTGACATATTTTGAGCATTCCTCAGATCTGAATGCTGCTGGAGAAGCACAGTAGTTTTTATTTTTTGAGCTTGCACCTGACTGCTTTGAGAGGTTCACTGTACAGTCTGTCAGCTGGGAGCATTACATTCATGCACCTGATTTGGTGCAATGGGTTGGCAGTAGTTAGACAAGCAGTGTTTAATGTATTGAAAATAATTTATGAGGTGTAGAGTGTCTGTGTCTCATTTCTCATTTCTCTGCCATTTGGTGCAATGAGGTGGCAGGTTTTTGCATTACTAATTAGACAGATTTTTTTCTCTCCAATTAAAAAAAAAACCCTTATTTATTATTGGCCGATTTTAGAGTCCAGCAATAAGGGGTGGGCAATATACCGGTAGACACAATTAACCGGTAGAAATTTGTCAACCGGACTATCGGACTAAATTTGTCAATTTTTAGTCGCGGTTACACGCTCACGTGATCATGAAAGCCTATCATTTGCATGCGTTATTAAGCGTTGTAGTTTAAAAACAAGTGATTTTAAACCAATGAAGCGCAATAAACAGCAAAAAAGAATAATTTTTCTATCCTCATAAACGCATTCATTTATGTCTTAAGTGAACGTAAACAGTTGAGGAATAAAACGCACGTGAATCAGTGTATTGGATCTGTGCATTCGGTCTTAAAGTGACAGCAGCCTAATATATCTGCCCCCGTTAACCCTCTGGGGCCCTTGGGATGTTTTGACATGCACTGACATTTGTGCTTTTTTCAGTTATTTATAAACATGTTAATGGCAAAGGTGTAAATTCACTCTATATAGCACAAACAGGGCTACCATAATATGTGAGCAACATGTATGTACATGTTTGTATTTTTGAGAGAATATTATTTATCAGGGTTCCAGACTGCGACCAAATTGGTCGCATATGCGACCATTTTTTGAGAATGTGCGAGTTAAAATGTTATGTGGTCGCATTTGTGCGAGTGGACGCTTGAGCAACAGAACGCCGTTGTATCAGCTGCTGCAGTCCGTAACTTATGTTCAAAATGAACGAGTAGGCTATATCATGAATCCATTTTCCAAACCGTGTTTTTGACTTATTCTGAATCACTACGGTACGCCTATAATAAGTGTTTATATTCGGACTATTTTATCCCGGGGTCGTCTCGGCTGCGGAGTAGCCCAGTGCCTGCGTGATTCGCCATAGACATTAACGGAGAGAAGTTCCGTCTACAGTGTTCTTCCGCAAGACACGTGCAGTTTATTTATTGACGAACGTAGACGTCACGCGCATTGCACACTGATGGTGAAACGCGCCAATTACGAATTCACGAATTAAGGCATATAAAAATGATAAAAAATGGTCTCACGAAACACAGAGCCCCCTCCTCCTACGTCTTTTCAGCGGTTATATTTTCCTCTGTCGAGCGATTACTCTCATGATCGCTCGACAGAGGAAAAGGAAATTATTATAAAATGCAGAAGGTAAGGAGTGTGAGATTTTATAGTTTACAACTATAAACTTTGATAACGAAAAATCTGTATCAGTTTATTATAATACTCTAATCTTTTAAAATGTAATGCATACATTTGAATGTTTAATGATTTTTAAAAGATAGAAAGATGATAGACAGATAGATAGATAGATAGATAGATAGATAGATAGATAGATAGATAGATAGATAGATAGATAGATAGAATATGATTCAAATGTAAATAGATAGATTGTATATAATTCAAATGTAAAATGCTTAAAATTACATATTAAAATTACTGTCCAAAATCCATGAAAGTCCTGAAATTTGGCAATGATAATTAATATATTACAGGTATTTCTGCTGCAACCCAGAAAGCCTTTGCTAGCCTTGGTCCATTAAAACCACTATTCATCAGCATGCATTGATTAATCCCATGGCATGTAGCAAAAAAAAGAAAAAGAAAAAAAAAGGTGCGACCAAATCATATGCTGGTGCGACCAGTGCAACCAGTGGAAAAGTTAGTCTGGAGCCCTGTTTATGCATGGTTATTGAAAAACTTAAAAATAAAAGTTTCTGAAATAAGGCCACAAAACACATATTGATCATTTCTTCACAAAACTTTTGAAAATTGTATCACATAGTCTAGAATATTTGCTCCAAAACTATGTGAGAATCATCCTGACTACTCATTCAGATAAGTCAATAAAGTCTTTTAGAATGTGTATGACGTGTTCCCTTTCGAGGGAACTCCAACTGCGTCGAATGACACTTTGGGGGAACGCCCCTCAGCGTAGCGCCTCTGAAGTATGAATGAAACTGAGCCGATCTCTGATTGGTGCAACGTCATGACGTAATGTGTGACGGCACATAGGCGGAAGCTATAAAAGCAGCCGGCACACATAAGATGTCAGCTTTCTGTTCTTCAGCAAGCGCTATCTGTGACTGTTTGTCCTATTTATTGTTGTCTGTTACTAAATGAATCTGAATGAGTGAAATGGCGAGTGTGAGCTTCAGGAAGTGTGTGCATCCTTGCCCTCGCTACATCACGGGCGGGGACACACACCAACTGTGCACACATTGTTTGGGAATGCAGCACGCGCAGGCAGCTCTCGAGGGGGCTGCTTGCGAGGATTGTGAAAAGTTGACAATCCGTGTGCTGCGTTCCCGGCTGGCTATCTTTGATGAAGATGGTCAGCCTCGCGAGCCCCGTGGTGCGGGACCCGCGTTCGCTGAGGCGGCGCGGCGACGCTCTTCATGGGGCTCGCAAAAAGATCTGTCCGGGGATCTCGAGGCTGCTGAGGCACCTTCTCGGGATTCATCGGGCAGTTCTGATGTCCTCGAGCCTCGCGCAGAAGCCCGCCCCGCGGCTTCTTCTGCGCGAGTCGAGGATCCGATGTTTGAGCTGTCTGCCTCCGAGGAGGTTGACGTGCTCAGCATCGAGGGCGGGGATTTCGGGGACGACTCGCCGCCCCGTGTCCCCGCGTATGAGGAGCTGGTTGAGGTTGTTTCCCGTGCGGTGGCTCATTTAAATATCAGCTGGCCACAAGAGAGGCAGGAAGCGCAAACTAAAAGCAAACTGGATGAGCGCTTCCTGCAGCACAGGGAACAACCTCATCACCGGGGCTTGCCGTTCTTTCCCGATCTGCACAACGAGTTGTGTAGATCGTGGAAAAAACCACACTCTTCTCGTGTCTCCAATCCCCCTATTATTAATTATAGTAACATCATGGGGGCACGAGAGAACGGTTATGGGATGATGCCGCGCGTTGAACAGCCTTTGGCGAATTATTTATCGCCTGAGTCGGCATCATCCCTTAAAGCCCCGGTGCTGCCCACTAAGCCGTGTAGAGACACATCAGCGCTAGTGGGCAGGGCTTATATGGCTGCGGGTCGGGCTGGTGCGAGTCTTCACACCATGGCTATGCTCCAGGCGTACCAGGCCGACCTTCTTAAGGACATTGATGAGGGCGAGGGTCCAACTCCGGAAGATATTGCGGAGTTGAGGAAGGTCGCTGATTTGTCTCTCCGAGTCACCAAGGAGACGGCCCGCGCTGTCGGTCGCTCCATGGCAGCTATGGTGGTCTCGGAGAGGCATTTATGGTTAAATCTTACGGGCATCAGGGAGAAAGACAGGGCTTTCCTCCTTGATGCCCCGATTTCGCCTTCTGGCCTGTTCGGCGACGCCGTTAATACCGTCGTCGACAGGTTTCAGGAGGCGAAAAGACAATCAGCGGCCTTCAAACAATATCTCCCTTGCCGCTCAGTGTCCAAGAAGTCTGCCCAGTGGGCAGCCGCAGCCACAGCCATCAGCCAGCTCCTCCGCCTATAGACAGGCTCAAAAACAGAGCGTCGCGTCTAGAGCCCCCCCTCAAGGAGCTTGGGGGCATAGACAGCGCTCTCAGGCGAAGCCTCAGCCTAAGCAGGGCGACCTGAGGGCCGTCCTGCAGGCTAAAAAGGCTTCGTCAAAGAGATCCTAGCTACTCTAGGATCTCTGCGGGCGGCCCCACCCGTGGTGGAACGACCGAGGTCGTCTCCTTCACGGAGCCCGCAGGAAATCGATGTTGCTCTCCCGCCGTTAAACACGCTTCGGGACACATCGGTATCCAGCGAACGCAGGCTGCACTGTCCGCCCCACAGGCTTGCGGTCAGGCAGCATTCGCGTCCGCCCATCGAGAATCGTTTTCGGTTCAGCCCTGCCGGGAATCCGCTTCAGGGGGCCGAGAACGAATCCCGATTAATACCCGAAGCCAGGCTCGAGAGCCTGGTTCCCTTGGTAAAATATTTCGATGCATGGAAAAATCTGGCGAATATTTCTCCTTGGGCCCTGCCCACCATTCAAAATGGGTACAGGCTGCAGTTCAGTTCCCGCCCACCCAGATTCAACGGGGTGGTCTGGACTGTAGTCGACCCAGTGCAGGGTCGGGTATTGGAACAGGAAGTAAACTCCCTGCTGGCAAAGGAGGCTATAGATCGTATTCCTCCACCGGACAGGGAGTCCGGGTTTTACAGCCGCTACTTCATAGTTCCCAAGAAGGATGGGGGGTTGCGTCCAATAATAGATCTCAGGCACCTGAACCGTTCTCTGAGGAGATTCAGGTTCAAGATGCTCACTATTCCCATTATCGTGAGTCAAATTCAGTCCGAGGATTGGTTTGTCACGATAGATCTAAAGGACGCATACTTCCACATATCCATCCTTCCATCTCACAGGAAGTTCCTGAGGTTCGCTTTCGGGGGCGAAGCGTACCAATATCGGGTTTGGTTCGGCCTAGCTCTCTCCCCTCGCACATTTACCAAATGTATGGATGCAGCTCTGGCACCGCTGAGGCTTCAGGGCATCAGGGTGCTCAATTATATCGACGACTGGCTGATTTTAGCACAGTCACAGGAGCTGGCGGTTCGGCATCGAGATGTCGTCCTCGCTCACATCCAGAGCCTGGGGTTGAGACTCAACACGAAAAAGAGCGTGTTGACACCAGCCCAGAGAACTACGTTCCTGGGAGTGGTGTGGGACTCGGTCACGATGCGGGCACGATTGTCTCCCGCGCGGATCGAGTCCATCCTGACCACAGTGTCCAGGATAAGGCTAGGCCAAGCCATCACTGTGAAGCACTTCCAGAGAGTGTTGGGGCTCATGGCAGCAGCGTCCAGTGTCATTCCATTCGGCCTGCTGCACATGAGGGCCCTTCAGTGGTGGTTAAAAACCAAGGGGTTCTCCCCGAGGGGAAACCCGTTCCGCATGATCAGGGTTACGCGCAGATGCCTTCGTTCCCTATCTATGTGGAAGAAAGCTTGGTTTCTGTCCCAAGGGCCAGTGTTGGGAGCGTCATGTCGCCGGAGAACCGTTTCGACAGACGCCTCCCTCACGGGCTGGGGCGCGGTCATGGACGGCCGCTTTACGACAGGCCTATGGCAGGACCATCATGCCTCCTGGCACATAAACTGCCTGGAGATGTTGGCGGTGTTCCGAGCTCTGAGGAGCTTCCTGCCGGACCTCAAAGGTCATCATGTCCTTGTGAGGTCAGACAATATGTCGGTAGTGGCCTATATAAACCATCAGGGGGGTCTGAGGTCTCGCCCTCTATGCAGACTGGCGCATCAGATCCTCCTGTGGTCCCAGGGGAAGTTGTTGTCTCTAAAAGCAACATTCATCCCGGGGAGTCAAAATCAGGGAGCAGACATCCTGTCGAGACAGGGGCTGAGGCCCGGGGAGTGGAGACTCCACCCCGAGGTGGTGGAGTCAATATCTCAGAGGTTCGGCCCAGTGGAAGTGGACTTGTTCGCGTCTCGAGAGACGACCCACTGTCCACTGTGGTTTTCCCTCACCCATCCAGCCCCGCTGGGGTTGGATGCCATGGTGCAGACGTGGCCGAGGCTACGTCTGTACGCATTTCCCCCGATCGCTCTGCTCCCGGGAGTTCTAGAGAGAGTCCGTCGCGACGGGATCAGTCTACTGTTGGTAGCCCCGTTGTGGCCGGCCCGAGTATGGTTCTCCGACATAATTTTGCTCCTGGACGGCCCTCCATGGGAGATTCCCATCAGGAGGGACCTGCTGACACAGGCAGAGGGCTCAATATTTCACCCTCGGCCCGAGTTATGGAAACTGTGGGTCTGGCCCCTGAGGGGGCACAGTACCTAGAGGCCGGCCTATCAGCTGGAGTAGTGGAGACCATACTCAGCTCTAGAGCTCCATCCACGAGGAAATTGTACGGCTTAAAGTGGAACGTCTTCACCGTTTGGTGTAGGGAGCGTGAGGTGGACCCAGTTAACTGCCCAGTGGCTTCAGTGCTGGAGTTCCTCCAAGATCGCTTCTCCACTGGTCTTACCCCGTCCACACTCAAGGTGTACGTGGCTGCCATTGCGGCTTTCCACGCTCCTCTGAGTGATGGGCCTCTGGGGAGACACCAATTGGTCGTACGTTTCCTCCGTGGGGCTTGGAGGATGAGACCTGCGGCTCGTACCAGGGTTCCCACTTGGGACCTGGCAGTGGTTCTCGAAGGGCTGGCCGAGGCCCCCTTCGAGCCGCTGGAGTCGGCTGAGGCCAAGAACCTTTCGTTGAAGGTGGTCTTTTTGTTGGCCATTACTTCTCTGAGGAGGGTAGGAGATCTCCAGGCGCTCTCCATATCTAACGAGTGCCTGGAGTTTGCTCCAGGCAACATTAAGGCCATTCTTCACCCTAGGCCCGGCTATTTGCCTAAGGTGCCGTCCAGTGCGGCACGGCCTACGGTTCTGCAGGCTTTTCATCCTCCACCTCACGTGACGGCGAATGAAGAGAGACTTCACATGCTCTGCCCTGTCAGAGCACTGAGTATTTACATTCAGAGGTCCTCTTCATGGCGGAAGTCGGACCAGTTGCTGGTGTGTTTCGGGTCGCCCAGAAAGGGGCTTCCCGCCTCAAAGCATACCATCAGCAACTGGATTGTCCAAGCGATTTCCACGGCCTATCAGGTGCGCGGTATGCCTTCACCTTTGGCCGTGAGGGCTCATTCTACCAGAGGCATGGCGTCCTCTAGAGCTCTTCTCGCGGGGGCCCCCATCCAGGAGGTCTGCGATGCAGCAGGATGGGCTACCCCGCATACCTTTATTAGGTTTTATAGTTTGGACATTCCGTCTACACCCGGCTCTCTTGTGCTCGCGTCCTAAGTGTGCCTGTGAGCAGCTTCACACTAGGGCAGGCAGGGCGCGTTGTGGCGTAGTGGGTACTCGTTCCCCCAAAGTGTCATTCGACGCAGTTGGAGTTCCCTCGAAAGGGAACGTCCTCGGGTTACGACTGTAACCCTTGTTCCCTGAGAAGGGAACGAGAACTGCGTCCCTTGGCCACGCCTTCCCCTGCCTGGGAGCGCTTGCTTCATCACAGAAGCTGACATCTTATGTGTGCCGGCTGCTTTTATAGCTTCCGCCTATGTGCCGTTACACATTACGTCATGACGTTGCACCAATCAGAGATCGGCTCAGTTTCATTCATACTTCAGAGGCGCTACGCTGAGGGGCGTTCCCCCAAAGTGTCATTCGACGCAGTTCTCGTTCCCTTCTCAGGGAACAAGGGTTACAGTCGTAACCCGAGGACGTTTTGTTTGAGAAAGCTTTATGCGAGGAGGCGTGATCTCTCATTAATATGTGTGGCATTTCACACCTGAGAAAGACAAAGACCCTCCCATAATGGCCCTATTAGGTGCTATCAGGCCCTATCATTACGAGGAGCCTTGCACAAAGAATGAGGAGATTTAAAAAAGAATGGCTTTTAGATTGTTTGGATTTATTTACAACACAACATAATCCAAAGATACACAACAAAGGACAAAAAAGCACATTAGTAAACACACTGATCTAAAGACAGAGGCTTGCACAGTCACACAGCATGGTCCCATTCCTGAAACATAGTAGGCCTACCTGTCATTTCCAAGGTGTTTGATTTTTCATTACAGTCTCCTGTGAATGTTGAAGTCAGCTGGACTCATCAGTGGCATTTTGTCCCTGTAAAAAAATAAACACCTGTGAACATGCTGATATCAAGAGAAACTATATGGCTGCACGACTTTGGGCATGCATTGTAGATTTTTCTGGTTAAAATTGCTTTTTAATTATATATATATATACACACACACACACTGCTTAGAATTAGAAGTGAACACACCCATGCTAAAGTTGACTAAAAAGAGGAATAAAACATTTTAATGCCTTAATTAAAAAAATGAGGAAAACTCCAACCTTTAGGGACGTGAATAATGTCCCTGAATTCTTTGTGAATGAATAATGTATCGCAAATAATTAAATGTTCTTCTTTAAAATACAGGGTGCATACGTCTGGACACTTCTATCCCCAGAAACTCCTAACAAAAGCTGATGTCTTTATTTTGAAGCTTATTTGATGCTTAATTGATTTGAAAAACTTTATACAAAACTAGTCAACGAAATTTTGTCTTTTATTTCGTCTGTAACAGTGCGTATCTGTGCGTTCATTTATTCATTCATACAAACACACACACACACACACACACACACACACACACACACACACACACACACACACACACACACACACACACACACACACACACACACACACACAGAGAGAAACATGATTCACATTTAAACAGTATGCTATTTTTCCGTTTACAGACACTAACGTTATTCTATATCGCGATTAGAACAAAGCACAAGCATAAAACACTTACACTTCTCAGCTGAATCTGTTGCTCGAAGTGAAAATAAACCAGCACTTCTGTGGTAAATGTCCCAGGATTATTCCTCATAGCCGCGCAAGACGAATCTTAATCTGACTAAAAAATATAGGGCCCTATTTTAACGATCTGAAACGCAAGTGTCAAAGCGCAAAGCGCAAGTAACTTTGTGGGCGGATCCCGGCGCTGTTGCTATTTTCCCGGCGGGATAAATGCCTCTTGCGCCTGGCGCAAATCTAAAAGGGGTTGGTCTGAAGTAGCTTCATTATTCATAGGTGTGGTTTGGGCATAACGTGAAATAAACCAATCAGAGCGTCATCTCACATTCCCTTTAAGAGTAGGTGCGCATGTTGCATGGCGGATTGCTATTATAACGGCGGATTTACCAGGCGCGCGCCAGGAGCGGTTCACAGCCGAAAAGAGCAACGTTCTTATCAGGACCGTGAAAGACAGAGAAGTGACGTTGAATGGGGATGGGAGAAACCCACCCAAGCGTCGGTTAAACAGGCGTGGGAGGAAAAAAACTAATTTTTTTACATCTTCATGGACACCACAATGATTTCCCTCATGTGTTAATATTTTTCCTTGTTATAATGTATGATTTGCAAAAATAAAAACTGCTGCATCTGTGTTGATGAGAGAATCAGAGTGTATGCGCGTTGTGCACCCGCTACATTATGGCCAAGCATGCGCGCTTAAAATAGCATTATGGACAACGCGCAACGCGCCACTGACTTTAGACTAGGTTTTTTCTGGTCAGTGGCGCAATTGTTTTATAGAACAGCAAAATAGCATGAGGGAAAGTTTGCGCCGGAACACGCTTCCTCTTTGCGCTGAACCGCCCCGGGGAGCGCAAGTGTATTTCTTAGTTAACCGACGTGTGTCTGTGGAGGGGAAAGTCCGCTTTGCGCGGGTGCAAAATAGGAATGATACAAGCGTCAGTGTACAAAGGCCTCAACACAGTATCTTATGAATAGCGCGCTCTGCGAGTGGGTGTGAACAAATTAACGATAATGAGCTGAGACAGGAGAAACTGTACTTCTCTTTAGTTTCAGACAGATTACATTGCAGGAGAATATTTGTTTTAAATGTGAATTGTTTTATTTAAAAGTAGAAATTTAAAGGTGCAATGTGTAATAATTTTGAGTATCTATTACAGTTTTTCTCGATTGCTTAAACACATTTCTTGAAACTATGCCTCGTATTCTCAAAACAGTAAACACAAATCCAAATCCCCCCCCCCCCCCCCCCTCCATCGTTTTTTTTTACTCTCTCCTTCTCTTACGTAAGATGTGTGTGAGCATCATATGACAGTAAAAGAGCACACACACAACCTTATTCAAATCTGGAATTGTATTGGAATGGTAAAGAGTGTTGGTACATGCCTCCACTCAAGGATACAATATGATGAACAAGTCTAAGAATGTTCCACATATGGTTGAAATACCATCATTGGCCTAGAAAGATAACATTCTGGGAGTCAAGACTAAAGGAGGAAGGATGCCCTCCCTTCACTCTGCAGCCACTCTGTGTGACTGTACGACTGCTGGCCTTTTCTTGCAAGAACATAAACCTCATCAAAGACAATTGGAAATGTTTGTCTCTTATTCAGTGATAGAAATTTGTTTGCCACCACACCTCCCTGAAGGTTCTGATGATGGAGGCGACGGTGGAGCGACTCAAGTTTGGTTATACTCGTTGCCCAGCCTCCCTCATAGTTATACCATGGACAAGCACATGGCCAACTAAAGTGGCTTGAATTTCATCCGAGACTGCTTGTCTTCTTGCCCTTGCCCTTCCTCCTCCTATTCCTCATCCTCATCCTCATCCTCTTCCTCCTCCTCCTCCTCCTCCTCTCCTTCCTCCTCCTCTTCCTCTTCCTCTCCCTCCTCGACCTATTGCTTAATTTCTCTGTGGATCCATTGTTCCAAAACTCAGTAAACTGATTTTTATCCTTTATAAAAGATTGTATAACCTTTTATCTATCTATTGAAGGATCTGACTGATGTGTGTTCAATTTTGACTCTTAGTGTTTTCACCTGGGTAATTGTGTGCTAACTGAGCTGAAGCTGAGCTGACTTGAGTGAACAATATTGAATGGTAGTGCTTTCTAAATGACCACGTGGTGTAGGCAATGAGAAATGAAGGGATTTGTGTGTAGAGTTTTGCTGTGACAGTTCAACAAATCTGACTTATGTGTCAAAACGGGGGAATAGTGTTCATAGTTCAGTGAAATGGGTGTGCTTTTTGATAAATGGCATTATGGGTTTGAAATTTTAGTTCAAAAGCCTGGTTATGGTGTTTAAGCAATCGAGAAAAACTGTAACAGAAATGCAATATGACATCCATAACTATGTTTTCAGAGGTGTATAAAGAACTTAATAAACCGTAATGTTTTTATTACCTTAGAATGAGACATTTATATCTACATAACCGCGGGCACCCCTTCTATGAAGGTCGACATATTGTGACGTCATGTTTCTACAGTAGCCGAACGCGAACAGACCGCGTTTCGTCACTACCTTGAAAGAGAAGCCGCAGAAACCTAGAAGCTAGCCATAAACACAGTGAGTAGTGACTTTTCCCTTGTCAGTGGTGTAAAATATGTAGTTGGACTGTTTCATGTAACTTAGTTCTTCTCCCTCGCTGTGTTATGGCTTTGCTATGTGGGGATAAATGTGCTGGTTACGTTCGTGAGACAGCTGATTAGTACTCTTGTCATTGACCGTAAAACAGTATGTTACAGCCTACAGGGATCACTAACCCGTCGATCGCGGTCGACAAGTCGATCTTGGAAGCATTTTAAGTTGATCGCGAAGAGTTTTCTAAATCAGAGAAAAAAAGGCTATTGTGTGTAGTAAATGGTGTGTAGGGGATGCGGAGGCGCGCGCGCTGTTACAATCATGTCATTTTTGCCACGCGCACCTTTGGGCTCATGCGGACGCGTCAAGTTTAAACAAGGCTTAACGCTTTAACCAGCTCAGCCACAGTAACAGCTCATATTTAGCCAGCTAAACTTTTACTACCCTGTTAGAAAACATATAGTTGCATAGTTTCATGTGGTTCTTCTCCCTCGCTGTATTATGGGTTTGCTATGTGGGGAGAAATGTGCTGGTTACGTTTGTGAGACAATCAGCTGATTACTATTATTATATTATATATTAAGACCCTTGATCCTCACCTGACTATGGCTTTGTAAACTTTCTCCATGATGTGGTTTATAATGGACTGTGGTACAGAAACAGTGACAATGTTACACACTCTTGGCTTACTCTTTTGTTCTATTGTAGTTTTTCTATATGCTTGTGCTTCTTTGTTTGTTTCAGTAAGCGTGAGAGTTTTTTTTTTTTTTTTACGTAGGGTAGTATTAGTTTTTTGTGATTGAAATGTGTGACAAGAATTATGAAATTTCAGTGGTATAAAAAATGTTGATATAACCTTATTTAAAGTAAAAAAATAACTATATTGTGAAATCGTTTTCTTGAAATAAAATTACTCAAAATATGATACAAGATTTAAGTTATATTGGCCTCCCCTACCGGCAATGATACCGTAAAACTTCAAATAAAAGCCGAGTCCCAAATAGACGCCTGTCTCTTTTACACGCCTGGTGTGGCTGCAGGTTTGGGTAAATAAAGGCCGGTCTCAAATAGAGGCCGGGTCTGTTTTTTAGTTTCGGGTTGTATTTCTAAAACCGTCAGATCGTCCGCTTTTTGGCGGCCGCCAAAGCAATTTTTTGTCCCTCCAAAGCTTTTTTTGATCGGTGAGTGATGTAGAATAGAATAACTGCTGCGCTTGACAGGGCGCATTACGAGCAGAGAGAGAGCGCGCTCCGGCCGCGCGCGCGCACTCTCACGTCTTCAAACAACATGAGCGCTGTCAGGCTAGCTCTCCCTCGCGCATATTAATCAAAATCAATTGACGCGATAGTAAAAGGTCGGAAGACCGCAGTTTAACGTGGAGCATTTGGAGATTTTTAGAGATTAGAGACATACACTCAATGAACAACATCTCAACACTAAATTATAAAGGCCTGTCTCATATAGACGCCTGTCTCAAATACAAGCCGGTGCAATTCGACGGTTTGGGAAAATAAAAGCCCGGGCTACTATTTGAAGTTTTACGGGTATGTATTATTGTTCATGTTCTCTTTTCAACCTTTGACATCATCTAATGCACTCTGAAAGCCAACCATTAAAAACATTATAATTTAATAACTGTGTAATCTTTAGCAAATTTGATTATCCAAATGAATATTCATTTATACAAAATTGTAAACAATTTAAATATCTACCATTTGATAATCGGCCATACCGGCCAACATGAAAATAATCATTGGTTTATCAGTATTGACAAGACTTTTAATATCAGTACATCCCTAGTATAAACTCATAAAAATTATTTTAATAATTAATGTTTTAGCTTTAATGGAGAACTTGTGCAATGTTTTAGCTAATGCGAATAATCCTTCACTTACACACAATATTGATCGTTTGGGAGATTTTTTATTTACCAGCCCTTGTAATGTTTTCCAAGCATTGCCATGCTGGGTCTTTAGAAACAAATCTTCTCCTGTTAATGCATAAATAATCAATTGACTGCATGTTTTCAGATTTTGAACCCAGTTTAGCCTATTTAGAAGGTCTGTATTAATTGGATTCAGGGTGAATCTATATGAGTGGCACAGTGGGCAATATTAACACCACAGTTATGGATGCAGTAGTGGCTCGGCTGGTCATTATGAAAGCATATTGACTGCGTGCTTTAAGTCTCGGGTATGGTGTGACATTGATTAGACGTAGTTGGAGCCGTTCCCGGTCTCTGTGGGACGCTGATGCATCTTAAGTTAATAAGGTGTAGAATGATATACTGCATCACAAAACAATGAGCTCCTTAACCCAACCCTCACCAGACTGCTGGTTTATGCACACATTCTGTTAAATACGTGCAGATAATGGTAAGATACTTCTAAAGGTTTCACACATTTTTCTTGCACCATCAGCTGATTTTTGATAGTTGTATGCTTTTGTTGTACAGTACTGTTCAAAAGCTTGGGTTTGGTAAGATTTTTGGAAGATATATCTAATGCTTAGCATGGCTGCTGTTATTTGATCACAAGAAATACGGTAAAAACAGGATTATTGTTATATATTATTGCAATTTAAAGTAACTATTTTCTATTTGAATATATTTGAGAATGTAATTAATTCCTGTGATGGGAAAGCTGAATTTTCAGCAGCTAATTTTTATGGTAGTCAACATTGTCGCAAGTGCTGTCGATTGAGTTGAACTTGTGTTGAACCCAGGATATTTATTTAATGTTAGTGATTTCCTGGCCTACACACTCTCGTGCACGCACGCACGCAATCACGCACGCACACACACGCGCGCGCGCACACACAAACACACACACACACACACACACACACACACACAATCATGTTAAGATAACCACCCATGCTGAAACACCTTGACCTATTCTATAGAAAGATTGTTTTAATCACTGCCGTCAGAGAGCAACCCTAATTATCAGTGAATCTAAGAAAAAGTGACACTTCATTAATGATTTTTCGAGGATCGCAGAACATACACTGCTCAGAGAGGCAGAGAAAGAGAGAGAGAAAATGGCTTGACGGGTCAGTAATTGAAATAGTTTGAAATGAATATGGTCATTACTGTGATAGCAATGTTAATACATAACTGGAAACATCACATACATAAGTAGTCAGATAAACCCAGCTGTAATAGAGGCAGTAAACACAAAAGTGATACATAGAGGTTTATACTGCAATGAATGAATGAATGGCATAAAATATCTCAGAGATGATATGGAAGCTTAAGAGTTTCAAACAGCTGAGGTTATTAAAGGAATAGTTCACCCTAAATGAAAATGGTCGTGCTCACCATTTTCCATACAACAGCAGTTCATGGTGACCAAGTGACTCTCATGAGCTGATTCTTTTATTGAATAGTTCAAAAACATAAGTTAACGATTTTGATCAATCTGCCATAGATATTTTAGAGCATTAGCAGAGAGATAATTTCTTAAATTGCTAAATTAATCGTATTTCTGAAACAAATTCAAATTTGAATCAAATTAATTCAAAAGCTTGTGAATTGAATTTGAAAATGTGGGCCATAGAAAAATTTACATTATACATGTTTGGAATTGCATAAGTTTGAGTAAATGATGACTGAATTTTAATTTTTAGGTGAATTATCTCTATAAACGCCCTTGGGACAGGAATGACAGGAAAGGCAGGGATCATAATGGTGTTTGATAGTTTGCCCATATACCAATTATACCTTTTGTACTATTGTAGAGAGAGTCAATAAACACATTTGTCTCCTGGTCTATTCGTGAACTTCTTTTCCGGGACTCTGAAATGCTGGTCTTCTCTCTGTCTGGTGACTTTAAGAACTCACATGATCATGACAGAAAATCGACTTTCTTGTTCTTGCCTCTTTACCTCCCAATCTTTTCTCCCATTTTTCACTTTCTTCTTCATCTTTCTGAAGTTCAAAGGCTATGGAAAATGAATTTGTGTGGATCTGTCTATTTTTGTTCTATGATGGTGGAGTGTTGGACTAATACCAGAATCCAATGTTTGCACTAATAACACAATCAAAAATGACCTTGGACTATCTGCTTTATCTGTTCACAAATACATGCTGAGAAAGCAAATTGCAGTCATGCTTTGATTGTCAGCAAGTATGCTGTGCTTTCTAAAGTATTGATCATGACCTTTCATTGTTGTGGTGTGGATATCATTTTGTCGTGTTTTGTCTTTATACTAGATTATGACAAAGATGCTACACACCAGCAAAATAGTGATTATGGGTTTTCAGTTTACAGTTTTTGATCTTTGTTCAGATGTGTGTAATTGGACTCAATTTTGAGAACAGGCATGTACTGGGTTCAAGAGAATTGATGTTTTTTAAAAATTTTTTTTTTTTTTTTTATTATTGTCCTGACTTTACACAGCTTCTGTGAGTATGTGCTAGGACTGCACGATTCATCGCAATTTCCATGTAATCGCACTTAAACCGATTTGGCTTATCACGATTTTGAAATCACAAAGACTGTGATTATTCTGTATGGGCAGCTTGTCATTGATGTACGGCTCTGTAAACGCTGCTCCATCTGAAAGCACTGTGAGTTTGAGTCACTTATAACGTGCATTTAAAAAAGCAACACGCGTCAAACATCTTTACAAACATGAGAAGAATTTATGAACCTCTTGTCCAACAAAAGACAACATTTAATAACATGCTTTTACTCCAAACTCACTTCATAACGACTTTTGAGCATCCTTCTGTGAGATGATGTGGCTTACACAGAATAAGGCAGTCGTGTGTTTATCGGTCTTGTTTAATCAATCAAAGTGTTTCAATCTTCTGTTCAGCTACAGCGATGATGCCCGATAGGGATTTCGTGGAATGATGTGCCTTATTGTACTTCAGCAGCGGGGCATATTTGGCGTGTTTGCGTGAGAGCGCCCTCTGGTGTTCAGATGGAGCAGCATTCACTACCGCCGACCCCAGGGGGTTAAAGGGATACTCCACCGTTTTTTCATATTAAACTATGTTATTCTCTTATCTAAGACGAGTTGATACATACCTCTCTCGTCTCAGTGCGGGCACTTAATCGCTCTGTCGGGCGGAGAACTTTGAGAGCAGTTAGCTTAGCCCCATTCATTGTATATGGGCCAAACAGAGATGAAGTTAGAAGCGACCAAACACATCCACGTTTTCTCTATTTAAATATAGTTACACGAGTAGTTACACGACCAAGTATGGTGACACTAAATAAAATATGGCGCTTTTTATAAGCGGGTAAAATGGATAACTATAATGTATGGCGGAATAGCACTTATTGGGAGCACTTCGACTCGGCGCTGTAATATCTTCACTCGTGAAAAGTCCTCTCCCCCTCTCCCTCTCCCTGTCATTTCCGTCAATAGAACCAACGTGACTTTTACTTCTACCTGTGCTACTAGCAAACTGCAAGAGATCATTTACAATGGCGGACTATGTAGATTTAGGCTTATAACGTTATTTAATTTTTATTTTTGAGCTTAGTCCTCATGTACATCAAACAGTCACTCCTTATTGACTATCTCAGAAGTGCACTGATTTCACAGCTGTTACTCGTGTTGACCGTGTTGAACTCCACTCAAGTTGGATTAGCTAAGGTTACTGTCACTTCTAGGATAACAAAATTCCATGCAAAAGGACACTTACAGTGTTGGGTGATGATCCACTTTGTTGTGTTCCTGATTTGAGTATTGTCGGTGTGGCCGCATTCTTAAGGCGTAATCCTGTGGAGGTATAACGTTAGTCCTCCTTAGTGAAATGCTTGGAGCAAACACGCCATTCCTTCAGAATCTTCACCGGTGTTGTTGTATCCATGTTCAAAGCAGCTAACCAAGCTTTCCGCCGTTTGTGGTAAATTGGAAATCTGTGAAACATGACGGCACTATATACCCTCTCCCTGTTATCACAACCCTTTACGATGCACATTTTAACCATGATTGTTCACAAACTATCTTCCTACAACCTGATACTTCGTCAACTCTGCACAAAAAACTACTACTACTGCAGGCGTGCAGGTCACGTTGGTTCTATTGACGGAAATGACAGGGAGAGGGAGAAGGGGGAAAGGACTTTTCACGAGTGAAGATATTACAGCGCCGAGTCGAAAGTGCTCCCAATAAGTGCTATTCCGCCATACATTATAGTTATCCATTTTACCTGCTTATAAAAAGCGCCATATTTTATTTAGTGTCACCATACTTGGTCGTGTAACTACTCGTGTAACTATATTTAAATAGAGAAAACGTGGATGTGTTTGGTCGCTTCTAACTTCATCTCTGTTTGGCCCATATACAATGAATGGGGCTAAGCTAACTGCTCTCAAAGTTCTCCGCCCGACAGAGCGATTAAGTGCACGCACTGAGACGAGAGAGGTATGTATCAACTCGTCTTAGATAAGAGAATAACATAGTTTAATATGAAAAAAACGGTGGAGTATCCCTTTAACAAGTATGGATCGGTAACTTTGTCATTGTGAAATCTCTGGCTATGCTAGACTAACGCTTGTCTAACGTCTTTCTTGAGTTAGACATATGTACAGTATAAATATGAGATAAGCCCAGCTCTCTACCCAGCTGTCCAAGACGTCCTCCTGTTTTCATGTCCGATCCACCCAAACCTGAATCATTATATCAAGAGGTTTTTTGTCTTTGTTCCAGTTCTAGCTGCTGCAGGATATTACATAATTGTGTATGCAACAGTGTGGGTCTCCTAAAAAATACAGAAAATCCACTAGAGACCGGATTAATTTACTACCTACAATGCGCCTGAAATACTACAGTAATCCCATATCATACAAAGCCGCTTTTAGCCGCGATGAGCTTTGAACGTGATGCATTAGCTTTGATCATTTTTATGGAGTACAACATGGATTCATTTTTTCGGTTTTGTGTTCATAGTCTCTTTTTAAGCAGAAAAACGGATCCAGGATTGAGTTTCATTCTGGTTTAGCCAACATTTGTCCTGCTTCCCATGTGATAAACGGCTGATCGGATTCAAAATCACCTTCTCGCCCCACCGCCTATCCCCTGATGCAAGGGGTCACCAGATAGGCCAACATAATGATGTGCTTTGAGTGTGTGGGGGCTGAACGCGATTGAGTGTGCATGGCTTACCCACGCAATATACGCTATCCATGGAACAGCTCTGTTTCACGCCACTGAACCGGCCCTCATCACACTGAACTTCCTGTAGTTGAGGGAAAATATTCCACACTAATTTTACACCCAATATATGTCCTTACAGAATCCAATTAAAATGAAGAGGTGCTTTGCCAAAACCACACTGAACCTCATCTACAGACTTCACAACTCATTCAGTGGAGAATCACAATTGGAGAAAAAAAGTTGACAGCATAGTGAGTATATGAAGGGGCAGAAAATTCAATCTGTTGGTTTGCAATCATTTTATTCAGTCCGGCCCAGTAAGTCTGTGTTGAAACTCAACAGCATCCCCACAGTAATCATCTCCAGCATTAGTTTGGAAATAGAGTTGGTCCTCCCACAGATGCTGGTATTTTCCAATATGGAGACCATTACATTCAGCAGCCTCTGTAGCTTTGTGTTTGTGCAGGTAATCGATGCCATTCAAAAATGAAAATCTCACTTGGGCTGTATTCTTTTTCTCCCTAGTCTGGTGGAGATTGTTTTTCCTTTTGCTATTCTGCAGTACTTCTCTAGAAGAAATGGAGAAAGTTGCTGAACTCTCTGTATCTTACTTTATAGGTGCACTCAGTCATCTTTTTTGTTTATATTGTGCTGGCCGGATATCTTAAGTTCAGACTGATGTGTGCATGTAACGTTATGTGCGAGTCTTGAGTTATCGACATCATCGTAGAAACGCTCTATTTGCAGTCAGCCCAGATCAATTGATTTCATCAGTGAATGTGTCCAGTAACAGGTATTACAGAGATTGCAGTGAGTGGTATTTGGTCATATGATCATATGATCTCAGTATGTTTGCTCTCATGAGGCAGTTGCACCATGTTGTTCCCCCCCCCCCCGGCTTTTATTAAAACAGTTAATCTACAAGCATAGTTTATTTCTTTGTGCAAAAGAATTGTGTTTTAATGAGGTGCACCTTTAAACCTTTGAAAAACATATCTTCTTTGGTTTTTCTTTATCTTTATCTCATATTTCCTCTATCTTGGAAAGCATCATCAATCCATCTAAAACTGGGAATGAGTGAGCTCCTCAATTCCGGCTAATTTACAGTAAATATTGAAAAGATTTCCAGCACAATACTCTGATAGGCGAGAGTAGAGTTTTTTCTTCAAATGCAGCAAATATAATTACAAAATATTTAAAAATATTTTTCTGCATTCAAATATTCTGAATGTTCATCCTTTTCCTGGCTGGTTTATGAAAATGTGATTAATGTGCAGACAAATAGGTAATTGAAAATCTTATGCTAAAGACTGCATTGATTGTAAAACAGAAAACACAATAATAATGTGAAATTATATGATAATAACTTTTTTCTATTCTTCATGTAATGGCAAAGCTGAATTTTCAGCAGCCATCACTCAAGTCTTCAGTCACAGATGTTCCTTCAGAAATCATTCTAATATGCTGTAAAATTAAATTAAATGTATTTAAGTTAATAAATTGTTTAAGTTATATAGCAGTGATTCAATGTACCCCTTGACATGACACATCTTTCCCAATTGTGTCACTGGACATCTAGAACACAGAAAGTATTTTTATTCATATTTGCTGTGGTCTTATATTATAGATGCTAAATCTGTTCTTATGTTTTTGAGTAAGAGACAAAATGGCAACGTTATATTAGGAGTACCATTCTTGTGCTGACCTGGATTTCTTTTCATATATCACCCCTTTCTATTTCTGCTCCCAACCCTTTGAAAAGGTCTATTATGAAAGAGCTCCATTAGTCTCACTCATTACCAGATGTGACTCAGAGTCCAGTGGATCTCATATGAGCAGGATTTGTGGCAGTGGCAGCCGCCCTGAGTCTTAATTACTCTCTGCTGGGTTCCATCACCTGGAGGAGCTCACAAGTCTGCAACACCATGACCAGGATTGGCATGAAAGGCATAAATCACAGGCCAAATCCTCAGGATTTTAGTGCTTAGCGTCAGCACTTGACTGGGAATCCCTCATTCCCCCTGGCAGAATGCAGCATTTACTCAGGAACACACAAGGCAGGAGAGAGATGGACTTTGTGGAAGATATATCTTGTCTCTGAATCTGTAGAACATTACCTCTGACAAGTGCTGTGCCCCCTTCACACATGTGATCTGACATGCCTGTGTACGAGAACAATGTGTGCTGAGATCCAACAGCAGGAGGAGGACCAAGATGTATAATCCTAAAACTAGCCATGGTGGTACAGATAATCCACACAAGTTGCTTTCTTAGCCTAGACAGTTACCTCAGTGACTTGTCTTTCATATGTATTTGCCAACCTGTGTGCAGAAAATGACCCTTAACTGCGTACATGCATACATTTATTCTTATCCTCATTGTAATGTTGGTAAATCCGGACTGTTTTAAATTTGAATGTGTATCATGCTAATTATTAGCTGCAGGCATCAAGACATGTAGCACAATCTTCGAGTAAAGTATTCCTACACATTCCATTGTCAGTTAAAAAAATCCCTTTTATATACACCTAGACTAAAGTTAGATCTAATTATAAGGCACATTTTTCTTACTCTGTAATAGTACTTCATGTAGGGTTTTGTTTTTAAATGATTGAGTCCCTAATATTGTTGTTGTTGTTTAGAAATTGAATGTATCATTCAATAATTTTTTTTTATATATTTTGAAAATATTTTAGTGTTTAAAAATTTATATTTTTTTACATTTAAAAATTTATATTTAATAATTCTTATGTTATATTTATATTTTCAACTGTTCACTATATATACGTAGACCAAATTTAGATCTGCCTTTTTTACTCAGAACCTATCCCAGACTGATTACATTTTTTTTTCTCAGAAATAATACTTAATTTAGGTTCATTATTATGGTTAATTATTCAATTCCTAATGTATTATTTTTATTATTATTATTATTGATAATAATAATTCTTATTATTATAAAATGCATTTATTAAATGTCATTTTTCACTATATTATTTTTCATTATATATTTCATATACTTTAATATATTTTACATTTTTATTAAAATCTTACATTTTTATTTATTTAAATTCTTTCATACTGTATTTAAATATAAAAAAAGATCATTTCTGTTAAACTCATTCCATATGTCTATGGCCACCGAGAGATATTTATGCATGTATAGTTTTTGCTAGTTCTGTATTATATTCTAAATGTAAGTGTGAATTGAATCATTATTTCTGTGTGAAAATGTTCCCACTAAGGTCTTTTGGACAATGGCAAAAATGCTATGTAAATGTGTTCTAGGCCTATTTAAAAAGGCATTTATGGTGTTTTAAACTGGTTTTTAGAATGCTACACTTTACTCAAAGATTGTCTGCAAATCTATATAAATCACAAGGATACGTTTGCAGAGAGTTTGTGCTTGAGACCCGTATTCTTTGCAGAAGTTATGTGGGCCACAGTGGGTTCAGGGCTGATCTCTCTTTGTGGAGCCCCGCTGTGTGATGTGGCCGGGTTATTAGACGACCCCAGTCTCCCAGTGGGCTCATGTGTAAATGCCGCTCTAATAGGAAATTAAACCTCTATATCAGTCCCCATCAGCCTGTGATGTCATCTGTTCTTCTAAGGCTCAGTTTTAAAATGGCAAACATTAAAATGCTGCTCAATGGCTGAATGTGAATGTGCAGTCGCAGCGCCTGTGGAAAAGACATGCTTGATGTCAAATCGCTTTTACTGTAACTGAGCATCGGCTGTCTCAATGTCCCTTTTTTCCCCTCTGAGGGGAATAAAATTCTCACATCATGTTTATATAGATGTCAAAAAACGGAGCTGTTCCTGAATGTGCTCATCGGCACAGAATATATACATATATCAGATTTTGACGGCAGGATGTGGACTGTCATCACTGAATACGCAGTGACCATTCTCTCTCTTCAATATGAATTGACCTCTCATGAAAAAAATGCTGCTGAAATTGAAAGTCTGAAATCATGAATATGAACATGGAAAGTAGGACTGCACAATATTGAAGAAAAATGTGATATGCGATAACTCGTTAAGTAATGTGATGTTCAATAAGTGATACGATAATGCTTTAAGCTTGTGAAATAAATTTAAATTATATTTAAATATATTTAAGAACTGAAACTGAAATAACCAACATAAATTTCACATTTTTTTTTTGCGTGAAGAAAGCATCCCTACAACTTCTGAAAGTGAAGCAGTGTTGTACTGTAGCATTTCATAAAAAGTACGTGTGCTTTTAATGTCAGTGTAAACCAGTTTTCAAATAGTCCCACGTTAGGTTTATTTAACAACAGAAATTGGATTATCAAATGTAAAAATAAAACACTGCTTAGTCTTCACTGTATGAATTAAATACAGATTCTTATTAAAGCTACAAAAGTTGCAAAAGTGAGTGAGTTTCTCTGTCTTTTGTTGTTTGATTAACATTAAGCACACAGATGGAAGCAGGTTTATTAGGCTGCTGTCACTTCAAGAGCTTCACGGATCCAATATTTTGTTACATGCTTGCTTTCTTTCTCAACTGTTTAGTCCACTTATGACATAACTGACTGTGTTTACATGAATACTCACTAAGATGGGCATTTTGACATCATTTTGTGTGTATTTGGCCATATAAGCTGCGGGAGAGAACTGAATTCGGAATCACTCGCTGTCTGAGAGGCGGCTTTCTGTGTGCGTGACTACTTCACTTATTGCATTTAATAACATTAAGCATGTCACACGTATTTTACAGTCGTGTCCACTCTACTATTTGCTGTCTATGGTGACCTAAAACTTGGACTTTTTGTAATCTTTTGGAGTATTAAAATCATGCAGCTATCTCAACCCGTTCAGATATGTATGATATTTACATTTGCAATATTTTGATAATTGCGATATATCGTACAGCTCTAATGGAAAGCGTTAATTTTTCTCTGAGAGGCATATTTATGCGATTTGTTGACCCGTGCTTGACACCGAATCCACGCTGAATAAATAAAGAGTGAAAAATAAATGCTTTACTTGTAGAGGCCATCCGACAAACTAGTAATTCAGTCCACACAGAAGCTAATTCGGCAGATGGACTGTCACCAGCAAAAGCAATTCGACTTAGATTTGGCTCATTTGAACATGTTAACATATGAAACTGCGACAAACAGAGTCTGCCAACAACACCAGCGCTCATTACGAACAGAAGTGCCCAGATGTCCCCATGTAGGGGGATTAGAATACTTCTGTAACTAAATACAGAAAAATACGGACCCAGATGTTTTTCAATTTGTCCAGATGCACAAAGCTCTTCCATCATCAGTAAAACCGAACAGGGACTCCTGAGACCCGACGGCCCCTATACTTGACATACAAAGAGAGAGAAGATGTGAGGGGAAGAGGTTAACAAGATTTATCATGAACAATCTCAGTGAAGTGTGAAGTGAGTCTCACACTCCTTGCAGAATTACTCTGACTACTTGTCAAGTGATTTGATAAGATACAGTCCTTGATATATGGACTTTGAAACATGATCTGAATAGATTAAAAGGTGAAATCTGGCTTAAGCTTTTTCGGTTGAGCAGCAGTTAATTGTTGATATCAAAGGTATCTGCTAGCTAACTCTTAATTGCTAGACAAGATGTTCTTGCTAGCTTTCCTGGTTTGTTCTTGGTTCTCCGCCTCTGCGATAATGACCATGAAACTCATTTGAAACCACACTATCCGCTACTTATGATGATGTAAAGGTTCTGTATACTGCAGTATAATCATGCTGCCATTTCGAAAAAATTCAACACCTCGCACAAAACTATATAATCTACTGTGATGAGCGCTGTTGATTATATAGAACACAACTAACGTGTGGTCATGTGTTGTGTTTATCTGCTTCGTGGATTATTTAATCATATTTGTATTGTCTTGTTTTTAACTCAGGTGTTTTCATTCATTTATTTTGAATAATCTTAGCTTTTGGTTTAGATCTATCAAGTTTCCAATACAACAATAATCAGATACGAGATTAAGTACCTTTCAGTATTTAATTCACTTGATTATCAAAAACAGGCATAATTACTTGGTTATGCAATTTATATCAGGGGCTTTTTTATACCACAGACCCCAAATATTATGATACTGTATGAGAAAAAAAACATGATATTATAAAGACAATATCTTGCTTTCAGACATTAATAATCAATGTTTTACAAATTTTTACCATAAAATGTTTGGGGGTCGGTGATATTTTTCAATGTTTTTGACAGAAGTCTCTCATGTTTACCAAGCCTGCATTTATTTGATCAAAAATACAGTAAAAACTGTAATATTGTGCAATGTTTGTACTATTTAAAATAACTGTTTTGTAATAAAATATATATTTACATTTTTAATATTTATTCCTGTGATGTCAAAGCGGAATTTTAAAATAATAAAAATAGCGCTGTCAGTAAAATGAAATAATCAAAGTCACAATATGTAAGACTATCCAAAAACCACTTGAACAATGTTATATATTTTGTTGACTTGTGTACTTATATTATCCCAAATGTGTCCAACACTGTTTAAATTCAGAGAAATCCAAATTAGAGAATTAGCCTAGTCTTCTTGTTAAAATATTCATGATTTACCGTGAGTAACATGTTTGTACCATGGCTCAGAGACAACACTATTTTGTCAAATTGCATGCCATTTAGAAGCACAAGTCTCAACACGCGTTTTTTATTAAAGCTGCTGTCTGTAACTTTTTAAAGTTAAAAATAATCCAAAATAATTATATAAAAAAAAAACATATTCTGCCAGTGGTCAAAACTATGTGCTTGCCATAGCTAGATTCAAAACGGTTAGCTTGTAATAATTATTTTAATTCCAGTGGTACTGGTGGGTTTCCGCGGGAAATTCGAGCATGTCTTTGCGTCATTACGTCACACCCGTACACATAAAGGAGGAGTTTCGGCTAGCCGGCTATACTGCGCGTGACGAGATGTTTAGATGTATAGGCTTTTCTCGCAGCACTTTACATGATTAAACTTATGGCATCCAGAAAGATCCAAACAACAATCATCAGTGTCAACTGGAGATTCAGCAGTTATAAAACCCAAAAGACTTCGTACTTCGGATTTAAGGTGGCTAGAGAAAGAGAAAGAAACCGTCTCATGCGAACACAAGGATTTAAACATCGGCGGGGCTTTTGAAAAGTGCGTGAACTCCGTGTTTTGAAAGGGTTCAAAACGGAAGAAGAGACGGCCTTTTTCTGCTGAACAAGTAAGACATTTCAATAGTTCAATCGTGTAACAGTACATTTTCTTAATTCACACAGTTATGGAGTTTCCTTTGTTGTGCCTTTCTCGTTTTGCTATTATGGAGAATATGAATTCTGAACTACACAGGTAACCATAAAACACATTAAATTTAACATTAGTCACGCAATGCTGATGTTGTTAACATGAACAATTTGAGAACAAAGTAGGCTATAATTTGCACGGTTGCTGTAAATCGCGTTGATTAAATCTAACGAAGCTTATCATGTCGAATGCTTTTTCCCCCTTAGTTGGTCAGAACAAAAATGGATTTTACTTACTTGTTCAGAAGACATTTTCTTATGAAAATTCTTATGTTGGTCAAACTTTCAAAAAGTGAATCTGTGATTCTGTATGACAGTATCCACACAGCGCGGTGACTGACAGCAGCACTCGCCTCAAAGCACTGTGTTCATCCGCGCTGTTTAATGCCGATTTACAACCCACGTAAAGATGATAATTCCGCAAACCACTGCAGTTACAGATTTCGAACAGAGAGATTGCGACAAAGAGGAAAAGCTACGGACTGCAGCTTTAATATGATATTTTTATATCGACCTAGCTTACTGCAATGTGCAACAAGTTGAATAATAACATAACTTTCAACACTCAAATGTATTTTCAGTAGGATTGTTTTGACCAAGTAAAACAGTGCTGCATTACCCCACAATTTTAATTTGTCAAATAAAGTGACCTGTATGAGTAGTAATTCAGCACTTGCGGCTATTTCATTAGAATGAAATAAAATAACAGGAACTGCGGCATATAACCATAATAAAAGCTCCAGAGTTCCTCCATTGTACTTGAGGCCGGTGTGTCATGCAGGTGTCTATCATTAGCCTTGTTTCACTCCCACGGCTCTCGGCCCTACCCTGCTTCATACCGCTGTAACATTAATATAACTTGAATACATTAGCTCATCCATGAATGTGATTTCTGCCTGAGTCCCATAAGATTGCTTTCCATCGGCTGTGGAGATGAAGACGACAACTCCCATGATTCCATGCTCATTCACGGCGTCTTCAAGCTACGCCTTTGTTATTGTTTTGAATAAGCGACCTCTAGCGGGGAAACTTACATACTGTGCCTTAATCTTTAGAAAGATTAAACTAATTATTTTACTCAATGAACGTGTTAAAAATCCCTTGTGTTATTGAACCTATTTAAATAATATTGTAAGTGTGAAGTGTGTGGTTTTTTTTAGTCTGTGTTTGTTTGTTTCTGAAAAGCAGTGCTAACAACAAGTGCTAGTGTACGTTTGTGTGTCACAATAGTGATGGATTCTCTGTATGTTAGAGTGTGGGTCTGTGTGGGTCTCTCTTTGTGTTTTTGTGCATTGGTACTTCATTACTTAGTCATGTCTTCTTTCCTGTAGCACTAATCCTTCTGTTATTTTGTTTAGGCCATTGAGTTGTCTGCTGTCAATTGTGATTATGAATTTCCATTCCAATCTGTTGCTTTGCCACCATATAGGATACCTTCAAATTGGATTCACATAATAAGACACTTCCTTTACTCTATAACCATCAGGGTGTAGTCCCATGGCATCATTACACATTTCAGTTTTAATCCTTTTGTGTTTTAGATATATTTTAGATCTTGATCTTTTGTTGTCAGGTTTGAGTGCTTTGCATTTTTAGACTGTTAAATAAATAATACATTAAAACATAAAAGTATAAAATAAATTATGATCCATTATTTATTTAGTTTAGTTTGAATGAGATTCAAACTCACAAACTCTCTAACTTAAGGCAAGCATATTCTTTTGAGCCACATCAACTGTTGTTCAAGTAAAAGACTAAAACCTTTGAATCGCCCTTCATTCTCCGATTTAGCTGAATTCTTGAAGAGCCTGAATTCAGTTAGGAGAAACTGAGCATTTTCTAGTCTTTTAATACATTGTGATCATATTTGTTATTTTGGGAGATAGTGTTTGTAGTACCAAACAAGCAATAATAAAAAAACAAACAGGTGTGCACTCCTCAAAGCTGTTCTGGAAAACAGAGGCCCAGTTGCCTGATGGGTATTCTGTCTTGCTAATGCACTGCGGCGATGCTTTCTTTTGCAGCTTGGGTATATGATTCTGTAGGGTGTGTGGAGAACATCTACATATGCTCAGAGTTTGAGAGAGAATATGGAACCGTGCTGATCATCTTCAGGGGGATGTGTAGAGCTTCATGCATCTTTAATCTCAGCCTCTCCTGCTCTGAGAGCGAGCACCCAGCCTTCATGCTGAGAAGACGTCCTTCTGCATTTAGATGAGGAAAGTCATACTCCATAATGTTGGGATATCATGGGCGCAGTCAGACAAAGAGGAATAAATCATACACGAAGCCACATATACGGCATCAATTGGCAAAATGGCATGTGCGGAAGCGTGCAACATGTTCGGTTCGGGCTGAATGTCCCCGTCGAGCTTTCGGGAGCATGGCAGGTGCGGGGACTCTTTAGTCAGATCTCATTCGTGACCTTTTGCACCAGATCCAGAGCATAATTACGCTCAAAGGGCAAGAGAAAAAAATAAAAAATACAACAAAGTATTTTTTTGACACTCGCCTCTGTCTAATTGTCATGTTGCGTGTGCTTCTGGTTTCTTTTATGTCAAATATACCATGTTACCTTTTTCGGTAAGAAAAAAAAAACCATGTTTGACATTTAAATATAATTGAAAATGTATTACTTTCATCAACACACATCGTTTTGGGTGGTATACGTTTATTCATAATGTGTAGGTCTGGAAACACAGAAGTATTCACTGCTTTCATTGTGATGATAGGGCTATTTGGGAAACAATGACTGAACTGCAGTGACCCTTCACATGTATTTGTCTGCGCCGGAAAAGTGCCACAACCGCTGATGATGATGGGCTCGATGCCTGCGGCAAAATGCAGATAACAGAAAGGCTCCATGAATATTTCAGACCAAAAACAGAGCTGCACATTTGAGCTGGTGAATGAATTGATTACTTTTGAAAATGAATCTTAAGTGGTTTAAATGCTCACACACCCACATAAGCCATCACGCCTCCACACGCACAAATGTGAAGATATGCAGATGTATGTGGTATTCAGTTGCATCTATAAACGAAAGACCAGATTTTATGCTTTTTACGAGGAAAATGTCAGTGCCTTGCCTGTGCAGAAGTCGTTGCCGTATGTGGGAGGTTGCCAGGGTGTTGCTATGTGGTTGCTAAGGTCTTTTTTGGTTGTTCCTAGTGTTTAGTATGTTGTTCCTCAGGGTTCTAGAAGTACACAAATCAAGTACTTGAGTAAAAGTACAGATACTCTATTAAATTATTACTCCAGTAAAGTTATTAAGTACTCCTTTTCAATTTTACTCGAGTAAAAGTACAAAACGACTTATTTGTAATGTACTTTAATATTAAGAGTAAAAAGTACTGATAGATGAATGTTTATTTTGTCATTTTATATACTTGTATACTTTTATATTCAGTTTATTTTACATATTTTATGTAATCCTACTGCTCAAAATACCTGGGGGAGGGGGTTTCTGGGTCTGACATCATTATGGATTGTCAAGTAGCCAGCACTAGTCAGTATGGAAGATTAGTGGATGGAGATACATACACTGAAAAAAAAGTGAGTCGTTGGATCAAAGTAAAAAAAAAAACTTGTTACATGTAATCGGTTTACTTTAGCTAAACTTAAACAATTTAACCTCTTAACCTGCAACCTGCAACCATTGCATGTTTAAAACAATAATATCTTAGTAAAAACCTAAAGTAATATTGCCAAACTATATATCATTTGAAAGCTTAAAATCTCTAGTTTTCATATTTGGTGGCTGTTATCTAAAATATATTACAGAGGAGCAGAAATTTATCAATTTGCAACAAGAATATTTCATATTCATTAGGAGTATTTAGGCCTTTATTTTGAAATAACAATAAACATGAAAAATCATGAAAGATTGGTAGAAACCTCAGTTTGTTTTCATGCCATGAGTTCAAAAGATAACACCAATTCCATTTTATGAGAAAAAAAGGTCTGAAAATGTTTTAAATATAAAGAAAAATGTATGGATTCTCGATTTGTAATGCGACTGCGAGCTATAACGCTATAACGTAGTTTTTATGCATTTATTAGAGGTTTAATTCAAATCAAATACTGCCAAACCACCCATACTACTTCTGAATAGGATGTCTACTTCATAAATTGTATGAAAATTATGGAAATACATGGTTCAGATCACTCAAAACATATGAAAATGGAGGCGCCCTTATATGGGCAGTAATGGAGTCTGGTGTTCACCTAGTGAAAAAGTTGGGTACTGTGCCCGAATAAAATCTTACTGAAAGCTCATTTTTTGAGATATCAATCTAAAATTTGGAATACAACTTGTTCAGATTTTTGACTTTAATTTTCTTGCAGTTTTAGAGTAAAATATATTTTGTAATATATATATTTTATATAAAATATTAATCATCATATTTTTACATTACACAATTTCATAAACTCAAACTTATATAACTTTTTTTCTGTTTCATTTTTTACAATTTCTAGACTTCTACAATAATCTGGAAAATGTCTTCTTTAAAACAAGACCAGCCATAGGTCTATATTCCAAAGCATTCCTGAATTACAACCATTTAAGTTTGGATAGTGATTTTTATGTCTATGCAAAAAAAAGGGGGGTGACAGTTAACACTTTACAAATCACATTTCTATATAGTCATTTGAAAGTAAAAATACTCTTTCAACCATAGAGATTTGTTTAATAAGCAATAAATTATGAATTATTATTTGGATTAACTTAATTTTTAAAACTTTTATATATTAAAATAAATACAAAACAAAATTACACACAACATGAAATATCACAGAATTTTTGTCTGAAAAAATAAGCCTTTTACACTGGAATCAAACATTTAACTGTTTTATTTAGTGCAATCTTCCAACAAACTCACAGAAACCAGAATTTTCACTTGTTCTAAAAACATTTGAGGAAGAATTCATTTGATTTACAAAAGACAATACTGAAACCATTTTAGTGTATAACTTAATAAAAAAAAAAACATTCAATAATAAAACCGTCAACAATGTCATTTTGTAAAAAAAAAAAAAACATCCATCAATAAATGTATACATCAATTCCATTTGCTACAGTAAAATTGTCACTCGGACATTTCAGATTATCTTGCATTAAATGTTAGCCTGGTTAAAACCAGACCATTCTCAGTTGTAACTGAGTTATGGTCTGGCAAAGCTTCATAGACAAATCATTTCCAGAGGGGCGTCACCAACGGACGTCGCGGATAGACCTAAAACCAATCAGAGCGATGAAGGAGATGGCGTATGCAGAGCGGCAGAAACATCTCCAAGTGTTGTACTTTGCTCGGTTTTTAACAAAAAGGAAACGTTCAAATCGCTTACAGACGCGATAGCTGATTCGAACGAGTGATGTTCGACGGCGGCATCCATCTTTGTAATGTAGGCTACAAAATCTGCTTCAAAATCCCAGCGCTGTCGTCATCGTGTAAAGCCCGCCCCAACGTTTCTGATTGGTGCCTCGATTTCGGCGGATTGGAAATAAGTTTGAATGAGCTCTTTGCCAGACTAACTTTCAGAGCAAATCTAAATTTGCCGGAAGTGGTCTGGGTTTTCCCAGGCTAATTAAATGTAGGAATGTAACAGAAAACATTGAAAAGCCCTTCATCCAGTGTAATATCAATTCATTGAAAAAAACATTGAAACAAATCAACATTGAAAGCTCCTTAAAAGATATGACATGCAGGAACATTTAAAGGGTTAGTTCACCAAATTAAAATATTTTTGATGAAATCTGAGAGCTGTCTCACTCATCCAGTAAATGCACACTTTATAACCATTTTAAACACTACATCGAGACCCATCTGCGGCATCTTCTCAGTTCTTGCGTATGCGTCGTGTTGCTCTCATGAACATGTCAAGAAGATGAACGAAAGTCTTACGGGGTTGGAACAACATGAGGGTGAGTAATTACTGGCAGAATTTTCATTTTTGGTTGAACCAACCCTTTAAAATCCATTTGCATCTTCGCTATGTCCATGACGATTTTTTGAAAGGCCTCAAAGGTATATTTAAGTACTTCAGGATACCTCAAGTTCTCAGTACGTGATTCCAAACATCACGGCACAAGCAGATGCAACTGAGGACAACTCATGTAAAACCTCAATACCATCAGTGACAATGCTGATGTCCAGGGGAGTGCTTAGACCATAGGTTCTCAAAGTGCGGCCCGCCGAAACATTTCTGGCGGCCCGCGATAACATCTGTAAAACTGTTAAAACTATTGCTTTAAAAAAATGAATATCTCCGTTTAGTGGTGTTTAGCGGCATCCATAGGCATAAGCGGTAATTACATGGTCCGACCGACCGATCGCACTTGACCTCACTCCCAAGGCCACCAGGAACAGTGGTTGTCTACACAGGAATAGGAATCGTGGCCAACCGAAACCAGCACCACAAATCCCATTGCAATTTAAAAGGGTACGTTGACCAAGTAATCAATATTCAATGTGACTTAATAATAATCTTAACAATGTCAAGCTTATTAATAGCCGCGTTTCCATTACCTTTCAAAATGTTCGCGGGCGCGCACACTTGCATTTTCCTATCAACAGTGGAAACAACTTAAACTAGTCTATCATTTCTGGTCATACAGAAAATAATAATGCATTATTCGCAACTACTTTTATTTGTGTAAACTCATAACAAGAAAACGTGCTTTTGTAAAATAAAATAAAACAATCAGTAGCCTAGGCTACTACGCGCTTTCATGATCTCCGTGAACTGGAGCGCGAGAACTGAAACAAAATATAGCCTATGTAGGCTAAAGTTTAAAATGTGCACTTTTAAACAAACAAACTCGAATCGAAAGCAAATACCTGATTATGTAATCCGTATGAAAGGTGGATTTCTCTCTAAAAGCGCATCTGCTTAACAGCGGAGATGGAGATATGTTTTTAGCCGACACTTAGAAAACAATAGTTTATTAATAAACAATTAAAATGCCTAGCTGTTTTTTCAGACGCATTTATTATCATTAGCCTATAACTCACCTATAAATCAGGCTAGATCAGACACGTACAGGCTATATGGCTCTTCTCATTCATCACTGCGGGAAACATATAAATTCCAGGTTCTAATTTGGCCTTAGAAAACCAGTAAAATCGACATGTTTTCCATATTAATTTGTGAATATTTAAAATGTTCAATAAAGGGGCAAAAAGTCATTTAAACAAAAATCTGAAAAAGTCTGTCGATATTTACTTTTTTGCGCAGCAGTTGGTGAAGCCAGTTCAAATTAAAATTTTGTTCAACTTTGCGTTTTAAAAAGACAACAACCGTTCATTTTTCGTTTTTCAGTTACGGGTTAAAAAAGATAGATAATAATATGCAAATCTGCAATAATGGAAACGCGACTGACAAGCAATGATAGAAATGAATGATGATGATGACTTGTTTGGTAAGCTTCTATTTTAAAAGTTTCTTTCTCTCCCCCCCAAAATTTTCACAAGTTTTGCCAGGTTTAGCCTCAGTTATGAATTAAAATGTGTTTATTGCAACTAATGTAAACTGTAGAGATGCAACCTGGTCATTAAAATAATTGCAAATGGGATTTTCTTTTCAGTTTTTTTTTCTTCGTTTTCTCCCCCGCCACTTTGGCGGCCCTCAGTTCAATGTTGGGTTCCTAAATTGGCCCTCACCTATCAAAACTTTGAGAACCCCTGGCTTAGACCATCACTTTCACAGAGCACAATAATGGCCAATAATGGCTCTCTGTGCTTCATCTTTCTGGCCAATCTGAAAGACACACAAGCAAAAAAAAAAAAAAAAAAATTCTTACTCAGAGAGCTAATTCATAAATTCAACTGCTCTTACCAAAAAGTGACCAATTACTTACCGTTATCTTCTGACTGGACTACAATGACTCCAAACTGTTGTCTTTCAACATCTTTATCTTAAAAAAAAAAGAAACACAGCAATCACCAACTTTCATAAAGAAAATTAAAATGCGTGGATATGAGCCAAAATTTTTGCAAGTTTAGATATTACTAAATAACACATTAATTAAATAAATTGGTGTAATTTGAACGTTTATTAATAATTATTTTCAAAGTTGCAAAGATGTCATGTCATACAGATTTCATAAAATAATGTATTTTGTGTAACGTATTATGTAATAGGTCATTGCGTGCATGCATGTTTAAACTTTTATGACGTAATCGTAACCTACTGCAGTGTGTTAAAATGCCAACAACGTAATTGATTAATCAAGTATTTACCATATATTTATTCTTTTAAGGTTATACAGTCACGTATATGAGGCTACTGTCACTTTAAGAATTAACACACATACCAACAAAGACAAACTCGATTTATTGGCAAATGTTTAAGACACAACCAAATGCATTCAAGTGAATACTTGGCAAGGTAGACATTTTCAATTAAAATAAAATATCTATGACCATTCAAACGCCATATGACACTAAAAAGAACTCAATTCAGTGCTGTGCATCTACAAGGCATTGAGTAAGTACGTTATGTGTTTTCTTTAGTCTTATCGTGCTCTAATTTGTATTATATACAATCTCTACAAATAGTATCATTTATATACTATTTTAGGGTTTTAAAATCCTTATTGGAAAATGGGTATCTGAGCTAAGGCTGTCACGATTATTAAGTTTTGGTAGACGAGGAGTTTTACCGTCCTGACGCGCTGTTTGAATGCTGAATGGAGAATGATTGACAGCTGCAGCGGAGGGAAGACGAGTTTGCGTAAACTTTAATTTAACGATGTAAAATTTCTAACAAGCAAGATATGAAATGGCTTTACCCCGCTTAAAATCATTATATTAGAATTTGTGAAGGCTTGAGTAACACAGATATATATATACACAGCCGGGTGGGGCACGACCTTTGACGGAGGCGGCCGCCTCGTAATTCTCAATGCAGGAAAAACCCAAATAAATAATGTAATTAAAAGTCCACAAATTATCTATTACTTAAGTATTTATTAATGGCTATCCATCGTTTACTTATACTGATCTGCAAGTAAGAAGAGATTAACGTTTTATTTTTTTTTACCATTATTTTATTATTTGTCTATCAAAACATTAAGGGCTAGATTATATGGCATAAATTAGGAAAAACAAAATACGTGTTGATAAAGAATATCAAATGAGATATCACATAGGGTGAAATGCATAAGATTTTAAGAACACATTATGCAATCATAATAGTTTTATATAGGCTAATTTGATCTGCTTCGGCAGCGGGGAAGAGGCATGGGCATTAATTTGCGTTATTTTAATGTTATGTTATGTTTTGTTTTTTATTTTTTTATTACTGTGGGCTGCCTTAAACAGCTCATCCTTTTACAGCAGATTTTGTTCACAAACAACTAAAAGTCGTCACCTAAATATGATTTTCATTTATAGTAACCAATTCTAAAATACCGAATTTGTAACTTACTTTTCGCGCCATCTGTCGCGCTTGCACTCAAGTCCCCGCTAATTTTCAGTCAGTCTTATGAATTCAGTTTACTGGAGACTTGCTCTGAACTGATCATTCGGTGAGTTGTTGACTCGAGAACAGCTGCAATCGGATCAGTCCATTTTGCGAATGAATCGTTTGGTGGGATTTGCGAACCGATTTAACAGGCTCATTGAAAAGAATCAGCTCTTTCACAAATCGGACACTGCTGTTGCATCTTGGAGCATGTGTTGATTTCTTCAGTTCAACGTAACGAGGAATGAGATGTTTTTTAGTGGAGTAAAAAGTACGATATTATGCTTTAGAATGTAGTGAAGTAAAAGTAAAAGTATACTGTAACAAAGTAAAAATACTTTGTTACTGTCCACCACTGGTAGTCCGTAGATATAACATGGGGTCCCTCCTTCAATGTTAATCGGGCCATATTCTATTCTATTCTATCTGTTATTATTAAGCACTGTAGTTTGTTTCTCCTTTTGCCCCATGTTTCTACAGTGTGTTCTGTAGATAATGAAATATTTAAATTATTATAACTATTTTCTTTTATTTGGCAGGACACAAATAGAGGAAGAGAAAGTGACAGGTGAAGATAGATAGGAACAGGATTGGGAAATCGCCCAGTGCGCTGCTTCAAGACATGCCCAAGTCTATGGCTCTGGCATAATTTATTTTTTTAGAAAGATATAGTTATTCAAACAAATATTTTGCAGCAAGTTGAAGTTTAGTTTTGCTTTACATTTTTAAAGGGAGGGGTTAGTAAAGCACCACTAACTAGATAGCTTTTTTCTCTCTCTCTCTTGCTTTTTTCTTTACTAGTTCTTAGTAATTGTACAATATTGTGTTGTCTTTTGGGGAGTTCAACTGCAAGGCTCCGCCTTGGAAGAATAAAGAATTGATATTCGACCTTCTGCGACTGACTATGTTTTTTTTTGTCAGTGCTGCCTCAGGGACATGACACTGTTAAACACTCTAACTATTCCCTCCTGGGTAATTCATTAGAGAGGGGGCCACGCTACGGTCATTACCTTTACAGCTCTCAGTGTCTGAGAGATTTATACGGTCGGCATATGGTGCTTTGGACCAGGAATTGTCACCACTATATCTCAGAGAGGGAGGAGAATAAAAACCTATTTCACATTCAGTTTTATGTTCATGTTAATTGAGATCAGTAGAGTTACTGCATTCTTACCTCTGTATATCTGGTGGACAGACTCAGCCCACAAAAAAAATCATGGATATATACCATGGCAGTACCATGGTATTCTTGGAAGTACCCTACCTGGAGTACAATATAAATGGCATGGCAGTTGAATTTTACTTTTCAAAGTGCCATATGTTGCGCTGTGGTACCACCACAGGACTTTTTTGCAAGGGCTGTTCTGAGTTTACCAACTGTTTCGATTTATTTAGGTGCACAAAAACAAAGTAAATACTAAAGGCATCTCACAGAAAGAATATACTTTACAAGGAAATAGACGAGGGCTGTTTGAAGAGCGAAAGAACAAAAACAGTGATTGATTCTTTGGTGAATTCAGTATTAAGCCTAGTTCTACCCTCAAAAGGATTTTCCACAGTAGATTCATTTGGAAAAAGGCTGTTTCATGTAGAACTAATTTTAATCCATGTCTGGAACCCAGAAAATGCATTAAAGTGAAAATGAAGAGCGCTGGAAGTACCACAAGCAAAATCACACACACGACGCATGGAGAACAGCTTGAAGCCTTTTTGATATTGCTGTTATCTTAATTATGTCTGCATATTAACCAGTATTTCCATAACAACTATTGATCCATTTGGAGAGCTCTTGCTTAAAGGCCATGGTGCAGGTTTTTTTTTTTTTTTTTTTTGCCAGTTTTCTAGTTGGTAATAAACATTTAAACAGTTATCCTTTGTATTTTATGTTGTAGGGGATTACAAAAAAGAAATATAATACGGAAAAGTCGGTGATGTGTTAGCATTTACCACTAGCCTAGCGAGGATTCTAATTTCTCCCACAATGCATTGCATGACGTCACATGAGGTACTCGCTGTTGGACAACAGACGAAAGCCCGCGAGTAGTAACTTAGCTAACGGTAGCTAGTGAAAGAGTGACAGTGTCAGATAAGTAAATATATCGAGATAGATAGATAGATAGATAGATATCATAAGCATAACATAGATAGATAGTGAGAGATAGCATAGCATAACAGCTTAGAGATAGAGAAGAGTAAGCTAGATAATAAGTAGACAAAATGGTTTATTACTGTGTTTGTGGCGGGTGCAAAAACTTTATCAAAACTGGACATGGGGTCCATTGTTTCCCCAAGGACAAAGGGAGCTTCCGAAGCTGGGTGCAATTTGTCAAGATTAGGCGAGCAGATTTTTCAGCTAAGTTAGCTCTGTCGCCGCCTACTCGAGAATATGCAGCGCGCATTTCAAAGAGGAGGATTACCTCTCAGGGATGCCAAGATGGTCTCACTTAGTTTAAAGAGTGAGAGGATGGCTAAGTTACTTCCTACCGCCGTGCCGTCTGTGAATGCAAACCTCTCTGCTTGCCCTGTCCCGAGGTCGAGAGACACCGTCTGCCGCAAGCGAGATATTGCCACGGTAAGTTCATTCTAACGTTAATGTTTACAAGCTGCGTGTTAGCTAGCTCTGTGTGTATTTTGTATAGCTACCGTGTTCCCTTTGACACAGCCTCCACTACAAGCACGATCACTCTGACATTAGAAGAGCATTTTTCGTGATTCACGAATTTGAGCCAAAACAAAATTGCCCTGAAGTAAATGTCCATATCGTCATGAAAGCTTCATGGCTAGTGTTTGGATCAGTGGTGATGATCATCAAGCGGCTTTCGCAATCGTGTGTTTGCTTTTTTTGTGTTAGACTGCTACGGTTCTCTTTCACATTTGACCGTGACCGTGTCGTCAGGGCTGTAGTGGAGGCTAAACGCAGTTTACCCACCGCTGAAATTATGTCAGAAACAGTTTATCCACTTCTCACTTCAGAGTTTAGCTACCTCTCAGTAAATTCACTACCTCGTAGAGTTTATGTAACTTTACCACATGTATTACCACTAGTATTGGTGTAAACATTTAATTGTAACATTCAAATAATCAAATATGTTCTGAATTTCTTTTATGTATTTTTAAAACATTTAGTAGCGCATATCAGGGTCCACTGTACTGTAATCTCCCTGGCAATCTCGTAACATTCTGTTTACTGTTTATGTTTGCTATAATTCATATGCAGGACAATTTCATGTGTTTCCATTAGTGTCAATGATCTTTATACAGTATTATTATTATGTCTGCAGGTTATGCAACATCATTAATGAAGGCCCTTCGGGAAAGCTACACCAATTCACCTGCAGCTCTTTGAGAGGTTAGCGCCAGTTTGTCCTGATGCACCCGCCCCCATCGCCACATCCTTCAAACAGGTTCCTGAGGAGGCCGTCAGCCTCTACCTAGCCCGGCAGTCACACTACAAGAACCTAATTTCACATTATTTTCTTTCCACAGACAAGTCCAATGATTTAGTTGTAAGTATTCATTTAGTGGTGGTTTCCTGCATTCTGCATGGTTTTTTTTTCTTTGTGTGCTGTTGCTTTGGTTTTACTTTGCACAAAATCATTACTTTTTTTCTTAGGCTATTGATTCCCGTGATCTTGCTTATAAATTCCGATTCAGCCATTAGCCTACCTTCGTGATCACGCAAAGAGGTCTGGAGAGGCGGTCTGTTCAGAATTACAACCAACATAAAATATAAGTGTGCATGTACAAATTTGCAGTAATGTTCGGTAAATATAAACTATATATATATATATATATACACACACACACACAATTCATTTACTTAAATGGGTTAGGGTTATGTGTGTATACATGCATAGGCGTACAAACATACATACATGCATATGCTATGCATATATATTATAAATAATATAATATATACTTCAGGTTACCAGAAGTTAGCGAACTTTAATGAAGAGTTGGTCATGTGAGCTATAGCTAGCTGCAAGTAACCCATTATCTTCCAATAAGCATTAACTAAAACTGGCTACATAAAATATACTGACTAGATTCACGAGAGGTCGGCTAATGTGTGTAAAAGTAAAAAAAAATACAGTAATTTCATTATTTTACCAGCGAGCGTACTTCGGAAGCACTGAAAATGAATGGGGTTCAATGCTGGAACTATCAGTGTTTGGAACTATTGGCTGCTCCACGACACGCGTTACTTGCGCATTTTTAAGTTCCTATGGCGGTCTATGGGAGTGTCGCAACTCTCTCTCTCTATGGCTCTGGACCACACTATTGCAGGCAAAAGAAACAATGTGCAAACGTTTCAGGTCTAGCCCTACATCAGTTGGCTTTTTTTTATATAGATTTGTTTACTTGCAACCTGTGTCTTTGTTCAGTAATCTTTGTCCTTGTTCAGTAAATGTTTAGTAACTATTACAAGCAATGCCAATAAACTGTTTTTTTTTTTTCTTATAGAAATTCATGTGTTCTGTGTACTTTATAACATTTTGAGGGCAAATTGGGCGATCACAACAGAATAAGCAATTATTATTTTTATACATTTTGATCCAAACGAGGCGATTGAAAGCCCTGATAGGTCTGGTCACGACTTTGGAATTGTTGTCTGATGGTTGAAACCACACGAGAGGCTTCTTATACTCCTGCCTAAAACTCCAAGCCCAGGCCAGCGTATAGCCTGCCTGTACGCAGTGTACCGGTATTGCCTAGGGATAAGTAGGAAAGATTCTTAAGTTTTAAATTCTGTAAGTAGGTTGGAAACGTCTCTGATGCATGTTTATTGTGTATGCAACACATCTCCTGTCACCTATAGCTGTTGTTCAAAGGACTCAGTGTAAAAAATAAAAAGGTAAAGTAAACATAAACCATGAACATACTCGTGCGTGCTGGCTTGAAGGGGACCATTATCCTGCATGAAGTGAGAGTATGCTATGTGTAGCACAAATGGATTCAGGCATTATGCCTCATATCCAGGATGCTGCGTTAGGCACGTTACAACTGCTGGGCACGGGGTGAGGTCCTCGACCAGCAACCAAAACGCGCTCACCTCCCTACAACACAAGCTCTCCACCACAGTTTCCATGGGACGACACCGCCCACAACTCACTCCCTCTCCTGGTAAGCCTGACGGTGTCAATGACAGTCATGAGGAAAACTAGTTAGCACTATCAACAATAATCACACTGACTGAAGACATGACCAGCCTACTCGTCGTCAGCTACGTTTGCAAACAACATTTTCACTGGAGATAGAGGTGAAAGCAGGACACTCGGCCTGGCAAACAGATACTCAAATTAAACTCGAAATTTACTCGATGCCTTATTAATTTCAGTATATTTAAAGTAGCCTATGCCTCCTCTGTAGAAAATGGTTATATTACAAGACACAAATTCAGATAGCCTTCTCAGAGCCTGTTTTATTAAAGGTTTGAATGAATGAAATGTCTCTTGTATTAGAAAAAGAAATATATAATTATTACAGGTTTGAATGAATGAAATAATGTCTCTTCTGTATTAGAAAAATAAATATATAAATAAGAAATAACTAAAAGAAATACCTCCAAATTTAACAAAAATAGCTCTCACAAGCTTACAAAAACAAACTAACAAAATGTATCTTTAGTCTTCCTTTTTATCCTGTTTTTCTTCCTCATTCTCCTTGTTTGCCCATCTGTTTTGCTTTAGAGCTGATCTTTCCCAGAAGTTTTGAAAACCAGGACATTTTCATAATTAAAAAAAAAAACCCAGCCAGGACAGGACGTGAAAACAGGACTGTTGGTCACCCTAACCTAGTCTAAAGTCTAGGTCTAGCGCGTACATTCAGATGCTATTTTAAGCGCGCATGCTTGGCCATAATACAGAATGAACAACGCGCATACACTGTAGATGATTCTCTCATCTACACAGATGCATTTTACTTTTTGCAAATGATACATTATTATAAGGAAAACTATTTAAACACGAGTGAAATCATTGTTGTGTTCATGACGATAGGAAAAATAGGCATAAAGCGTACACATTTACCCAAATTATTATGTGCATGTTTAACCGAAGCTAATTTGGGTGGGTTTGTCCCATCCCCGGCCCAATGTCACTTCTCTTTATTTTACGGCCCTGACGAGAACATCGATCTCCTCGGCTGTGAACCATCAGAACTGTAACTAAACCAAGCGCGCCGCTGCCTGCGTCTACCTCATGTGACGTCATCGCCGAGTCGCGTAAAAAAATAACCGTTACTAACCAAAAACGTCAAAAACTGGACTTTAACACAATTTTGGAGACATTTCTAACTTTATATACATATCTTAACTGCTTTATGTACCCATTAATCGACAGTGGTGTTTAACCTGCACCATGGCCTTTAAGACAGCTGAAGATCTTGAGTTAATCTGGATTGTGTCCTTGTGAAGAAAACATACAAACTTGAATTTCATTAGCACCCCTCCTGAACATACATATTTAACTCAAGTAGCTTTCACCTATTCATCATGCTTTTCTTCTCTCGGGATCCCAAGCGTGCCCCCTCTGGTGTCACAAATGCTGCTCTGCCCACAGCAAGCATGGCACCTCGCTGAGTGCGTGTGTGTATTTGGAGATCTGGCATAACGGCCGGATCACAGGGAACTGTCATATGGCAGTGGCAAGCAACTTTAAGATATCTGTGGGTGTGATGTCTTTGGAGAAGAGTGCTAAAAACATCCATAGATGTGGACACCTGGTCACACAAACACATGGCCCCCTCAAACTCCTACACACACATAATTGTGTCTAATTAAGGCCTTTTATGTTTTTTTTTCACAGAGATCTGTGTCATGAGGCATGACTATAAGGCATGCGTGGTGGCTAACAAGAAAAATAAAAAATGATACACCGTTTTAGGTGCGACGAACAGGTTCATATATAGTTTTCTGATAAAACTTTACAATAAGGTTAAATTTGCTAAGTTTAGTTTGCTAAGAAGATTTGGTATCATTTAGGGATGCAAAGGATATTAAATGTATAATGTAGGAATATTAAATTCTGGCTAATACAATAAGATAATAATATTTGTCATAATCTGACTGATGATAACTGATGAATGGCCAGTATCCGAAACAATTATATACTATGTTGTAAAAAAAAAAAAGAAAAAAAAAAGTTTATATTATATTATATTATTATTCACTAATTATACATTTAATTTTTAATTTATAAATATGCAATTGTTCATTGTTTACCTTCCTTGTTTTTTATAATGTTTATTATATTAGAAAGTATTTACTAATGTTGATTCATTTTCTTTCATAATACAATGTCTAATGTTAGTTAATATTAATTGAACTGTAAAAAGTTAATTTGTATATGAAAATGCATTAAAATGACTATTCATTGTTTCGTGTTATCTTTGTAACCATTGAATTGTTGTAAAGTGTTACCAAATTTGCAGCTTGAGTTTCATTCTATAGAAAGAGCTGCTTTGACATTTTGTTTCATACGAAAAGTCTTAGAAGTGTCAAGCAAAATGAGGGTAATTAGATGCTAATTTTTATTTTAAAATGAATCATATGTCGAAGATGTGACTTAGATTCTAGATTGCAAATACATGAGTTGTTTCACATAATTTTAGAGAGACACTAGGGGGCAAGTGCCCCCCTCAGTTTTAACGGGCATGGTGCTTCTGCATAATACAAACGCTAAGTATGAAGGGACCAGTCTAATGGCATGAACAAACGTCCCAGATACGATACAAGCTTGTCTAGGAAGAACACATCAGGAGGTCTCAGCCCTGTGTTTCCTCTTGGTTGCCCTGCTTATGCATCGCTTCCTGTCCTATTACTCTGTTGTGTTCAAGGCCACTAAAGCCACTTGCTGAGACTTCATGTGTGAGAGGATCAGCCCTGTCTGGAAGTGGTTTTCTCAGGGTTATTTCTTTCAGGTCTGGTGCTTTAGAGCAGAAAGTGTGAGGAGAATTAATGTCATTGCACTGTTTTCATACTTGCTTGGGGGCACATACATTTTGTTATCTCTTAACACACACACACACACACACACACACACACACACACACACACACACACGACACATATACAGTAGGGTTCAAACATCTGAGAGCACTAGTGAAAATGAATATTATTATTATTATTATTACTACAGGTATACAGGTTTACAAGTGTAATTTGCAGTGCAGGTTTAAATTTTCATTTCCAGATATGGGATTTCATTTCCAGATTTTTTGGGACCCAATGGATATGCGATCATGATTCTCTTAAAACACAATTGTCAATGTATTTGTAAAATAACAGGTAGACGAATTTTGTTATAATTGATAAATTATAAGTTATAATTTCTTCACTTCCATGTTGGCCCATCCCCATATTAATTTGATCTATTGAAAACAAATGCAAATGCAAAACTTCCAAACGGTTTTTATTCATAAAATAAAAAAGTCTTCAGATGTCATATGATATGCTTGTGTTGGTTTAAATTGTTATTTACTTGTGCTGTGCGTATCTACGTGTGTATGTGTGTTTGTGTGTGTATATATATATATATATATATATATATATATATATATATATATATATATATATATATATATATATATATATATATATATATATATATATATGTATATATGGGTGTGTATATGCACACACACAGGGCTGCAACTAACGATTATTTTGATAATCGATTAATCGGACGATTATTTTCCGATTAATATGGAAGTAAAATAATCCCAAATGTTTTTGAAACAAAAAGCCTGTTGAATTGTACTACTTGAAAAAAATATGCATTGCATAAACCCTGCTTGTATTTTAATGCATTGTATTTTTAGGGCTTGCATTTTTATAGGCTGAAATTTAGCATGGTTGAATATTTAAGCTGTGAATATTTCAAATCAAATCATTTCAAACACATTTTCATTAGTAAGATTTCAATAATCCATTTTCACCTTTCATATTTCATATCCCAAATATTCAAACTGATTAAAAAAACAACCTATAATATTCAACAGGCGGTTTTCGGTCCATTTTATTTCGCTTTGCAAATTCGCTTCCACAAATTCAGTGGTTCAAATTCGACAGTAAATTCAACATTGACATCCAGGAGCTGCAGGAAAAGTAGTAGATTACCGAGCATAATCTCCATCTGCTGTTAGTCGACCACACCAGCAGGGGGTGCAAGCGCGTGTTGTTGACGAAGACCAGAGCAACAGTTAGTGCAAGCCATTCATTCATAAAAACTTATTTACAAAAATGTAAGTGTATTTGTGATTATTATGACGTCTGTTTTATGTGAAATTCAGTGTGTTCACGATTACTTTTCCTGTGTAGCCTACATGCATCTTTCTCTACCATGAACGATAATGTTATTCCCCCGATGCGGATGTACAGATCCAGTGTTACATTTGACATATTTCTCTTGGTTGTTTAGTTGCCTTAACCTTATATTGCAGCGATGTGCTGCATGCAGTACTAGGGTTTGGTTTCCCTCAATATGTCAGGATTCCCCTGCTGGACATATAAAACGCTTAACGTAGCTTAATGGACATAAAAGACCAAACTCGCAGGCTAGCAGATGGACTCAGAATATGAATTTAACGCGCAAAGTTTAATGCTGAGCGTTTCCCAGTGATATACTGGCATAAATGTGGTTTGACATTGGACATTCGCACATTTAGGGACCGTCTCTAAAGTTACATACGAAATTGGTATACACGTTTCTAACTTAAATACCATTTGAAAAGAACGACTTACAGTCATAAAACCAACTGTAAAGTGTTCATGTAGGTGTCAGGCTCAGGCATAATGCGCAATTTATTCAAATAGATTGAAGTTTGCTATTGAAGTTAGAAACGTTTAGGCCTATAGGACTTGTTACTTTAGAGACGGTCCCTAAATGTGCGAATGTCAACCCAATTTTACATTTAGTCTTTTAGCTGGCACTTTTATCCAAAGCGACTAGTTAAACTAACAATATAGAACAACAATATGAAAGTGCTACTTCCCAGTTTAATCTAATGCAGTACATGTACAATACATACTTTCCAAATAAGGTGCGAGTTTGGTCTTTTATATCACTGTAGTCCATTAAGCTACGTTAAGCGCTTTGTCCTGACGGAATTCGGGGAATCTTTGAGTATGATGATGTATTGAGGGAAACAGATTATAATCCCGTTCATTGTAGAAAAGGCTGATAACATAAGGCTACACAGGGAAAGTAACAATGAATGAAACATAAAAACAGCTTTTGTGCCTTTATCATCTTTTCCGCATATATACTGACCCAGAAAATCGTCACAAAAAAACATAATGCATGCTGAGTTTTTTTGAATGAATGGCTTGCGCTAACTGTTGCTCTGGTCAACACCCCCTGCTGGTGAGGTCGACTAACAGCAGATGGAGATTATGCTCGGTAATCTACTACTTTTCCTGCAGCTCCTGGATGTCAATGTTGAATTTACTGTCGAATTTGAACCACTGAATTTGTGGAAGCGAATTTGCAAAGCGAAATAAAATGGACCGAAAACCGCCTGTTGAATATTATAGGTTGTATTTTTAATCAGTTTGAATATTTGGGAAATGAAATATGAAAGGTGAATATGGATTATTGAAATTTTACTAATGAAAATGTGTTTGAAATGTTTTGATTTGAAATATTCACAGCTTAAATATTCAACCATGCTAAATTTCAGCCTATAAAAATACAAGCCCTAAAAATACAATGCATTAAAATACAAGCAGGGTTTATGCAATGCATATTTTTTTCAAGTAGTACAATTCAACAGGCTTTTTGTTTCAAACACATTTGGGATTATTTTACTTCCATAGATTAATCGGATAAAAAATTCAATTTGATTTAGTTTATTATAACTAAATAAAACCCTAAATCAGGGTATTTATGTGTAAAAGTGTACTTTAAAAAGTGTAAAAGCCACACATTGAGTTTTACTAATATCAATATTTGCATTGTTTTTAATGATAATTGCTGATGGCAAGTTGACAACCATGATTAATGTAAAAAAAGAAAAGAAAAAGATATCCAACATATTGGGCCCTATTTTAACGATCTGGGGTGCGTTTCCCGAAAGCATTGTTAGCATGGTCGCAAGTTGGTCGCAAATCCCATTGAACTCTATTGGTAACGACGGAACTTGCGACCATAGTTGGCTAACGATGCTTTCGGGAAACACACCCCTGAAACGCAAGTATCAAGCGCGAAGCGCAAGTAACTTTGTGGGCGGGTCTTGGGCGCTGTTGCTATTTTACCGGTGGGATAAATGACTCTTGCGCCTGACGCAAGTTTAAAAGGGGTTGGTCTGAAATAGCTTCATTATTCATAGGTGTGGTTTGGGCGTAACGTGAAATAAACCAATCAGAGCGTCATCCAACATACCCTTTAAGAGCAGGTGCGGATGTTGCACGGCGGATTGTTATTATTATGGCGGATTTACCAGGCGCGCGCCAGGAGCGGGTCACAGCCGAGGAGACCGACGTTCTTGTCAGGGCAGTGAAAGACAGAGAAGTGGCGTTGAATGGGGATGCGAGATTTTTTTTTTCCTGGTTCTTGACGGACAAACTAATTTGTCAGATGTCCTTATATGTGTCTTGCCACTAATGGACAAACAGGTCTGATCCGTCATTACTAAATTTGCCTGAAAAATTTGGGTAAATGTGTAAGCTAGATTTAGGCCTACATTTTTTTTACATCTTCATGGACACCACAATGATTTCCCTCATGTGTTAATATTTTTCCTTGTTATAATGTATGATTTGCAAAAATAAATATCTGTGTTAATGAGAGAATCAAAGTGTATGCGCGTTGTGCACCCGCTACATTATGGCCAAGCATGCGCGCTTAAAATAGCATTATGAACAACGCGCAACGCGCCACTGACTTTAGGCTAGGTTTTTTTCTGGTCAGTGGCGGAATTGTTTTCTGGAACTGCAAAATAGCACTAGGGATTGTTTGCGCCGAAACACGCCTCCTTTTTGCGCCGACCCGCCCAGGGAGCGCAAGTTCATTTCCTAGTTTACCGACGCCACGTGCGTCTGTGGAGGGAAAAGCCCGCTTTGCGCGGGTGCAAAATAGGAATGATACATGCGTCAGTGTACAAAGTCAATTGCGCCGGGTGCAAGATAGGGCCCATTATGTTTTAACACAATTTTTGTTAAAACAAATTTACACAGACATGTTGTTAAGATGTGAAGATATAAACTAAAAACATCTCAAATATATAATTCATTTAATTTTTATTTAAAATGTATTGAATTATAAGGATAAATTGATAAAATAAATATAGAAAGACTGAAAACAAGCGCGTGAACGTAGAGATCGCGTTTAAAAAACAATTAAAACTTAATAGTAGACAAATGCTATAAAAAGAGAACGGAGTGGAGGTACGCAGAAAGCTAACAGGCTTGATTAAAAGGACAGGAAAAATGATGCATTAGTGCACAAGCATTCGCTGAAAACCACTGAGTACAGTGACTAAAAAACAATCTTTTACTGCTGCTGTTATTAACTGCCTTTATATTGAGTGCTTCACTTTGTAAACACCGTTTTAATTTAACCTATTTCTGCGGTAGCGCTATTTTAATCCATCACTAATGTTGCGAGCGAACTGATTGCGCAACCTGATGCTCGAGACAAAATACAGACATCCCAAGTCTCGCGGAAGTTCCAGGACCACATATTGATAGCGGCTCCCTGATGCCCGCAAATTAGTTCAAACTCCCGGAATCTAGAGCGCGCATGCAAGACAGAAGAGACTGTCAAACCGTGTAGCGTGCGCACGGCAGAGCGGCGGAGGGAGAGAGACCTTGCGTGTGTGCGTGTGCTTCATGAAGCGCATGTAAGACAGAGAGCATCATGATTGGCCTGTTTCAACCAATCACCAGTAAACGCTTCCCGTGACGTAAGCAGACCA